>NC_073696.1:271964600-272304600 GCF_029784165.1 Wyeomyia smithii | reverse complement strand
GTAATGACATCACTATTTCCTGTTTCTCGCGCAAGCGACCAATCTCTGCAGATTCACCGATAGCGCCAAAAATCGTTTATACAATCATTTCTCGTACCAAAAATCATTATTATTTAAAATAAATTCCGTACCTAGGTAGCGCGAAACAACGATTCCGTGCTCGCTCTTATAAGTGTATCGTGAACAAAATATCTAAATGACATAATCAAATATATACAAAATTTATAAAGAAAACATGTTTACACTAATAAAGGACTTGTTGTATCTTCAGTAAATGGCTTGCATAGAGTTTCTGTTTTGTTGTTCAGTTATCAGTGCTTTTGCGTGTAAAATCCTATAAAAAAGCTCTCCTGCGGTTCGTTTCCTAACGTTAGTTACACTATCCGGATCGTACAAAAACTGCATCACTACATTAACGTTGATAAAACAGTGTACCGTATCAAAAAAAAAACTGTCTCCCAAATTTGTGGCCCTTCCAGCTGGCCCCGGCACGAGAGGCCGAATAATTTAGTTTCAATCACAATTGCAGCTGTGGCTTCCACAAGCACAAGGTAGTCTATAACAATTTTATTAATCTGAATCATCTCTATCAGTTCCCACTGCTGCTGGCCGGCATCGGAGGTAGATTCGGCGGAACGCACTCGATAAAGTTAGCCGGAAACTGACCGCGCTGGCCATACAGTTCACCGAACAACCACTCCGCGTTTATTCGGTACAACACGGTCACGTACTCATTTTCCTGTAAAATGAAAAAAAAAAAATATAATTTTTACTGAATGATCTACTGATGGTGACGGATATCCTACCGCAATCGTCAGATCCTCTGGAGCTTCGGCGTTGAAGTTGTACAAGACTCGCACTTGTGAATGGTTAAAGCTATCGGTTTTACTGGAACTAATATCACCGTGCCGTCCAGCGCTGGGACTGGCGCTGGCTAGTCGCTCTCCGGTCAGCGGTACCCTCACCTCAATGTAGTTGGCCGGGAACATACCCTCACAGCCGCGCCGGTTGCGCCCGAGCAGCCACTCGTCGTCCAGACGCTTCAGCAGGTAGATCTTTTCGTTGGTCTGAAATCGAAAGAGACAATGTTTAGATAAGGCGATGATAACATTATTGCCTAGAACGAAACCATAAGATAGATGAAATAATAAAGCATTGGAAAGAACCTTACGTTTGAACTTTCTGATTCGGTTGCTCTGGCAACGACTGTAGCGTTATTAAACAAATTACTAATGACATGAGTCATGATACAGCGGAACTTTTTCTTAAATTTGGGCATAAAAATTTCTACGGGGAACTTTCTTTAATAATTGGGTTTTAACTTATACAGTAGTCAAGACGCGTCTAAATATTATTATATATTTAGCAGAACCATCGGAGCTTTGTTGAAATCATTCAATTATGTAATGGTGTTATAACAATCGTTGATTATTGCTCAGTAGATTCTATCACGGGGACGTCATTAAACTACCATATCGATTACATTGGCGGCGACAGAGATGGATGGGTCGTCGATTTTGCCATAGAAGGAAACAGATAGTGTGCCCATTAATGGCCGTCTATATGTGTTTAAAATTAACGGAATACACGAAAAACTAGATTCGGGCTCTCGCCGTGGTGACAAATCATGTGACGCACCAGCTGAGGGAGATCCATTGAAAAACTAGAACGATCGACTATAGTACGAGCACTGCGATTGAATCTGATAATACGATTGTTGAGGTGTTTTTAGCAATCCCCTGGTATACAACCTCTATTTTCTTTTATATCTTTATTTGGCAAGAGAAAGGGAAACGAAAACTAAAATTTCACTTGTAACGGAAACGTAGAGCAATAAAGTCGCTTTTTTTACTCGCTCGTTCTTTTATTGCGTAGTTATTGTTCTCGGTTAGACTACGTGGAAAGTCGGTTCTCTGGCGTCAGTGTCCAGTCCAGGTTCCAGTTACTTCTCGTTTATCCGGTTCGTCCATTCAACAACATTTTGGTCCTTCACGTCCGGATCATGGATTCAGCAACCGCGGATAAGTTGGCTTTGAAGCGAGAGGTTATTTTTGCGAAAGTGAAATGGGAGTTGTCCGTCGCACACAACATTCGCTGTCGGAAACCGTCCGCTGCGGAAGTGCTTGAAAGACGCACTAAACTCACGGAACTTGCTGGTCATTTCGACGTCGTTCAAACTGCGATTGAAGAGAATACGGCCCACTTAGAGGATGTTGCTTCTGTTTTTAATCATCGACTGCAGTTCGACGAAGTGTATTTTAAGGTTAAGGATTTGTATAACCAGTTCCTGAAAGAATCGCAGGAAAATGGTTCTGTTTGCAGTGTTAAATCAGAGGACTATACAAGTGATTTACGTGACGCAATCAAAGCACTGCTGGAAACGCAACAGGCAGTTCTTACACGTCAAAATCAACCAGTTTTAGAAAATCCTCCAGTGAACCATGAGCCGCAGCTTAACGTAAAGCTACCGCAGCTAAACATTCCCGTGTTTGCAGGGGAAAGCAAAAATTGGCGTTCATTCAAGGATTTGTTCGAGAGCACGATTCACAAACGAGATGATTTAATGGATTCCGTTAAAATGCAGTTCCTTTTTTCGTACCTCGACGGAGAGGCTAAAAGGATGGTATATTCGTTCCCGATCAGTGATGCCAATTATCGCGAAGCTTGGGAAACATTAGTTGCGCATTACGATAAAAATAAATATACGGTGTTTGCACTCATTAGAGAGTTTGTCGATCAACCAGCCACTGGCAACGCAAATGGATTGAAAAAAATATTGGCTGTTTCTGATGACGTCATTCGTCAACTTAAGGCATTAGGAAACGAATACGAGACCCGTGACCCATGGCTCATTCATCTGCTGCTGGAAAAGGTAGATCGCGATACACGTTCGTTATGGGCACAGAAAATAATTGATGTCGAAAACCCTTCCTTCACGGATTTTTTGGATTTCCTGCAAAAACGCTGCGATGCATTAGAAACATGTCTGGCTTTTGGGAAGAAAACATACGACACAGTTAAGAAGGAATACCCAAAGACGAGTGGCAACGAGAGAAAACTGCAAACCTTCCATGCTGCCGCTACCGCTGTTCCCCAAACTTGTGCGAAATGTTCAAAGGATCATCCGGTGTACCAGTGTGAATCCTTCAAGGCGATGGATTTATCGGCGCGTCGTGAGCTTGTAGTTTCTTCAAAGTTATGTTACAACTGCTTGCGCCCATCCCACACAGCAAAGCGATGTACATCAAAATCAGTCTGCCGTACTCCAAACTGCAAGCACACGTTACTATGTAGAAAGGATGCCAAACCATCGGACCAGCCGGACGGTGAAATTGAAACAAAGCAGCAAAGCGGTGAAGAGTCGTCGATTTCGGCAAACGCGACGCAAACGGTTAGCTGTAGTGCGGAACCAACCACGTTTTCTTTGTTACCAACGGTGGTAGCTTATGTTAAGGGACAAGACGGCAAGTCACACGAGGTAAGAATTCTCATAGATTCTGGATCGCAGGCATCTCTGATCACCGAGGCGTGTGCCAAACGCCTTGGACTGAAGCGGTTCAACGCCAATGTGGAAGTTATAGGAGTCAACGGAGAGGTAGTCGGTACTACAGCCGGCAAGGTCTCGTTGGTGATTTCATCGCGATTCGACGAGAAGGCTACACTTACTACTCAGGCGTATATTTTGGGAAAGCTGACGGCAACTCTGCCGTGCCAGCAGTTTAGCGCATCGAACATGCCGTATCTAAAGGGATTACAACTAGCTGATCCTCGATTCAACAAATCGAGTTCAATTGATGCTATTTTGGGTTCAGATGTCTTCCTGTCCGTACTTCAATCGGGGCAGGTCAAGAATCAAAACGGTGTTCCTGTTGCACAGCGTTCCATATTTGGATGGATGGTCGCAGGAAAAATTTGCAAACAAGAGAGTATACACGCTAATCACGCTGTGATCAATCTTCTTCAAGATTTCGATATTGACCGTACATTACGACTGTTTTGGGAGGATCAAGAGCTGCACGACACCAAACCTTTGGTAGAGGAGGAAAAAAGAGTAATCAAACATTTCGATTCAACATTCACACGTACAAAAGATGGACGCTTTATCGTAAGGCTACCGCTGGACGATTCAGAACACAAACTCGGTGAATCTTTGACGGCTGCTGTTAAACGCCTCAGAGCCATGGAACGCAGATTCCAAAACTATGAAGGTTTTAAGGAAAGATACGCAACGTTTATGCAAGAGTATGTAGACTTGGGCCACACGCAGTTAATTCCTGATTCGGAAGTAGCAGTTGATTGTACGAAGTCCTGCTATTTACCTCACCATGGAGTTATTAAGGAAGACAGTCTCACGACCAAACTTCGCGTTGTATTTGACGGGTCATGTGTTACGTCGTCCGGAGCATCACTCAATGATTTGTTGCTAAACGCGCCCAATATCAATGCTGATTTATTTGATGTCCTTCTGCGATTTCGTTCTTTTCCGGTGGTATTTACAGCGGACATCGAAAAGATGTACCGCCAGGTATTGGTGCATCCAGACGATACGAACTATCAGCGCATAGTATGGCGAGATTCATCGGATAAACCCATACAGCATTTTCGGCTTTTGACTGTCACCTACGGTCTCAAGAATTCTGGATTTTTGGCTATGGCAGCGTTAAAGAAGGCAGCGGAAGTGTTCGAGAAAAAAAAACCTGAAGCTGCTGAACGAATTAGGGAGCACACCTACGTCGATGATCTGACTTCGGGAGCTGATACTGACGAAGAGGCAATAGAGTTGATCAAGCAGATTAACGAGATCCTACACCATGCTGGTTTCATCTTGCGGAAGTGGAGTTCGAATTCAACAACGGTTTCCAGCTCACTTTCAGATGTCAACGTTAATGCCAAACCAATCAAATTCCCGGACGAGCGGAATTCAGTGAAGGCGCTTGGTACTCATTGGTTACCCGAAGCTGACGTGTTTACTTTTAAGATTAATTTGCAAGTTGATGGTCCCAACACAAAACACCAGTTGCTGTCGGACACTGCGCGGTTGTTTGATCCGTTTGGATGGTTTGCACCAGTTATCATTCGTGCAAAAATTCTTTATCAACAATGTTGGCTTTACGATTTGAATTGGCATGATGCATTACCTCCGTGCATCGGAGATGCATGGGAACAGATGAAACAAAATCTTTCACAACTCGAGCAAGTTAAAATTCCCAGATGGATGGCAAACTTTAAGAGTCAAATTGAACTGCATGGTTTCTCAGACGCTTCTGAGGAAGCATACGCCGCAGTAGTTTATTTGAGATCGGTTAGCGAAAATGGTCAAATTAGAGTTAGCCTGATTGCAGCTAAAACGAAGGTGGCACCGGTTAAACAAGTCACGATCCCCCGTCTCGAACTAAATGCAGCGAACTGTTGGCTAGGTTGATGAAACGTATAGCAGGACCACTCGGACGTTTTCAAATTCAACAGTTTGCATGGACTGATTCTACCATAGTCTTGCAATGGCTTAGTAACCACCCACGCAAGTGGAACACCTACGTAGCAAACAGGGTGTCCACGATTCTAGATATTTTGCCTCGTCGGCATTGGGAGCATGTATCGTCACACGAAAATCCTGCAGATTGTGCCTCACGGGGTATAAACCCTTCAGAGTTAATCAACCATCCACTTTGGTGGACAGGACCTCCTTGGCTAGGAGAGGATTCCTCAACATGGAAACACAACGTTATTGAGGAAGAATTTAACGATGATATGCTTGAGGTGCGTAAACGATTTCAATCGCTCAACATACTGGTAGCACTCCCAAGCACCAATTACGTGATAGAAAGGCAGATACTTGATCGGAAGTCTACTTTGAATGCAGCATGTCGGCAGCTAGCATTCGTGAAGCGTTTCATCGCCAACATGAAGGCACCGAGAGTTCAAAAACCCAAACAAAATGGTATGATAACGCCGTCTGAGTTGCATGAGGCCAGAATACAATTCGCAAGGTTGGCACAGTGTGACATTTACGAGAAGGAAATCAACTGCTTAGTTAACGGTCGAGAAGTTTCTGTGAAATCTAAGATCAGTGATATGTACCCATTTCTAGATAACGACGGAACAATGCGAGTTGGTGGTCGATTACAACACTCCAGCCGTCTATTTCGCATTAAGCATCCTGTAATCGTACCCAAGGAACATCGATTTACAAAGCTGTTAGTGGAGGAACTGCATGTTTCAGAATTGTCACGCCGGTCCATCGTTGTTGACCGCAACAATCAACCAGTACTACTACATTAAGGGGTGTCAGGACGTAGTGAAACAAACTGTGCGTAACTGTGTTAAATGCTGTCGCTTGAAGGCAAAAACGGCTCAACAATTGATGGGAAGTCTTCCAGCGGCGCGTGTAACGGCATGTCGTCCATTTGCCCATGTTGGGGTGGACTATGCAGGTCCCATTTTAGTTCGCTCCAGTAACACTCGAGGAGAAAGATCAATGAAGGGATATATCGTCGTTTTTATATGCCTATCGACCAAGGCGGTGCATTTGGAGGCAGCGGGAGATCTATCGACTGCTTCGTTCTTGGGGGCGTTGAAACGAATGATTGCGCGGCGAGGATATTGCAATGAAATATGGTCCGATAACGGTACAAATCTGGTTGGCGCTGATCGACGTTTGAAGGAAACTTACTCGGCATTGATGACTCACAGCAAGGACGCAGCGCGTCATTTCAGCAATCTTGGTATGAGCTGGAAATTTATACCACCCTCCAGTCCTCACCAAGGCGGTATTTGGGAAGCAGCAGTAAAAAGCGCCAAGAGGCTGCTTCGACCAATCGTTGGAAATGAGAAGTTGACTTATGAGGAGCTGACTACAGTTCTTTGCCAAATCGAGGCGTGTCTGAATTCGAGGCCGCTGTGCCCCATTTCGTCATCGGTCGATAATTTTGAAGCGCTCACACCGGGGCATTTTCTTGTGGGCCAGCCGTTAATTCTATTACCCGAACCTGATGTTTCACAAGTACAAATGAATCGACTTGATCGTTGGAAGAAGGTTCAGCGCTATACGATCGAGTTTTGGAACAAGTGGCGAAATGAATATCTCGCAACATTGCAACCAAGAGGAAAATGGAGAACAAGCCAGGAGAACATAAAACCAGGTCAGCTAGTCTTGGTGAAAGGCGATAATGTACCACCCTCAGCGTGGGAGTTGGCCAGAGTATCTGCAGTGCATCCAGATCAGCAGGGATTGGTGCGTATCGTCACTTTGCGTCGAGGCAAGACAGAGTATCAACGTCCAGTTCAGAAGCTATGTCCACTTCCGGATTGAGGTGCTACCTCAAGGCGGGGAGGATGTTGAGGTGTTTTTAGCAATCCCCTGGTATACAACCAGTCTATTTTCTTTTATATCTTTATTTGGCAAGAGAAAGGGAAACGAAAACTAAAATTTCACTTGTAACGGAAACGTAGAGCAATAAAGTCGCTTTTTTTACTCGCTCGTTCTTTTATTGCGTAGTTATTGTTCTCGGTTAGACTACGTGGAAAGTCGGTTCCCTGGCGTCAGTGTCCAGTCCAGGTTCCAGTTACTTCTCGTTTATCCGGTTCGTCCATTCAACAACAACGATGATACCGATAATACGAAAAGTTTCTATAAAGCACATTTTGAGGTGCTGTTGAAAGGCAAAGAGCGAAAAGTAGCAGGTTTATCGAGCTCAGTATACAAAAAGGATTACCGGCTAGAATGCAGTACATTCATAAGGTATCAAATGAATGAAATGTTCATTCTTTTACGGATAACATTGTCTCCCGCCAGTTCAAATGTACTGTAGAATTATCGGGAGGACTGTTTGATAGCCACAAAAATAACCAAGCCAAGCCAAGTATGTACCTTACCTGACCATGTCACTTTCGTTTACCAAAATCAAATTAATCGGCTAGCAAACAGCCGAAGAAAATTTTAACAACAATCAAATAAAGCCTAAAACACAACGAAATTTCGAGAAATAAAACACATCGGCACACCACAGCACATTACGAGCTGTTTACGGTTTCTGGCCGCGCGTGAAAACACGTTTCCTTCTGCTACGTAAATAAACCACAACGAAATCGTTTTTGGCAAAGGTTCAAATCCAACTCGCCGCCATACGTTTCGGGCGAAATCGACAGAAAGTCTCGCGAAATTTTTCACGCCCCCACGAACACGAATCAAACCATTATTTTCTCTTTTGTCTTAACCACACGCAGTAGCGTACATAAGTACGGCGTAATATTTGTCGCTTTCTTCACGTCCCGCTGTTGGTCATCTTCCACGCGCGCATGTCAGTTGAAAAGAAAAGGTCAACAAATTCTCACTTCTGTACAAACAATAATTCAGTAGCAAGAACAAAAACAACTGACCTGATTGATGGATAATCAAGGTCACAAATGCGAAGCTACTCACCTTAAAATTGAGATCCTCATCCGTTTCCCCGTTAAAATCGTACATCGCAATGCCGTAGGGTTCCTCGAGGCTGGCGCCCGGTTCCACGCAAACAGGTGGTGGAGGCGGTGGAATGTTCGGCATCGGAGGTGATGGTAACGAATCTAACGATTCCTCACCATCATCGAAACTGTTGGTTGCGTTGTTCTGAGGGAAATTGGGCAACGGAGCAGGTGGTTTAGAGCCGGCGGTTGCCCAAACTGGATGCACTGGTGCTACCACAGGTTTCGGTTTCAATGCTGGGCTGGACTTTTGGCTACCATTGCCGCTGCTTTTAATTATGGTTGGCATTGCGACGGTTTGTACTTTGGGTGCGACGGTTTTACCATTGCAAAGTGGATCAACGAATTCGGATTCGTACAGCTTACTGTTCACAGCAGGAGCTCGTATCGTTGCGGAACTGAGCGGTGCGTAAATGTTATGGCTGCTGGTAAATTTGGTTGACGGTGGAGGCATTCCGAACGGGTCGGAAAGATCCCACAAATCTTTCGTCGCAGCCGGTGTTGTCCTGTTCGCCCGTTGGCTCTCGCTTTGGCTGACGAAGTCATCCTCAAAGCCACTCTCGGTTTGCGACATACTGCCATTGTTTGGAGATGAATAGTTCGAATCGGAACTGAAGCTATCCACGCTGATACAGTCGCTGCAGGATTTCTGGGTAAAGGTTGGCGAACTGGGAGGTGAGTCAAAGCTGATAAGCTGAAGGTCAGTGGTCCCATTCGAAGGACCATGACCACTGCTGCTTGGGGTCGACGCTGTCGATCCGTAATTATGCCCGTGATGACCCAACGGTAGTGGTAGCTTTGGTGGTGGCGGTAATTTTACCGGAATTTGACCTTTCTGTGCTATCGGAGGCTTCGGGCCAGCGTGATTTCGTTTTTGACCAAATAGGTTGGACAGGATGTTTATGGACTGCGGTTGGCCGGGTTTCTTCAGTGCGGGGACGACTTTCGGTGGTGGTGGTCTTGGAGGCGGTGCCTTCTTGGGTTTTTGATTTATGTGACTATTCACTGGAAACGGCGCCTGTCTGATGGCGGTCATTCCAACCCCACTCGGCGGACTGAATGGTGTGTCATCCCAGTTGGTGGCTGGACTGTACCGTGTGGTATTATTGGACGCCGCCTGGGGTGGCGGAGGCGCAGGTCTCGACGGAATTGTCATGTTTCTAGAAAGCAAATAAAAACGATCAGTTGGTAGGGCTATAAATCTGAGAAGAATAAAACGTTATGGGGAAAGCGCGAAAAGACAATGGCTTTAATGGAATTGCACCGCGTAAAAACCGTTGCGCTTACTCATTCGCGTGGTGTCATAATTTTTTACGCACCCGCCGCAACGGCTATCTGGTTTGGATGTGCAGAAGAAAAGCAAAACAAAAGTTGTGTTTTAGGTTTCACTAAACTTGTCTTCATGCCACTATTTAGAGCCGCTCAAACCAAGACCAAACAGCGCGCGCCGATTTTATGTAATTTGTTGTTTTGAAAAGTACAAGCTAGTGCACACTGCGCGCACACGGTTCACTAAGACATGCCTTACGCGAGGAAGGGTTCAACTGCTGCTGTATTTTTACGGCGTAAACAGCTGCTTTCCCTACCTCTGGCTAACGGATATCATTTTATTGAAAATATTCAAAGCCTAATAATTAATTTTTCTAAGCTTTTCACAAACACACAATCACTTCTGCAGCTGACTGCAGAGAGGCAAGAACTGAATATCTCAACCGTCTGTTTCGCAGTTCACATGTTTTATCAGAACAATTGCTGCGCTGATAACAGACTAGGTTGGCGTCGGGGACGCCTCCCTTTTCTTCTAGATAACGCGCGCGTATGACTTGGCTCATATTTCCGCAAGTGGGTAATTTCTCGGATGTTAGTTAATAATAGGGTACGTACATTTTGATTCTTTTCTTTGGCCTTTCCTGGTGCAGATACCGCCCATACGACATAGCGGACAGAATATCGCACATTGTTCAACTGTTCGCCTTTTGCGCACTTATTTAACTGATGCAAAAAGGTACAAAACAGATCGATCTTTGAAACTGATCTAAGTGGTGGATAGTCACAGTTTTACTTTTAACTCATAGAAATCTTACACATATGCTAATTAAAGAGGCACAGAGATCACAACACACGATTTGACGATGGAGGCCAGTCGTTTGTTGACTCTGCACGAGTAGATCGTCTCCTGGCTCTTGATGCTCTTCTTTCACTGTTGGGTGTGATATTTCCCGGTGGTAATTCGTTGGTTTTATATAGATTTTCCGCTCGTCCTAAGTGGCATCATCGGCAACGATCACGACGCTGTTGGATGTCGTGCATTTTATAAATATTCTCTACTAGGGTATCGGACTACTTCGGTAGCGGTTTTCTTCGGCGTGTTTTGTTGTAGAAAAACAGCCGAGAAGTGGAAAGTCGAGATGTTGTTGTTTGTACGTGAAACGGCGCGCGCGTCGATTATTGTTCAATTTCAAAGCGATAGAAATTATCACAACCCCATGAATGACTAGCAAAGCCTGTTTTTTTTTAAAAGGTAATCTATACTCGGGTACGAAATTACTAAAAACTTTGGTTGAAACTTAATTTTTAAGTTGTTGGATTACCAAACCTCATCCAAATGGGATGCGGAGCTCGCTCGTTCAATTTTCAATATTTCGCCTAAAAACAATAACTCTATATAGATCATAACGCTGATATTGGCTCAGCTTATCAATCAATGGTCGAATCACCGCTGGGTCAATTTGGGGCACCACCTATGCCTTTTCCCTCATGAGTCATATTTTAGCCGCAGCATGGTGATAATGAGAATTTATCATCACTGCTGCCAATGATGAGTAGTGCTTTACGTTTCGTAAATTTTCAATCTATTCAATGTTCAAAGTTTAGTTTTTTCATTCCCTAATTTCTGATCATCTTCTTTGATTCAAGGTTTAGTACGGTTATTTTTTTTCTGTATTACTATTTTTCTATGATACGGGTAAATTAGAGATATTAGAAACTTTTTACTATTTTTTTAATAATATAAATTTAAGAAAACGGAAAAAATTATTCCTTCTTTCAATGAAATTCTAGTGTTCATTTTAAACTTGTTTTTGAATATGAAATTAGAACCGGTTGAATGTATGAAGGTTAAATTCCAAATGGTGAAAATGAGTGAAAAGTTTTATGGTCAAAGTTTCCTTTATATTTTTTCAACAAAGCATACTAACTGGTAGTTTGACTTTCCGTATCTTGTATTATGAATTTTACATGATTTTATTGAGAAAAACCACAGGAGGGTTGTGTGCAAAGCCACGACCGCAAGGTTGAAGTAGAATACTTTTACAAGAAAGATAACCCGGCTGCTTGCGTGTCAGTCATTTTGAAATCGGATTTGTTTCGCATATACCGCTTGTTAAGCACAGTATCAACAAATCGTAATAAACATCACACTGCTTTGCATTTGCAGCAGCATCAAACTTCAGTTGCAGTTGATTGATAACCATTTATTATGCTCTTCCAAATATAATTAGTAGCCTTGAAAAAGGTCGATTGATGCAATTGCAATTTTCATTCAATTATTGTTTAAATGTTTCATGGTCAGATATCCGTGCGATATCAGCTCTGACATAATAATGATATAACTGGAAAACTAGGTGTGGCTAAATTATTTCCAGTTATACCATTCTACAACGTTAAAAAAATTTTATTTCGTATGTCGTAATACTCATGTACGAAAAATACATCTCATTCATTCTGGACCCGCCTTTATTTTCAGTTCCTACAGATTTTCTCAGTTTCGTAACACGGATGTACAAAAACGATTTCTTGTGGACATTCTGTCGAGCCGGACCGATAGAGCTCTCATTAAGGAAACAAAATAATATGAACTGTGTCGAGTTGTGCGGCTTGGAAGAAAAAAATGTTCCAGTCCTCGTGTCGCATGGAAGCAAATTGTTGCGTGTTTGATATTGCCGATGGTAGACATGAGTTTAAAGGTCGAAACTCTGCTGGGATGTCTAACCATAACCGTCTTCTTCAAGGCGTTACATCCTTGTTAATGGAGTATTGTGAATTTTCTAAAACAGACTCAGTATCGTGAGCAAAACGTGCCGAACTTTTCTGTTTGAAATCGGATTTGTTTCGTATGTACAGCTTGTAATGCACAGTATCAACAAATCGTAATAAACATCACACTGCTGTGCATTTGCAGCAGCATCAAACCTCAGTTGCAGTTTATTAATAACCATTCATTATGCTCTTCCAAAAACATTTATTAGCCTTGAAAAAGGCCGATTGCTGCAATTGCAATTTTCATTCAATTATTGCATAAATGCTTCATGGTCAGATATACCCGCTGCAACTGCTACGCTATTCGTAGCCATGCCACAGTTGTGGCCGCTATACGCTGCCATTGGTATCCGCTGTCCCCGGATCAGCTGGCCCAGCTGCTATGGATGCTGAGATCCGCTGCAACTAGTACGCTATTCATTGCTACCCCACAGCTGTGGCCGCTATTCGCTATCGCTGGTATTCACTGCACTGCTACTGCTGCTGCTATGGGATGACTGCTGTTGTCGCTGTCTAGAACTATTATGAGCAGCTTCGGCTGAAACAGGCTCTTATATAGGCCAAATTGCACATTTTCAATTGCAAGGTATATGATTCCGTCGACCATGCTTGGGAAGCAATCATATAACGACCAATCAGAGGTCGAATTTTTCGTTTTGATAAGGCTTGATTGTTTTTAATAGTACAATAGTTTGAATAATAAAATTACAATTATCTTCATTTGGGAAGAATCTTAGAAAATTTTTTAATCAATAGCTGCAAGAACGAAGTAAATCCATCGAATACTAACTGATTTATTAGCATTTGAAATTGGACATATTTTTCACTTTTTTCGGTTTTAGATTTTCATTTCACATCCCTATGTAGCCGAACTTCCTGAGAGAAGTATTCTACTTCAAAACGGCATTTTCAATCCTATGAACTCCGTCAACTTAACAGAAATTAACGCACTCGAATGTTCAAAACAAACTTTGTGGCGTGAAATCCCCGAGCGCTTTGATCACATTTTTTTAACAAATTTACGGCCGTCACGGAGCCTGCGGAATACCTGGCGCCCTTCCACAATATTCTAGTTTTCTGCGTCAGGCTACCGTAACATGCAGAGGACCCCCTTATTTCGTGGCAAACTAATGGGATCAAAACTGGATTCTAATAAAAATAAACAGTAAATTTCAAACCCGGGTTCCGGCAAACTTACTCTGTCGGAAAAAATAAAGTTAACAGTTGGCGTGCAGCCCTACAAGGCCGCGAAGATGCAACTGGAGGAGGATTTCAACCTCGGCAGCGAATCGCTGGATGGAGGACCTTCGGTTTCATCACTAATCCTTGGTTCGCCTAGCGGGAAAGAGAAGAGCCCGACGGACTGTCTTCCCAATCCGGTGACGCTGCCGAATGACGCAACGGCGGCGCCTCAAGAGACTGCTAAGCCCAGGCTGCTAGATTAGTTCTTCAACCGATCGACCAGACTGACTGCTCAGGTCAGGTCACAATAACGCGACAACGGTCGACGACTGGGCCAGCGCACAGTGCAGCGTCCCGTAGACAAAATTAAAAAATTCTGCTTTCATATTTCACTATATAAAGTACGCAGTGCTCTTTATTTATGTTGGAAATACTGCGAAAAAGTTTTGTCACAATAATGATTTTTATGAATATTTAGTTTCACTTATATTTCCTCAGCTCGTAGGGGTTTTTATTGTACTAACTAAACTGGAAACTGAAAGAGCAAGTAAGTAAAAGACGTTTGAGGGCACAGTTCTAAGATTTATTGTCATACATACGAAAACAAACGCCAATCATGCGTATTTTATGTTTAGAAAAAAGGTGTTTAAAGTTCAATTGGACATTACAAAAATATATATCAAAATACCTCTCTAATTTTCTCATCACTCATCGTTTATAGTATCCTTTAAAGGCTAGCAGTGGTTTCAGCTACCGAAACTTGCCTATTCAACCGCTATTGTCGTTTTTTTAAGAATGCACTATGTTGTGAGTAATGGCAATCAAAAGACTTTGATGTATGATCTTGTCTCTGTCAGAAGATGCATCTGTGTATGTACATGTATTTTGTAGTAATCAAATAAACATAACAAAAAAAATTTTTTTTTATTCTCGTTATAACTGCATTTGGGCCACTTTAGCAATTATTTAAAATTGAATAATGTATAAAAACCTCCGATTTCATTACTATGGACAACTTTTACAGGAAAAAAAACGGTTTCTGATATTAGATTAGGAAGTTGGCGGTTGGGACACTTTTACCATTCAGTGAATCTTATAAAGCTTTTATGCAATTAGTAGCTCGAAAGGTAATGAACAACTTTCCTTATTACATCAATGTCATTAGTCGACAAAATCATGTAGTTCTGATTTTTGTCCCGTCTTACCATACAACCAACGCACTGTGCAGCGTCGCGAAAACGAGCGCTATGGGTTCGAGCAGCAAAAAGCCCCGAAACTTGGTATGCACGGACTCTCCTGCACAAACGTAGAGGGGGTAACTTAAAGGGAGATGCTAAAGGCCACAAGCATGTCTATCACTTCGATCGACTATCCAGCTTCCCTACTTACCCAGAACAGTTAAAAACGATTCGCGACGCCATTCTGGACTGCATTGCGGACCAGGTATATCCTGCCATGTTTAAGAGCTGCCGAATAAAAACGGCATCCAACAACTTGACTGTGCCGACAACGACACAGCTAGATGTTTGGAGACTACAACGTTTTCTGTTAAACCATGGGAGGGAGTACAGCTTCGTGTCTTGCACACGAAGTGCCTGCCGAAGGCCCCTTAAATTCATAGGGTACTTCCAGGACAGTGTGGACACCACTTATGAGAGAATTTTCTGTCCACTTCAGAACCAGAACGATGGTTTCTCCACACGTGCATGACGAATATGTCATCGTTATTGGAAAGACTGTTTAACTGATGGTGAAGCTGGACCAACAGTCTGCTGACCTCATAGCGGCACAATGCTTCCTGTTGAACTACAAGTACTGCAAAGAACGCATGCGGCAGGTTGGCAGAAAGTCCTCTAACACAAGCGCGAATAACGATCACATAGAAAGTTCCACCGAAAAATCTAAAAAGGAGTAAGCGTGAGCATCTGACCGATCGCGACCCTCAGATCCGCTTTCCGCCACCTAAACGTGAGAGTCGCACTTCTGTCGCCTACCGTTTGCTGCAACGGGAGCCTGTCGCTGAGGGTACCTAACCCAACATCACCGCTGATGGCAACCGTCCGCCAACCGGAACTCAACTAGATCCAATGAAAGACGCGTCGTCCACAACGTGAGCAGCATACGCTGCCTTCAGGTAAATCTCCATCACTCAAAGGGCGCTTCTAATGATCTTTACAGGTGGTTTATCAAGGATCAGTTAGCCAATGGGGTTTACTAGCGATTGCGGTGGAAGTACCAACGACTAACAACACACAAGAGATGGGGGACGTGGACGACATGCCGCCATCCGAAGTCACAGCGCTTGTGCGGTACTCATCGTCGGCTGCGATGCCAGTAATCAAATTCCCTGCTTCTCCCTGATATTTTCTGAAATACAACATTAATTTGCCTGATACTTGTCAGTATTCGGCATAAAAAAGTGCAACGTAGATCTCTAGAATCTAGAATCCCAGTGAAAAAAAAAGTATCCAATCGGATATGAAACCGAGCTGTGGAGGTTTCGAATTAGTGTTTTATGCTGCAAAAATCAGTTTTTGCGCTAAAGAGCCATTCAAAAAAGAACCGCATCCCAGTACAATTTTTTTCCTGAATATTTGAAGGTTGAAGTAGAATACTTTTACAAAAGAGAGATAACCCGGCTGCTTGCGTGTCAGTCATTTTTCCTAGTAAATAAATGTTGACCGCTCATTGGCAGTATTGAAAATTCTGTGCAAATGAAGTTGAAGTACTACTCAATTTCAGTTTGCACATATAAATACGACCTCACTGAACAGGAAAAGTACAAACTCTTTGCGGCGCAAACAAGTTTCAACAGTCAGAGTATAGGTACGTGTGAATCCAAATTAAGATAATTAACTTTTGGTTAAAGCTCAGAACAAGAAAATAATAAATCTTCAATTCATTTGTGTGGTCGTCCTAAAAAGGACAGTTTGTTGTTGAATTTGAAATCGGATATGACGCTGATTGCATCTCTGTGTTATGCCGATAGCGGGAGTTATGATGAACTTGCGTATAACGAAGGCATCGTATTACCTGTTTTATTGAATGGGAGAAAGAGGAATATTGTAAAATTTTGTAAACATTTAATTCAAACAATATTTTAAGTTTAGTAAAGCGGACAATGTATGCAGTTTGCGAGGATGCGAAAATGAACGGGAATAGAAGGTGTGACTTTTAGGCTTAGAAAAAATTTACCCTCGTCCAGACGGGTAGTCAACGTCTGGACGAGGGAAAAATTTTTCTAAGCCTAAAAGTCATACCTTCTATTCCCGTTCATTTTCGCATCCTCGCAAACTGCATACATTGCTCGCTTTACTAAACTTAAAATGTAAGTCATATGACAAAAAATGAAATTAGTTCGTAAAGTCAAACAATATTACCAAATCGTAGTCAGGCACTCTGATAACAAAGTTAAAGGCTGTTTCTACACTGAAAATCAGACAGTCAGCAGAAATTTTGATTGCCAAAATCCAGAATGCTTGTGTAGTTGCCAAAATAAGGCAGAGTTTCACCGGAGGAAGGCCGAAACCCTCAACCGGCAAGGATGCTCCGATAGCAGGAAAACAGTGGTTTCGCATTCAGGAACGGCATCGCAGTTAGGGATTCTATTCTATTCACCCGGCCGTAGGTTAATATACAGCTCTACTTACGGCAGAGGCCTAATTCGCACGGCCAACACAATAGAAAGGTGTTTCCACATTGAAAATTAGACACGGCTTTACTGGAGTAAGTGTTGGCAAATGCATCTAATACCGCTAATACCGCCGCTATCGTACGAAAGCGCGTCGTTGCATGTGGGGAATAAAATCAACAACGAAAAATGACGCGCGTCTAAGCACACCCGAACTGTTTCGCCGTGCCGCTTCCATTTACTTCCTTATAACATCGGCCTCATGGAAGTACCGGCTGAACCTACCGCTGAGGCTGTTATCATACTGCTACTGGTACCCAAAGCTATTAACTCTTCAAATTAAAGATTTTATTTGTCCTCAAAAGAACAATTGTTCAATTCCATATTGGATATAATGCAATCGCATCCCTGTAATATTTCCGACAGTAATATTCTTTTGAACAAAATGATCCAACTTTTCCTCAGAGGCGATGCGTGACCAAGTGGGCCACCTGTTCAATCGACATTTGCAACATTAAAACAACAGTATTGCGATAACAGATTTTAAAAGTTTTATTTATCAACATTTATTTATATAACAAAGGAATCCTTCGGTTTACTTTTAACGCAAACTTGTCGATAATATCGTCGTAAAATAATGGCGTCAGCATCATCTCATGGAGTAAATCTTTCTCCACAGCCATCATCATAATACCAAATAATCGATTCTGGCCCGATTTAGACCGCAAATAATTTTTGATCCGTCGGAGAACCGAAAACGTTCGTTCGACGGACGCCGTTGTATTAGGCAATGTCAGTATCATTCTGGCCAGCCGAAGCGTTTCGGAGAAAGTTTGATGCAGGTTTTGTCCAAGGATAAACGAAATTAAATACAATATATTTTTGCCTCTGAACTCTTCGCGCGAGTAAAGAACGGTCAGCTCATTATACAGCTTCGCTTCATCGAATTTAGAATGGTACGAAATAAGCATTTTCAAATTCTTTGTAGGGAATGTGACATTGAATTCGGCAAATTTTTCGTGATTCAACAAAATGATGAATTTGTATTCATCTAGTTCTTTGAATCGTTTAGACATTTCGTCAATAATTTTGTCAATGATAAAGTCATATATGGGACGATAATTGATACCGTTGCTATCAGCGATCGTTTCGCCGGAAACATCAATTGCATCATTAAGCGTTCTGTAGAAATGATGCTCTGCTTTGAGCTCTTCGATAGAAGCGAGGGAAGCCTTGACGTTACGTAAACATTCTACTACGTCCAATTCTTTTGTTTGCAAAATTTGATACAGTACATCTGTATGTGCAAATATATTAGCAAAAAGTTTGAGCAAGAATACGGTATTGAATTCAAGCATGAATGCGTGAAGACCTCTGGCTGTAGTACAAGTTTCAGCATCAAAGACACTGTCGCCAAGATAAATCTCACCTAAACATTCATTAATCGCTGCATATTTCGAATCAACTATTTTGATCATACGCGAATTATACGACCATTTGGTCTTGCAAACATTTGGTATGTGGGTCTCCATAAATTGCTTTAATGTCTCGCTGCGTTTAGGTGACTGCGAGAAAAATGCCGCGAGTGATGAGATCGTGTTGAAAAACCTTGCTGATTTCTTGTTATTTGTGCACGAGTGAAGTAGCACCAAATTAAGCACATAAGCTACAACTTTGTCACCATCAAGACCAAAATACGCTGCTATTTCATCAACGTGTCCGGCCAACGCAGCGGCGGTTTTGTCACTGCTAACGTCTGCCAATCTAACGAGCCTTTCAACTGGTGTTCCTAAAATTTTGATGAACAAAAAAATTTTTGAGCCTCATTGAATTAAAAAAAAAATCAACTATTTGTTAACATATTTGCAAAATTTATTTTATGAATATTTCTTACCATCGGGTCGTAAGTAGCGCAGAGTACAAGATAGTTGCGATAACCGAGCCGAATCTGTTGATTCATCCATCATAATGGACACGAACTCAGCATCAAGAACTTCTCTTTTAATTGTTTGAAGCATGTAGCTTTCAATGCATTCTATAAGCTCGTTCTGTATTCCTCCCGACGTTCCGCTGAAAACTTTATTATTTATAAAGTCCTGGAACGCTGGATCCCTGGCGGCGATCAACGTGCAGAGGTCTTTATAATTTCCTCTGTTCGTGGAATCGGAACATTCATAATGTCCGCGAAAGGCGAGACCGTGAGTGCCAAGGAAAAAGGTGATCTCAATTAAAGTTCGCATACCCTTCCGGTTTTTCGTTACTTCTTCGTTATGCTTATTGCGGGCGATCTGCCGGCTATGGTCAAGTGCTTCGTCTATCCTCATTTGCCCGAACATCGATAAGGCAAGTGAATTGTTTATGTGATCTTTAGAGCTCGAATGCGTTTTAATTGACGCAGAAAGGTGATTCAGATCACTATATCCTTCCTTGCTCCAAACATTTTTTTCATTGGCGCTACGGAAAAGCAAACATGGTCAGCAGAAAAGTTTATTTAATTTCGCCAATCCATACAGCCATTGCTGGTCATACGATGACACATTAAAGTTGCGGGACATAATTTTCCCCTTCAACTTATACGTGGATAGGTGGACGAGGAACCGGATGTCCAATAACTTTAATGTTTTCTTCCATGGTTCTGGCGGCAAACGGGCGCTTTAGCATTTGCTCAATAATGCAATGATCCATAACGTTGTCCATCTGGAAATCCACGCAAACAATCTCCAGTAGGTATATGGTAGTTTGTGATGATTAATTGAAATATAATATGATGAAGTAATTAAGCTTTACTCACCACGTATCGTTCCTTAAACGAGATTTAAATTTCACACAAGAAAGCAACAGAAATTTGAAAGATGGAGCAATGGTAGTCTTAGCCGTCACAAACAAATCAAAAGCAACCGTAACGTGAGCAGTCAAACATGTACTATACCGACTATACCATTCTAGTTACCATACTATGGTTCAAGTTATTGAATGAACAACATCGAGAAAAAAGGCTTGAATCGAAACCACACATCAACGAAAAAACACCACTACATCTACAATAACCATGAATGAATTTGTTCGATTTTTCATTTGTATCGCACTCAGCGCTGCGCGACACTTTTTTTCTCACGTGAAGAATAATGTCATCAATGAGGAAATACATGAAAACCCTTCGCTGCACTCTCGGCTTTGCATCGACCTTACGCTCGCTTGAGCGTTGAGAGCTGTGTACTCTCGCGGCCTCTCTCAAATTTCAATGAACGAACATCAAAGAATGGTGAGCGTGGGGGTCGGCGTCAGCGGTATCGTTTCCATCGGCTTGGTTCAACATAATTTTTGAACCGCAAATGTCATTTTTACGCGAAGCTGCGCATTAGTAGTGGTGCACGCTTTATGTACATAACTGGCTATAGTACGCTATAGTACTTGAAAATGCAGAGAAGTGTTTGAATGAATGCTAGTTCAGATAAATGATTTGAACAAACGGTAGTCATTACTGCATATCTCGTTGTGTTGTGTTGTATTACGGGTGGGCTGTGTTGCGGGTGGGTTGAGTAGTGTAGAGTGAGTTTAGCCAGGTTATATTATTCACGGTGGAGAAATAAATAGAAATTGGTGGAAATAAATTGAAAATCAAAAAAATGTTCGAATGTTCGAAATAACATTAAGGTTACAAGAAAACTTAATGATGTCAGATCCATGCTACAAATGAAAAATAATTCGAGTAATTGTTCTGAAATTGTCTACCTGTCATATGAACAGGTTGAACAGGTGGACGAGACGCCTCTGCTTTTCCATAAGAGGAAGTGCCGGCTGATGTACGGCAAAAGTCTCGCCCGGACGCTCGCGTTGGCGTTCAGCCTGGCAGAGGCCTGAGACGTGGTGACCAACCACAGGGCAAGTGATTTGTTTAATTTGAAGGCAGCTACACGCGCAACCCGCTGTTGCTCTGTTACTGCTGAGTGCTGATATCTGCTGCTACTGCTGTCAACGTTGTGGACGGTCCATCCAGCTCACCATCCGACTGATGAATGTAGCTAGTTTTCCCAGAAACACTCTTTTATAGCCGAAGGGTGCTACAAAATAGGCCACGCCTTTCTTTTCAGTTGTACCATTTTCTAGTGTTCTTTAGACGAATTATTCCACAATTTGCATTTGATTTTTGTATCCAGCGAATAAACACCGATGGTGCTCTCACACACGCAACAATTTAACCCCTAACCGTATTGCGGCTTGTAACATCGAGCGATTTCGTTTGCTCGCTGTTGCGTGTTGCATCATGTTGCAACTTGGCAGCTGGGAGACGACGAAATTCTGTTTTTGATTGCATCCCGCACAGAATGTCTGCTTGTGTTGATGCCAGAAAACTATTAATCTTCAATTATTTGTTTTTTTGCCTCGAAAAAGGCATTTTGCGGTTCAAAATCGGTTGCTAATCGCAACCTTTGAGCTGCCCTAACAGTGGGGGAATTAAGATACACGGACAACATGCACTGTGGAAGCTATTTCACATTCAGTGAATTAGACGGGCGCGACAGATTTAAATTGCTAGGATCCAACACAGAATGCTTGCTTGCGTTGTTAAAAATTATTAACTTTCAATGACTTGTTTATTTGCCTTGAAAAAGGCATTTTGATGTTCAAAATTGGATTTCCTATTGGCAATCTTCATGCTGCCCCAACACGGGGGGAATAATGGCAGTCTGGCGACACACGCTGAGAAGAACCGCACTGCTCCTGAGACGTGGTGACCAACCACAGAGCTAGTGCTGCTGCTAAGGAAGGACGACTGCTGTTGTCGCTGTCTAGAACTATTATGAGCAGCTTCGGCTGAAACAGGCTCTTATATAGGCCAAATAGCATGTTTTCATTTGCAAGGTATATGATTCTGTCGACCGTGCTTTGGAGGCAATCATATAACGACCAATCAGAGGTCGAATTTTTCGTTTTGACAAGGCTTGACTATTTTCAATGGTACAATAATGTGAATGATAGAATTACAATAATCTTTTTTTGGAAAGAATCTTAGATGATTTTCCAATCTTTTGCTGCAAGAACGAAGGAAATCCATCGAATACTAATCGATTTATTAGCATTTGAAATTGGACATATTTTTCACTTTTTTCGGTTTTAGATTTTCATTTCACATCCCTATGTAGTCGAACTTCCTGAGAGAAGTATTCTACTTCAAAATCAAGACCAACACCTCTCTTCCCATAGACCCCATTGTAACAAGCTAATATTTCGTCTTATGAAACCTAAAAAGGTATTCGGGTATCCCGTCGAGCTAATAACGGTTAACTGGGCACTAAGCACTTTTGAGTTTATGAAGTCACCAGGTGTTCTACTAATCTTACTGCTACATTTTTAAATCTCCGTCTAAAGATTGTTACCGATGATGTCGAAACAATGAAACAAACATGCATGCTCTACGTTTATTAGTTTCGTGATAAATTATTGTCAGCCTTAAGGTTGTTTTTATTAAGTAGATTTCAACAAGCTTAAAATTATTGTTTAGACATAAATTAATTCAGGCTATTTTTAACAGTAAAAAGACAAAAAAATATTATACAGACAATTAAAAGACGGCAAAGAACCGCATTAGCAATACCCAACCCTGAAAAATGATACCACCAACAGTTCGGAGCAATTTCAGTGCAATGGGCAGGCGAATATTCGCCCGAGCACTACCGTATCCTGTTTATGATGGAGAGGGAGACAGAGAAAAAGGGATTGAGAGAAGGACGAAAACTGAAATTATAAGTATTCAGAATTGTAAGTAATCAAAAGGTACACGAATCCCGATCAAGGAACGAGGCGTGGGTGTCACTAGAGGCCGATAATCCCGCAGAACCGCTGGATTACAAAGCGAAAATTCCCAACTCGAGGACGATTTGCTCCACGTGCCGCTGAATTTGATTTGTGGGACGTGATTCACCATCAACGGCACGTGAAACGGCAGCAAAAGACGATCGGAGCTGAGATGATTTCGGCATGCAGCTGGAGGTTTGCCAGATCTACGGATTTATCCGTAGATCTACGGATTTATTCACTTCTACGGAAAAACATTTATATGGGAAATCCGTAGAAAAGAGGGGAAATCCGTAGAATCTACGAATTTTAACGAAATAGTTCTGGCGACGCTGGCTGGACGTCGAAGAAAAAAAGCGTACGGAATTAGAAGAGCCTGGCGGAAGTGCTGGTGACCGGTGAGTTACGCTATCGTCGCGTCACACGTATTCGAAAAAGGGAACGGACGTTCTGGGAAAGAACCGAAGAGGTCCGGTCGAGCCTGGCCCCGCTCTTCCGAGGCCCAAACCGATGGGTTTCCCCTTTGTCTACGAGCATGGTGAAGGATAGGGCCAAAGTTATACAAATCAGCACGACGAAGGCTACTGCAGAATAGCCTCATTCATCACTTTGACTCTGGGTCAATTTTCCTCTCTCTCTCTCGCATGCACGTTCCAGTTTTCAGAACCTGACGACCGCAACGTACCACTAGTTCCATGGAAAATTGTTTAAAGATGAGTAATTAAAAATGATTTGTTTTGTATTCTTTATCTACCACTGAGCCTTGTACTGCCCCTCATGGCAAGTCCGTTCCAATTGCATTTTTATCAATTTTGACTTTATTGGTGGAATCATCACCTTTTTACATCTACTTTCGATAGAACACATTATTTTGAATACTTTGTTCTGAGGAACTACGAAAAAATTGCAAGTCGGTGATTTATTTTTTGAAGAACGTGTCAACAGTCACAGGTTCCTCCACCTCAACTGATTTAGAATTTAATCATAGTATTAGATGAAGTTTTAGGTATTAGGCAAGTTGCACAACCACATTGTAATACATTGCTCACTACAAAATCGTTTAATGATTCTGTGGAAGCACGCGAGAAGGTGATCGGCCAGCGGCTGATTTGTTTCAAATGCAAGCTATCACCGGAATCGCTTTGCAGTAGTTTGCTTTTCATTGCCAGTCGTAGGTGGCTATGGGACTGGTTTGCTATCATTCTGGCTAGGTATCGTAAAAGTAATCGCATATGGGTCCCGGCTTATGGTTTGCATCATAATTTAATCAAATTTTGGTGTTTGTGAACTGTTTATAACGCGGAAGTATTGAATTGACATTGCAGTAACAATTTCTGTTGATGGTCTTGTTCAAAACAGCATAAAAGTGCAATATTTCTCCCAAAGCGTTACGATTTTTAATTGCTGTTTTCTCACCAGCACGAAAACGCAAATGGGACGGACTTGCTATGAGCGGCAATGTATGTCTTGCATGTGTTATTAGTTCCTTTGTCCTCTGATTCAGGTGAGTTATCAGTCGTAAGTCCTCCTCAAAAAAAAAAAAAAAAAAAAAAAAAAACCGTGAGAAGCCGACCCTAGAGTCCATGTAAACCCTGAACTAATCGTTTGTAACAAGATCATGTATATTTTAGTTATAAATATTAGTTACAGCGGCTCTGTAGGTTGCCAAAAATTTTCACAAAGTATTTCGAAACAATTGGCTCTGCCACTTGATGCTGCATTTTATTTGGAGTAAATACCAGTCGGCACTGAAAAAAAAATCAAAGTTGAAAAAGGACAGGTATCATCGCAAATCGTTGGAATAATATGTGTTTTAACTTTCTAAGTATCTCCTCATGCTAATGATTAATTATTGGAGCATGAGCATGAGCATGATTGACCGCCCGCGGTTGCTACTCCGTTATTGCCAGATCAGCTGTAATTACACAGAGAACCAATAGATGATGCTTGGGATTAACATTCATCCTCAATGTGTAAAAACTGGTGACCTTAATCTTTATATTAGACAATACCAGCGCCGGCCGCATCCGAATGCAGGTCAAAGAAGGAGTGTGTATAGGAATATGTTGACGTGATACTTGCTTTATTGGAAGCCGAGAACACCTCTGCACTTCCACGAGAAATCACTGGGATGTTGGAGAAAAGGGTAAGGTTTGCAGCAGATTTCGTTTTGGTAAACGATGCGCTGAGTTCTAATACCGGGTTCATAATACCAAATATCGCGCGTACGAGTTCATTATATCTTTTACGGAAATCATAACGCGATCCGAACTCATTCCGGTTGATGATGTAACACCGCAAAAATAAAGCGCACGCAAGGATACCGGACCTATAACCTAATCAAGACAGACTCAAATATTCGAAAATCTGTTTATGAAGTCATTATGCAACTACCGAAAAGTATCTCTCATTGATTTATCTCAGCTGACTACACAATGTTACGAAGCAACCATATATGCATTAACCAAAAACAAGAAAAAAGTAAATATAGAGGCCCTCAACACATACTGCAAGCGGTCAGCAAGAGAACTTCAAAAACGGCCTATTTGCTTGGCCATCGCCGTTTGAAACGAACGAAAAAAGAAAAAAAAAGAAAAAAAAAGGATGTGTGCGATGACAGACGAGTCGCGTATAATCCTGATATTAATTGCAAATAATTTGCGATATTTGGTGGCGCTTAATTACGATGTTTTGTCGCGATTAATTA
The DNA here is from genome assembly GCF_029784165.1 of Wyeomyia smithii. NCBI lineage: Eukaryota > Metazoa > Arthropoda > Insecta > Diptera > Culicidae > Wyeomyia > Wyeomyia smithii. Next base: position 272,278,786 of record NC_073696.1, on the reverse strand, counting down.
GTTACGATATTTATCGAACGAACGGAACCTACTCCGAATCACTGCGTGCTGGAATAAAACCTACGGGTGGACAGTCTGCGAATAAATGGTTTGGTACACCTCGGAAGTCACAACACACCGAAAATCCATATTCGAGCAAAGCTCACCTGGGCCGAAAACACGTTTACCCCGGAAAGTTATGCGCGACCGCTCTATTCCCTCTTACCGACGCATACGCGGAGACACGGTATTTCGCGTTGATTACCACTTACTTCTTGAATAATGAAGCGAAGATACCTACTGAGTATGAAAAACTGGCAAAGTTTCATGCATTCATAGCTAGAAAATTTAAAAAAAATGCAAATATGCATATCTAACAAGACCGAGTACTAATTAGATTCAACAAAATGCCAAAATAATCGCAATCAAAATTTATTTGCCATGCTAACCGACAAGATTTCTACTTAATTAAATTAAAAATTGTCTATGTGTTTCAGTATTTACTCAAAAGCTAGAAAAATCATAAAACAAGGGCATGAAACTGCTAAAAATGAAAGCAGAGAAAAAAACAAAAAAAAAACATTGGTTCCCTTTTGCCATGCAAATCAAACAAAAAACACAGGCAAAACGTCACCAACACCAACCCGGTGGCATCGGTCTTGTTTCCTGAAGCTGCCGTGAAAGACAGTGGCGCTAGTCTCATTTATGTTCTTGAAGGTTTGTTCACACAGCAGTGTAAGCGTGACGAGCAAAGCATAATATATGTTGTAGAGAGTTATGCGGCTTGAATCAATTTAAATATTAAAAAATAGCTTGGCTTAGCTTTGTAATTTGAAACACACAGGCATTGATACGCTTTCTCTTTTACACATACATTGAGATGGTATTCTTTAAGTCATCGCACGTTTGCCAGCTACCTGCAAGAAACACCGCCATTCGCAATCGGCAAGAGCAAACTTTGTGTACATTCTATAACAATGCAACGCATTTATTTTTTGTTTTATCAAGTAAACCTCTCGACGTTATGTGTAATAAACATATCATCCGAAAACAACACGTAAGTACACTGTCGCTGAACACCGACACTGTGTGCACGTATGAACAATGCTTTTTTTCTTGTTTCGATGAATCAGCTGTCAAATTGCATGTAAAATTGATCCAGTGATCCAGCTAATGCTGGCTTCACTTATGTTGTACGTAAACGTCAGTGATGCCACCGGGTTGATCAACACTAATACTTATCCTTTAATTCCCGCGTCCTCTCTGAACTATCATGCTAGTGCGAGAAAGTGCCGCACGCAAGAGCAACGGTCAACTTGCACTCGCACTTCTCTCGCTTTTCCTTGTTCACTTCGCACTTACTCACACATACACTTATGACAAGGCAAGGGCTAGCGGGAAACGTGCTCCGCCACCGAAAAAGCCATGCAGCTCTCACAAATTAGCCACAAAATTGCACGAATCTTTCACGGATTTCAACATTGACGTCACTCTCACCGATAATACGGAACCGCCACATTTCGTATTAATTTTTACTCCACCCTTTGCACTTAAAATATAACGAATACGCGACGGGAAGGCTAAATAAAATACGTCGACATTATTGCACTATCCCCAACCGTACTCGACAATCCTCGGAACACTTCATCGCGATTCAAATCAAACACTCGGAATTCACACCGAAACAACAGCGGCCTTCATTCAATAAACGTAGAGACATCACTTTTCCAGATAGAAAATATATAACTTATAAAAACTTGAAAAAACGAGGAAAAATTCCGACGAGAAACATTTTCACGTCCCTTCTTGATCACAGCTTGCTTCGATCTCCCATGCTAATGATTAATTATTGGAGTTGACAAACAAAAAAACAAGATTACATAATCGAATGCAGCTTCCAGTCGTGTTTCATGATGCATTCGTACCATTTGAGGTTCTTAACGTCGAATTCCCCATCGCGGAGCAACTATTTTAGTGAAATACAGGCAAGATAAAAATCTAATATTGGACGAAGATTGTATCCAACCTGACACTTTTCTACCCTAGATTTGTTCAATCGAATGTAACAAGAAATTGAAAACTAGAGAAACAAATAATGACATTCAACAGTCAATCTTGTTTTGCATTGTTCTGATATCATCTAACAGGATCTAACATGCATATAAGGCTTTAATACAAAATTTTATTTTATTTATACAAAACGGATCAGAGCTCGGGCCCAACTTTTGAATCCGATGCCGAACACTATCAAACTCTAATAAACATGATTAATTTGCTAAATTTCTAGCACGATTGGCGCCACCACCAAACATTCGATTCAAACGGCGACACATTTTGCGTCCCTGTTTTTCTTCAAAGCCGGGAAATATACACTTCGTGTGCTCCACCAAGGTCAAACGAAAACGATACACAGGAAACGTAAAAAAACACTGCAATAGGGAATTATCTGCGGGGGCGGTGGGGCAAAAATTCAACCAACGGTTCATACATTCGTCGAATCGATGAAAGTAGAACGCGCGAAATCGAAGCACGTGGAGAATTTTGCGCATTAGCCATCCCTCTCCAGTCGGCCCAAGTTTGCTGATGGAATTGATTTTTTTACTTGTTCGTAATAATGTAAGTAACATGACTCACATGTGGTACGATACGACAAGCCGGTTGTAATACCTACAAAGCGGTTCATGGATGGCTTAAGATTTAAAGGTAATTTTCAGTGCTCATTGTGATTTGGGAACCCGAATACATAAACAAGTTTACGAAGCAAATAAATAATTTATTGGCACAGGCCGGTAGCCGGTGAAAACTGATTTCGCGAAACCTGGTCAGCCAATCAATCATTCAATGCTATGTACCTCTATAGACAAAGTTTATGTTTATAATAGTCGGTCGTCGGTGGTAGGACAAGAATCATAGCAGTATATTTAGTGTCGTTTACGTTAGTTTACGATATTGGCAAACAGAAATGCAAATCGACCGACTTTGGATGTCGCATAAACAATGTTGTTTACTATCCAACTATCTCTGCAACAATGAATGTGTCAGAGGTCGGAAAATGTTAAAAATAACTGCTATAGAATCGACGCCGTAGTTGCGTTTCATAATTACTTAGGACCCTTGAGAAATCTGTTTAGCGTACAGACCAATTTAACTTCAGAATCGACCAGTTAAGCCTTCAGAACAGTTGCAATTCTGCCAGTGCACTAAATGTTATGTGTGTGGATATAATGCACTCAACATCGATCCACCAATTCGACACACCAGACGCGGACGTCTGGGGCCACTTTTTCTCGGATGACATCACTGAAGCTATGCAAACACCAAACGCAGTGCCAAATTTGGCTGCAACGATTTCTTTTGCACTCGTTCGTTGTGTAATCGATAGGTTCCGGCTGTGGTATCTAGGCATCATTATTGACTCAAAACAAAAGCTGTACAGTGAATGAATCGTTCGTCGAAGTTTGGAATCGTTAGGTTTCTTTTAGGCTCAGCTGAAATCTGAGGTTCTAAATACAGTGATCACCCGTAAGGATGTTTAGTTTCGCGCCTTCGATTTTTTTTTTCACACGTTCATCTGCACAAAACGTGCAAACCGAGAGGCAACAATGATAACTGGATGTTCTACGGGACATTGTCTTCTAGGTATAAAAGATTTTAGATATAAGCATTTTTGCCGGAGCGCATTACATAGTTCTCTATAAAGCTTGTATTTCGGAAAACCTTTCTTGTAATATCCTTGAAGTACATGTGAGATTGATCACCATCATCCTATAGATTATTGGATTAGTTTGACTGCTTTACCGAGTTAAGTAATTGGTCCTCAAAGCACGTCAAACCGATGTGAAAATAGATATACGAAAGGAGACAAACTAATAACCGCGGAGGTCTATGTAATAAAGAGAAAACCACAAAATGAACGTTATCAGCGCATTGATTGACGTGTATTGTTTTCCCTTGGTGAAAATAGTTGAAACAAAATTCCTTATAGTTGGTGTCCTAGAGAAGGCAAGTCAATGAAATCAGAGTATGTACCCGTACGTAACCGTGTGTGCATAAAAAATGTTATAACATGACCAACCGATGCGATAACACTGTCTGCTGCCCTATCGGGGGTTCGATGACGCGTCGGTCAGTATAACGGCGCAATATATACATACTATGCGAGAGATGGTTGAAACCAGTTTTTGTTTTCGCTAGCTATGAGGGATAATGTGGCAAGCATTGTAGATTAAAGATCATCAAAATTCTTTATATATGTGCCTTGGTACTTTATCTGCTGTACAGCTCCGCTGTGTAGATTACCAAAACTACATTATAAATGAAAGTATTGAATTTTTAATGAAGCTTTTCGGAAGCTTTATGAACATCGCGCGTGAGACTACTTTTATTGAAATGATTATGTATTCCAAATACCGCCTCCGAAGGTTTCCAAGAAAACAATCGACAATCTCGCGTAGCGCCGTTTTTTCATGAGTTACTCATCAGCTATAGTTTTTCTCATAAAATTGCGAATCGTGCCGTACATCGATTGGGCGTTGAATCTATTCGAAAAAAAACCTTCACAATACCTGAACTTCCTTTAGCTGGCTGCTAGCAGCTCGTGTGGAAAGAATAATGTTATCACTCTTTTGAAGTGTTCAAGATCAATTGTTATCGCTTCAAGGGGACACAAATAGCATTCCAATCAACAAAGGTATTGAATAAAAAAAGATGAGAATATTATTCGTTAATACTCCCACTGTTGCAAAGCAACTCGGCGTTTCACCAAATAACCTTAATCAATATGATTGAACAATTTTTTTCCGTAGTAGACCAACTGAAACGCACCCTGACCTTGTTCCGATGCGATTCACGTTTTCAATTGGTCATACGTTGTTCACTCTGCCAGTTCTTCTATACGGCTGTGACGAATCCATCGGTGCGATACCGTCCTTTTTTTGATTGGGGAAGTCGGTCACGTGTGTGTAGGTACTTGCTGAAATTTTCTGTTGCATAAAATACCTTATCTGAATGTAGCATCATTAGAAACAATCGAAACAATCTGCCTGACCGTTTTCTCCCCATTCTGATTGTCTCTGTCTATTCGCTCTACGCTCTGTGACGCGCCATGGTGGGCTAAATTAAATTGACCCAGATCATCGCGTGAGCGCTGATAGTGCGGTTTGTTTTTAATGAAATGATTTTTTAATTGAATTTGTGTCTGCACTGCGGACTCTCCTCTGGGTGTTTTTGGATTAGATGATGTCTGCGCACTGCAAGATAATTGACCTGTGACGGCGCCACAAAGGTCATTGTACTGTGATTTTCCAACAAAGAAATTAAAATAATGGAACATATTTACCCTCACCGGTTCCGATTGCAGCCACGTCTGTAAACAAAACCTGCCACCATTTGCGACCGTGCAAACGCGACGCATGTGCCTCTTTGATTCTGATTATCTCTTGCACACGAGCGGACGTTTATACGTAGGTATACAATAGTGGATTAGCATGAGTTTTTTGTTGAATACTTAGCAAACTTATTTTAAACTCAATAGTGTTTGTCATTTGGCGAGGCAGCAGAACACACGACCAACAAATGAAGGTCTGTTGTTTATCAATGCTGACATCAATCTCCCCAACAATAACACACTTCGACAATTTCATTTTTGTTTTATGCCAAATATCAGGCAGTACTGCAGCCTTTGACGCAATCAAAACACACACACACACACGCAGACGCACACACACACACAGAAACACATTTCACTTGGAATATGAAATTTAAGAATCGTGGTGAATTCAACCAGTCAAGGACGAAGCCCCATTTAATTTCAGTAGTTAAATGGAACCATGAATTTTCGTCATTGGACATCGTAGAATCGATGTAGTTCCAGTCCAGTAGACGCACTATCCACTTTCGGCTAAACGAAAGTGCATTGGAGAATTGTTTGGTACCTAATCGCCCTTTCATCAATGAACGAAATAAGGGAACATACTTAAATGACGTAGCATTTTTTTCATGATTTTTAAGCCCCCCTCCCCCCTCGTAGCATTTGGTCACAAAACCTAAGCCCCCCTGAAATAAAACGTAGCATTCGAATAACCCCTCCCCCCCTCTCCGCTTCTGAAAAAACGTACAGAAATATGTGCAGTCAGGTTTTTTACGCGGTTTTTTATACGCGGATTTTTTACGAGTTTTTTTTGCATGGATTTTTTAATTAACGCGGTTTTTTACGCGGATTTTTGAATTAACGCGGTTTTTTACGTTTTAAGTGTATATCTAGTAGAAGACTTAGTCCAAAAAATACCCACCGCCCTCCGAAAGATCTGGAATGACCGTCAAAGAGGACAATTTTAAATACTCGTTCTAGGGCGTCTCGGGTTTTTTTCTAAGTTCTTCTTAGAAAATTTTAGCAGCTTAATACTCAATGCCCGGAATTTATCAGTTCCTAAGGCAAGAGTGAAATTTAATGCACCAATTATTGACAGTGAACTTCAACTTCTTATACGTTTGAAGAACATACGGAGACGTCAATACCAAAGATCTCGTGATCCTGCTTTGAAAATTATTTTTCAAGAATTACAAAAGTAAATTAAACATAGATTCACTCTCTTGCGAAATGAGAATTTCATGAGAGAAGTTGAACAACTAAAACCTTATTAAAACCTTTCTGGAAGCTTTCGAAGGTTCTTAAGAAACCCTCGAAGCCCATTCCAGTTCTTAAAGATGGTGATTGCATTTTTCTAACGAATTAACAAAAATCTCAAAAACTTGCTCAGCAGTTTGAGAGTGTTCATAACTCCAATTTGAACGTAGTAAGTCCTATTGAAAATGAAGTAAACCAAAAGTATGTTCAGATCACCACCCAAGAATTCCTTTCCGAAGTGGTATTGGAGACAAACTTGAATGAGGTGCGAACCATTCTCAAAAAATTCAAAAACATGAAAGCACCAGGAGATGATGGGATTTTCTATATCCTCATCAAAAGACTTCCCGAAAACTCTTTAAATTTTTTGGTAAAAATTTTCAACAGATGCTTTGCACTAGCACATTTTCCTACGAAATGGAAAAATGCCAAAGTCACTCCAATTTTAAAACCCGAAAAGAATCCAGCTGAGGCATCAAGTTATCGACCAATTAGTTTACTTTCCTCTATTAGCAAACTTTTTGAAAGAATAATTCTTAATAGAATGTTAACACATATTAATGAGAACTCAATTTTTGCAAATGAGCAGTTTGGTTTTCAAATCTAGAAAATCTATAACGAGCGTCTTAGCAGAGTGACTGAGATCAATCAAAGAAATAGTTATCGGTTTCCGTTATACTCTACTAAATTTTTTGGAAATAAATATTGAAATTCAGTCCGCAAATATATATTTCGACTGTGACGTACAGTCTTTCTCAGTGCTTATGTGGACTGGTAAAGAGCAAAGCGTAAATCCTAGGTATGTGGTATGTGGATGATATTTTTTGTATTTTGAAAAGGGCGGATCTTGAAACTTTTTTCATATCCCTTAATAATACCCATTAAAATATAAACTTCACAATTGAAAAAGAACTTAACAACAGACTCCCTTTCTTGGACGTCGTTGTAGTCAGAAAGTCTACGGACTTGGAATTTGAAATTTATCGGAAACCCACGAATACAAAACGGGTAATACCTAACACTTCAAACCATCCCTTCCAGCATAAAATGGCATCCTTCCATCATATGATCCACCGCATGGAAACTTTACCTCTAAATGAAGTAGCCAAGCAAAAGGAACTGGAATATATATTTTCGAAATTGCTAAACTTAATGGCTACAATGAAAGTATCATTCAAGCCATTGTTGATAAAAAGAAGCGTGCTCAAATTCGGAAATTTTTTACAACACTTACCCCAATAACAGAAGATCTGAAAAGGGTAGCCGTTGAATATGATGTTAACTTGACACGCCCACTTCGTTCAAAATTTAGAAAATTTGGGATGGATATTGTCTACACTAGTAGAAATACCCAACTAAAAACAAAATTAGGGTCTACCAAAGACCCTATTGATACCCTGAACAAAGCTGGAATTTATAAAATTGCATGCAGTCACTGTGACATGGTTTACATTGGACAAACTAAACGTAACCTAGGGATACGTTTCAAAGAACATTTCGCAGAAGTGACCAAAGCAAGTAAAGTTTCAACAAATGCCCCACCACACCATTTCAAATCAAAAGTGGCTGAACATATTTTTAACGAGGAACATCCACTAACTTCGGATAACATTCACTTCCTCCGCCCCGTTTATAATTTATGGAAATTAGACGTAGCTGAAAGTTTAGAAATTTAAAAACAACACTCATGCACGCTTCTCAATAAAGACGCAGGTAATCACCCCTCATGGCTATTCAATCTGCTTCCCAAACATGGTACGGTAAACAATCGACCGCATAATTCCCTACCTAACTCCAATTAAGGGTGCTAAATTTTCATTTTTACCTACTACAAATAAAAAACAGGATTTACGCTTTGCTCTTTACCAGTCCACATAAGCACTGAAGAAGACTGTACGTCACAGTCGAAATATATATTTGTGGACTGAATTTCAATATTTATTTCCAAAAAATTTAGTAGAGTATAACGGAAACCGATAACTATCTCTTTGATTGAGTTTGGTTTTCGCCATGGGCATTTCACTACTCATCAGTTACTTAGAGTAACAAATATGATTCGAACTAATAAATCTGAAGGCTGTTCGACTGGAGCTGCTCTTCTAGATATAGAAAAGGCATCCGACAGTGTTTGGCATAAAGGTTTAATAGCTAAAATGTCAAATTTCAGTTTTCCGCTTTACCTCACAAAAATGATACAAAGTTATTTAAGTTATTTAGTTAAATACTTAGGGCTAATTTATGATAAGAATCTTACTTTCAAGGAGCACATTGAAAATATCCAGTCAAAGTGCAATAAGTATATCAAATGTTTATATCCTCTTATCAACAGGAATTCTAGACTTTGTCTCAAGAATAAACTGTTAATTTACAAACAAATATTTAGACCAGCAATGTTATATGCAGTTCCCATCTGGACAAGTTGTTGTGCAACCAGGAAGAAGACACTTCAAAGGATTCAGAATAAACTTTTAAAAATGATTTTGAAGCGTCCTCCCTGGTTTAGCACGAACGAGCTACATAGGCTCACTAATGTAGAAACATTAGAAAATATGTCAAGCCAAATTATCAACAAATTCCGACAAAAATCGTTGCAATCCTCAATTGCAACGATTAGCTCACTTTATAGTCAGTAAGATAGTTTTAAGTTTATTTTAAGTTTCGTTTTATTCCTTTTATTTTTTTTTCTTGACAAGTAGGTTTAATAATTTTCCTACAATTACATTATCTTAACTGCGAAAGCTAATAACATTCAATAAGACTAAAAAGCGTACAAATATATATATAATAGTGTTGAAATGTCACCATTTGTGGCAGAACACACAGTACTAATTCTGAATAGATATTTTAGTACATAAATAAATCATTACAAACTATAAAAAAATAAAAATATATAAATAAAAATATATAAAAATAAAAAAAATGATCCACATCTGCAGAAAACACAGAAACTATTCCGGAATGAAACGAGTATCTTGTAATTTTCACTATTAAAAGCCACAAAAAAGCAACGATTTTTGTATTCAAAACAGATTGTGTGTTTGGAAATCCAGGTGATTGTTCATGTAGCAGAGCTTTTAGAAGATTTCAGAATGCCACAGATAAAAACATTTCAACAGATCTCGCTGCAATACTTTGTGCAATGTTTTAGTGTATTTTTAGAATACATTTTTCCTACAAAAAAATCAGTCTTTAAAAAAAATGCTACGTCGATTTTACTACAACCTCCCCTCGCCCCTTGTCAAAGATTGTCACTAAATGATAATATCCCCCCTCCCCCCATAAATGCTACGTCATTTAAGTATGGTCCCTAAGAGATAAAAACAACAAAAACTCAATAACGATGGATCGAACATGTTTGGATTGAATACGTAGTGAAAATAATTCAATTTTTTCAAATTTTTCCAATCAAACAGTATTATTTGTACGAACAGATAAGGCTTGTATTGATATAAAAAACGTGGAATCCGAACCTGTTTGCACACGGCCCTGTTCACACGTTCAGCAAAGTTTGATCTTTCGTGGTTTTGGCTAATTTTTCTTTTATCAGTTTGAGATAGACGCGTAGCAAAATTTTAGGTGATGTTAAAACAAGAAACTATGCCGAGGACATCATTTTTCTATCTCTTACATAGTCTTTTTTTATAAGATTTGGACCACTCACTTTTCTCACTTTTCCTTACATTTTAGAGGTTCAGTGTCTTCGGAAGAATTGCTCAGAATACTGATTAAAATTGTCTGACATTTACATTTAATTGCTTATTAAGTAAGTGTTACACTTAGAGAAATTAACTTTTTTATTTTACGAGATATTCAATTTGTATCTTCGGTAAAGTTGAAGAGCTATATATGAAACTTTTCCGAAGACACAAAATTTCTATGTCTTATCTCTGAAGAAATATAACCGTTTTCCTTAAAAGACTACCTTAAAACTAGTTTTTTCACTTAAATTATATCTTAACTACTTCTGATCGACTTGAGATGTTCTAGAAAGTGTTAGATAATAACAAAATAAAATTTTCTAAAAAAAAGAAGTTAATTCTGTTGAACCAACTCCGAGATAGAGCGATTTTAAGGTAAAATTATGTGAATTTTTCAAATCAAATTATTTAGAATTGTGAATGTTTGTGAAGTATTACTCAACATCATTTGTTTTGGCGTGTTTTGAGGTACAAGTACACATATTTTCCAGATTCGGGACTCTTCGGGAACTTCGATTTTTTTAGTTTTGAAATATCGCTTTTTAACTACTTTGTTCTCTTAAATACTGCCCAAAAACTAGTTTTTCCACTTAAATGATATTATAACCACTTCTGATCAACTTAAGTTGTATTAGATAGTTTAGAAAAAATATGATGAAAAACTCATGCGTTACTTAGATATTACATCAACATGAATGTATCCAAAACATCAATCGGTAATAGCACCCTGGGCTTATCACTTCACCTCGAACAAAGCTATCATCTATCCTTATGCAAAACCTAAAGTTTGAAGTAGGCGGTGCCTTGAGCCTCGAGCCGTGAGCTACAGCAATCTGTCAATATTATAACTAAGCTGTTTACACTTAAGTTGCGTTGTTGTAAACGGTGCTTTACACGGATTTGTTAAAAAAGCTATTGCTAGGTTCTGCACAGATATTACATTCATGTTGATGTAATATCTAAGTAACCCCATGAGTTTTGTATCATATTTTTTTCCAAACTGCCTAATACATAAAAAAATGTCAGATAATTTTAATCAGTATTCCGATCAATTCTTCCGAAGACACCAAACCCCTATAATGTATGAAAAAGTGAGAAAAGACTTTTGACCGTTTTTTTCTTAACGGCCTCACTGTGCACTGCTGTGACCATTAATTTGATATTTTGTGGTATACCTTTCCTTTAGTCTAGGTACTCGTGGCAGACATATCACTATTGATGGAACTGGAAGTTTTTTCACGCTTAGTTTTATAGAACCTTTTGACTGGCGTAGCCCTAATAAGCATATCCAGTTCTCTTGCAGTTCTCCGGCACTTGAAGACAATCCATAGTACGGTTCTGGACCAAAAAAAATCGGTACATAACCCCTCTCTGGGTGAGGTATCGGCTTTTTCATGTCCTTCCACTCCGCAGTGACCAGGAACACATTATAACCAGAATACTGATCTTACAACACTAAATAAATGCGCAGTTAATTGCTTTTAATGTGAAATAGCGGCTAAACTAAAAGAGTTAGATGCTTGGCGTCAAGGAACAACTTGTAGAGTAGACTTCAATGTTTAATTTAGTCAACAACAAAAACCCATGTTAATCACACATTTCAAAGAGAAACAGCAGTTTTGTTCTCAAAAAAAATATTGGATTTCATATTTGTTCCTCTCCAAGTGCTTCCTTTTCTCTCTAATTCGACGTTTTTAAGACACTATTTATTACGAAAGTTTCTCAGCTTTTCAACGAAACCAAAAAAATTGAGCTAGCTATAATAGTTCTTGTGCTTAACCCGTTAAAGGCATTTTTTTATCAAATAGGTCCTCTATCGCCTCTTTAAGTGCGCTTCCCAACACCTTGTATTGCAAATATTTCGGCCTGGAACACTGTAGGCAAGCGGTTCTCAACCTGGGGTACGCGTACCCCTATATAGGGGTACGCAAAGTATTTTTTTTTTATAATACTCAATTTGATTTCAAACTTGCTCTTGAAACATGACTGTAGCAATCAAACAAATCGAACTATGGCAATTTGAAACCTGAACTAGACTACCACAAAATAATTCACCACTACTCCCTCCCACTCTGCTAGAACATGCCAACCCGGGATGTACAATTGATTTGGAAAATATCGTCAAGGGGTACGCGGACAAAAAAAGGTTGAGAACCGCTGCTGTAGGCCAACGGCTCATCGGTGTCGAAATACTTAATCTTGGAAAATGGATGCTCCATTTGAATTATTCATTTTTGTGTCAAAGACGACAGAGCCTTGGCGGCCACCTCGTTCCCAAATTTCCCGTTCAGCAGGGGCGACTCGTCCATAGGTGCAACCTGTGCATTGTACACGGAGACGCCAGACAAAAAATAAATTTGAAAATCAAACTTATATTTAAATTTTACTATTTTTTAGTTTTATTTTTAAATAGTAACAAAGAGAATGACTTGCGTTTTTCTGCAGGCATGATTGTAATTACTTCTTCAAACTGTGATTCTCAGAATTTGGTATTGAACAGGTAGGTTCAAAAGCTACGAGTCGCCCCTGCCGTTCAGTCTGTATAATTTAAAAAAATACATATTTCGAAGTTTGCTTTCGTTCCCATCCAATCTTCGTTACCTGGTACATCTTTGCTCAGCTGACAATCTTTGAGGATTTCTAGCTGGCCCCTTTGATCTACATCAGATTCTTTTTTATGATGTGTTAGTTTCAATGCACTTTTTTCCGCCTCAAGTTGTACCACCTGGTGAAGTGGTAACAGATGCAGAATTGCATCTGAGGCTTTCAACTAAGCACTATGCATTGCTCCAGTAATTGCATTATAAATGGGCCTTTTCAACTTGCAAGCGTGCTCTACGTTGAGCTTTCTCTAGTTTTAGGCCACCACACTAGCAGGGCATACGTTATTTTTGGCCTTATTATTGCCTGGTACATCCAGTGAATCATACTCGACACTCGTAGCTTTACAGATGCCATACTAAATATTTGCATTTCAACTGAGTTTCTGATCCAAAACTACTCTGAGGTGTTTGGTCTCAGTTGAAAACTGCAGTGTAGTCCCACTTAATTTCGAGCTCTTCAAGTTATACCTTCTTTACCGAGTGAAGGGAAAGATTTGGAAGAGTAAATGATCAGCCCATCTTGTCTACAATAACAAAATCTATCAGCTATTGATTTTGTTATGTAATCAGTGACTAGTTTTTCGGTGTGATAATGCTAAAATAATAAGCTTGAGCACTTTTCGTATTTGCTCCTCCGTTACAAATCTGGGCTAGTGAAGTCGCTCAAAGAACCACATAGAGCCATTTCATTTGGGATTAATTTACCATCTTCAATGTACAACAATTCAGTAGCTTTCGCTTTGTAACGGTCGATTACGGCACCGACTACGTCCTTACGGTCAATTAAGGAATAGAGATGGTCGGGTACGGGTATTTTTACTCGAAACTCGTACCCGACGGGTTCGTGTCGGGTTTCGGGTGACGCAAAAAAATATTTTACGGGTTCGGGTCGGGTACGGATACGGGTTTGAGAAATTCTCAATCGGTCGGGTACGGGTAATTCGATTTTCGTGCAAGTGGAAAGATCGGAGTAGAAATCGCCTATTCTCACTCAACGAGAGATCGCGCAATACCTATTCTGACGGTTGTCGGTAATGTTGGCACCGTGACCAGGGATGCCGCATGTGCAGAAATATCTGTTTTATACCGATTTTTAGAATGAATCGATGACACCGAATCTGTACTCGCAAATTACAGATTTTTGGCAAAGGCACTGAATTATCAATTTTTTTTAAATTTTATTGACTTTATTTTAATATTTTGATTTCAGGTTGCTGCGATGTTCACATAAAACTCGTCGTTTATTTTAAACTCTACCAGACATGCTCTTTTCACCAATCTCCGTATAGTTCTAGCAGAGTAAATTAACATATAGTGGACCTCTTTACTATAGTGGACCTCTTTTCTATAGTGGACCACTCGCCAGATTGATTTATTTTATGTAAAAACTTGAGTGATTTCCAGCAAACTTCCATCTGTAATTATCTTGTCCAGCCATTCTGCTTCACAAACATCTATTAGTTCCGAATTAAATATGTCAAGAGAAATTGAGTTAGTCTGACGGGCTTTCCACCATAGGTTAATACAATAAAGGGGTATACCACTTATTGACCCTATTTTTCTTGTCGTTTGGATATGGTTCATTACAAAGTTATAATAATCTTTCAAAAAAAATCTATTGAAGTTTTATTATTCTCTCAAAAACAAAACAAAAATTTTTAGCAATTTTATTTGAGACATATGTATGCATGAAAATTTTATATGAGGTAACTACAGGTAGATTATCCAGAACTTGGAAAATATTACGACGGAGTATATAGCGCAAAATACTACATCGAAAAAAATGAAAAATAAATAAATAAAAAAATTCAGGACGGGTTGGGTAGCGGCAATTTACGGCGCGTTTCCTTTCGGGTACGGGTAGTTGGATCGAATATTTTTCGAGTTTGGGTCAGGTACGGGTATTTTATACTAACCAGACTTCGGGTTCGGGTCGGGTACGGGTTTGAAAATTCTCGATGGGTCGGGTACGGGTAACAAATTTCCCATACCCAACCAAGAAGGAAGAGTTACAAAAGTTGTTCACAGAGACCCAAATTATTTTGCCTTCAGGACCGCATTTAGGTGTTTTGAAGCTAGGGACAGATATTTTCGCGGAGCCCTTTTTCTTAAAAATTTTAGAGGTAAGAAAATTTTAAATTTTGGAAATGACAACGCTTCGTTGGACGTGTTGACGAGCAAAAAAAGGTCTCCATTCTGTCTTTACGTCTGGCCCAGGACTAAAAAAACCCTTCGTGTCAGAAGGTAATTCTTATTATCTGATTCTGATTCTTACAAATGGCGCAATCTATATGAAAATTTTGCATATAACTTATAAAAGTACAAATTGAAAAGCCTAAGTCACTACTTAAGATGTATATTGAATTATCGTTCTTTGGGTCAGTTATATAAAAAATATATGTTTGTTTGAGTACCTTACAAAATAGTTCAAAATCACGAAAAATGTTTCTTCAACGCTACAGCACAAAATCATTGCTTTATACAGACATACATACATACAGAAAATTTGTGTTTCATTTGTATGGGAGCCTGCCAGAGGAGGAGGAGGTGTTTTGTGTTTTTTTTAGAGAATTAGAATTACGTTGTCCATTGATGTGAACTTTTGTAATAATGTTTACGCTAAAAAAAAATGGACAAAAATTGCCGATTTTTCATGGGTTTACCTTTGCACGCACTGACTAAACTACGCATGCAGGATCAATTATATTAACCCATGAGTCAGCAGAAAAAAATTGATAGCTCTATCAGTCGAACTCCAACCGTGATGGCGAAAACAGTGACGCTACTCCGTTCAGAAGTGTGCGCGTTCAAACAGCGTCGGAAATAGAGATAGTGCGGCAGTTCGTGGACACCGGATACGCCCGTTTCGGCATCTACAACATCTTGACACTATTGGACAACGATCAGAGCATTGAAAAAAAGCCCGGTTACGGACGGCCAGCGACCCTGAGCGACAGGAAGCTCCCAAGGATGCTGAAAATGAAGACCAGTGGAAAAGTGGCTACATCGCTGCGTGCGCTTGGCCTGGAGGTGGGTGCAACCTGCAAAATAGTAAAAAAAGTGCCTGGCATACATGTCAGGAAGCAGCAGTCCCGTTCACTCGCTACGGGAGCTACGGGCAATGACGCAGCGGCAGCGCCTGAATAAAATGGTTAAATCGGTTTTCCCGGCAAATCATGACGTGGCGGTGGTGATGGACCGTCGTCCACCCTGGATGACAACGACTGGCAGGGCACTTTGTATTTTAATTCCCCTACGAAGGAAGTAAACACCAAGGTGAAGTTTCTTTCACACAGAAGGTGCTGCTGGGGCTGACAACCAGTTAGAAGGGGATGTCAAAGTTGCTGTTTTTTCACTCCGGACTGGCCGCGAACGGGTAAATTTGTAGTGCGAAGTGCCTGCGGGAAGCGGAAAGACGCGATGTTTTAGCCGGATCTGGTGTCGACTCACTAATCAAAACGATCGTTTAAGGAGATATAACGGCTGAATATCGATGTGGTACCCAAGTTGGCGAGTCCGCCCAACGTCCCCAACCTGCGTCCCATCGAGAATTTATGGTCAAACCTGAAGCGTAAGATCTACTATAACAATTTTGTCGCGAAAATTGAGAAGGAATCGATTAATAAAACGAAGAAAGAATTAAAAAACATGCCTACACGCATGTTTTCGTCCGCCATTGCTTACTGCCGGAAAGCCGCACGCAAACTCGTAGATTTTTTTTGCGAATATGCTAACATAATTACCTTTCATGGGAAATTTATCAAACTCAATTATCTGTTTTAGTTATTTTTTTTTCCGCCATTCGAAAAAAGTCCATTTTTTTAACGCATACGTTATATCCCAGTCAATTGCCATACGTGTCTCCTTGCAAAATACAATGGCCACTATTGCTGAGTACTCAGGTACCTGCACCGACACGCTCCCAGTCAGGTAAAATATGGTTCATGAAGCCAATCACCTTCCCAGGATTCAAAGACCAAATCTCCTTTGGGCTGTAAACAGCCACTGCCAAGAAACCTTGATCGGCGTTTAAATAATGCACCACAACTGCACAGCAGATGTTCCGATGTCTCGCTTTCCATATTACAAAAGCGACAGATATCCTGAACCCGGCCCATGTTCTTTAAATGATATCTACTCAGACAGTGCCGCGTTACTAGGCCGACGTATTTACAAAGAGCTCTTTTGTTGAGCTCATGGAGCTTTTTCAAATGATTCTCGTTTGGTGTTATAAATCTTTTAGATTGGGGACATTTTTTGACATCCAACCAATTGGTTATCACCTTTTGTTTCTCCCAGCGTTTAAGCTCCATTTTCACTGCACAGTTTGATATACCGCACAAAGGTTCTGGGCCGATAAACTGTGAGTTAGATCCTTGTTTTGCAAGCTCGTCTGCCCTTTCATTCCCACAATGTCCTGGAACCCAATACAAATTTACTGAGTTTGTTTGACACAGCTGTCGTAATGTGAGAATACATTCCCAGACAATCTTGGATGTACATTTATAAGTATCCAGTGCTTTCAGCGCTACTTGATTGTCAGATAAAATACAAATATTTGCATGTTTGTATTTTCTAGTCAGAAACACATTCGCACATTCAAGGATTGCAAAAAAATCTCGGCTTGACCAGTGGCCAGTTGGCCAGTGTCCCATTGCCACTGAAACATTAATTCCAGGGCCGAAGATTCCTGCACCAGTTTTTGTACCTATTTTTGAGCCATCTGTGAGAAATATCGTTAAACCGGGACGGACATCAGGAACTCCGACTTTCCAGTCTGTACGTGACGTTTCGCATACCTTGTAGGGAATATCATGATTGTTCTGAGGTGCAATCACGTTTCCAATCATACTCATCACTGGCCCCCTTTTAAAAAAGTTAAGTATAGTCAGGTGACCCACAAAATCACCTGAAAAGATAGGCGGTTATTACGGGAGCCACTTCACGGTGAAATCAGAGTGAAGTGAATGAAGTCCTTTTACGGGACTCACGTAAGTGGGTGGGAAAAACGTCGCAAAGTGACATCTGCCGTGAAATCTGGGTTATGATGAGTGTCATATCACTGAATTAGAAACGGAAAAAGCGACGTTTCGCATGAAATTCATTCACGATCATTTTGAACGGTGAAATGATTTCATGAAGATGGAATAGATCTTGTAAATTGATTGATTTGTGATCTTATGATAAATATTGGATTTATTTAGTAACAGAACGAATCAGAATTCGATCCGTGTCTCAAAGTGGTCAAAGTTTCAATTTTATTACAAATGAAAACAATTCGCAGTAGTTCATGAAACTGTCGATACCGAAAAAAAATTTTTTTGATGCCAAATTTCTTAGAACTGCAGAAAACGTAACGATCGGGTGTTATATTAAAAAACAGAAAAAAACCTCACTTCACGGAGCTAATTTTTGTAACCTCACTTTAGGTGGAATCGGGAATAGGTCCAAAAAAGTGAAGTGAGCGTGACAGTGAACTATATTTCACCGTGAAGTGACTCCCGTAATAAGTACCATAGTTTTTATTCTTTTGAGCCTCAAGACGCTCTTTTCTGCTCCTAGTTGCACGTATTCGTACAACGGCAGTAGACGAAGAATTACATCAAGGGCTTTTGATGGGGTGCTTCTCATCGCTCCTGTTATGATAGTCATATGCTTGATTTGTTCTCCAGTTGTGCAGAAATTTGTGGATTATTTGTATGGGAGCCCTCCCTTCAAAAAGGGTCCTGGCCCCAGTACTTTCCACGTCTATGAGCATCAGACAGACAGACAAAACTGCATTTTCATATGTTTATGCAATCTATGTAGTTACACAAATCACCCATTTTACGTATTAAGTTACAGGTTTAACAACTTCAATAATAAAATAGTAACAGGAAAAAAATTCCCGATTTTATGACATTCCCTATTTTATCATCCCAAACATCATCAGAGGAAGATGAAATTGGGTGTTATGATCGTCAAATATATCATATATATTGTTTATTTTCAAGGTTAAGGTATCTACTAACAATCTTCGTGCAGATGGAGAACGGAGTGTGGAGAAGGCGAATAAACCACGAACTGCAGGAGCGGCTTGAGGAGCCAGCTATCGTCCACACCGCTAAGATCGGCAGGATGCGGTGGGTTAGGTATGGCGTAAAGATGTCGGACGACAGCCCAGTCGAAATGGTTCTTAAAACCTATTCGTCAGAGACGAGACGGAGACACGGTGTACAGTGTGCAAACTGGATCGATCAGGTAGAAGACTACCTACGGACTCTACTCAGTGTTATTCATTAGGGTCTCGTAGAACGTAACGTATGTTGAACAAAAGATCGTTTTTTTTCCCAAAACATTTCCGACTTTTTGAGGCTAGCTTAAATCTGGTATCTTTCGTTCCTAGAACCAGAACTGAATTTTGAACAGAGTCAAATCATACCTAAACGAACATGGATTTTTGAGGATAGATACGTGTCTTATACACGCTCGACTGTTCTGTTTGTTATAAAACTAGCAAGATGCATTCACCACAAGAAGCTCTGTAGTCAGAATAGCTCTCACAAACAAAAAAAATAGAAATAAAGCAGCACGTTGTCTTAAAGGTGAATAGATGCATCACATGCAAAAGATAATGTAACTCTTTTATGAGCTGCTATAGTTATCGAACTCACTGCCACCGCCGACCCAAAGGCTGATACTGTTTCAGACACGACGTCGAATCCACAGACGGTGGTAATCACGTGTAAAACTAACCGACTTGTATTGAACTCACCGGAATGCACGTTATAGGATAAATTATCCAGTAAATATCGCAAGCAAAGTGATTAAGCTTTTCATTCGATGCTGCGATAGAAGTCGAACTTCTCCAATTGTATTTTGCAATTCCTTACAAATTTGACTTAATGCCTAACGGCTCCTCCTATTTTGTATAAGCAAACTAATTCGTTGAAATTAGACAGTCTGCAACCCAATTCGCGTGAAACATCTCAGTTATTCCATTACTAGTTCAGCGATGCGTTTCAGACGCAGCAAACAAACACCGACTACTAGTGATGCCTTGCCCAGTGCCAAAGCGATGATGGGAAATAAAATGACAACGGGTCAATCGAACAGAGTCTACGTACTTTTATTCAATGCATTGTACTGCGTACGAAGGAATTTTTTCTCATGTTAAGTTTTCGATTTCAATGCTAGATGCCCCGTGAAATATACACAAAAAACAACGCTTTCCATCACGCGGTGGAGCGGGTATGTGGTGCGGGTGATATGTGGAAAAATGCCTGTACAACTGCAGCACTTCTCCGGTGCAGGCGGGCAGATCTTTTTAGCGGGCCTGTAAGTTGAAGGTAGCGAGCAAGCAAATCTACACGACAAGAATCTCTGAAGCATGTCCGTGACGCATCAGAGCAAAACGGAAGCAATCAAAATGGCAAGTTTGTTTTCTATTTGGCTACATACACAATGATCAAGGGGTGGCACACGAGGTCAGCGTCCATTCGGACTGGTTTTCTCTGCACTGGAACAACTCATTTGGTTTAGTTCTCGAGAGCCTTGGTGAAAACAATTCACAAAATTTATAGAAAAATAATGAAAAATAGCAATTCGACTTCTATGGAGTTGGCAGTCTTTGCAATATATGTTCTAAATATCCAAAAAAGTGCATGAATGGCACTTTTGCACAGAAAATTTCATAAAAACCTTGTAAATACTTGATGCTGAAAAATATCGAAGAGTTGCCATCTATTCACTCTCTAAATCAATTGCAGGGGTCATATAAGGTGTAAATGTTCACTATTACCAAAATTTTGGAATTTTAAACCGCGAGAGAAAATTAGCAGGAATAATTAGCTAGGGATCACGGGGTGTGTATGTAGGCGAAAATGAAAAATTGATGATTAAAGTGTAAGAAGAATTCTTCAACGGAAAAAATATATGTAGAAAAGTTACTGCCTAATTCTGACTTGAAGAATCAGGAGAAACTCAGAGTTACGTTATCAGATCATCGCATTGATTTACGATCAAGACCAGCTGATACGGTAATTTAGCATACTGTAATCGCACTCAGTGGCAACGGAAGAAACCGGTCGAAATCACGACATCCTTGAGCGGGATGCAGTACACAGAACACCTGATGCGAGCGCTTTGTTACACGGCCGTTGGATGGATGGTTATTAGCATGTTGCTGCTGGCTTGGCTTCTCTCACGTTTTCAGACAGTTGTTCAAACACGTATGCATACTGTATTGTCGATGTGTTGTAGATCTGTGTCTGGTTTAAACTTGTCATTTACCTTGCTTTCCCAATACATACAACAAAGTGGCACCTAGTATGTGCTAAATAGCAGAATGATACCGATCGAATCCCTTAGTGGAGAAGCCAGAAGGCAAGATTCAAATAACACGATAGTGGAACTTTTTATTTGCCACTTTGTTAAAAACTTCTATGAACAAATCAGTCAACAATTACCAGCAATCAACCAATCAAAATAGCAAAAAATGTGTCAAGTATTACTAGGTTGTTGTCGAGGTTGACATGAGTGCTTGATCCCGTCTCCTGGCCTTTGGCCGCATAAATCTATTATCATAATTTGATTCTTTTGCAAAGAAGTTTCAAAAACAAATCCGCGACATAAAAGTTGTCCGTGCTCCCCGCAAAGCAACCCTATACAGAGGCAGATGCATTGTAGTGAAACGCGCAGAATAAGAATAATTTGCCCGTACGCCTTACCTACTCATATGGCCAGTCTGATCAAGCAATTCCAATACATGCACACACAAGCTTAAGCGCAATCAAAAGACGATGATGACGGAGTTCGCCTGCCTGGCTGCTGCTGTTGAGGGTGCTTCCTGCTTGGAAATTTCAGCACTGCCTTTTTGTATCTTCTAAACTCCGTCCTTTACTTTGATGAAATGACCACAAATGTAAATAAAACACGATTTCACAGCTAACGAATAAACTACGACACCGTTTGCTCAAGCAATTAACAATGTGAATGCACTCGAAAATAGCAAAAACCACGAATTAATGGTGCAAATTCCACGACCGTCGTCCCGCAGCACCATTTTCTGTGGAACAATAAAACTCAACTGACAGCTCGATGGACGATGTGCAGTGCAGCAGAAATCGTTTTCGCTGCTAACGAAAAGTGGGAAAGAGATGGTGATAGGGCCTGAAATTCTTATTGAGGGGTAGGAAAGAAATATCAGCGGTATGACAAGGTACACTTTTTTGAATTTTGTATCTCTCAACGATGTTTGTAGGAATGATTTCCAGTGACACTGCGTCCGTTACAGTTACATTTCGTATTAACTTTATATGAACCTTACTAAACAAGCACTACTGAGAGCAAAATATGCGCTTATAGTGCTACCGTGAACGCTAAGGTGTGGTGCTTGAATGCCTTTTTTATTTTTCCTGCAAAGGGCCAAAAACAAGCTTGAAACTCTGCTCTGCTCATTCACGTAACTCAGCAGCGGCCGAAACAACAATGAACGAAAGTATTGAACAAACGATATATGGATTACCTTCGAAGACTTTTATTTGCTTTTATATTGAACATCAAAATAATAAATGTTTTGCTTATTTTTTTTTCTCAACGCAAATATCAAAGAAGTGACATCTTGTGAGTGCTCCAAATAAGCAATTATGATGCATATCAAGGGTTGCCACCTTCAGCACTTTATTCGCCTTTTTAACATTATATCAGATATTGTCCTTTCACAAAAAAAATTAGAATGCAGGGTACTTTTAAGAAAAAGAAAAAGCAACACCCGCAACTGACAGACATCTCAAACACATGTGGAAAAGTGCTGTAAGAAATAGCACTCGATACACGTTCAACTGGGGATAGTGAAATGTTCGTTATTGAAATACAAAAATATCCGAATAAGTTTTATTCTCTACACCTCATTAGTTAATTAGAATCTTTTTATTTGTTTCTTAGGTTTTCGTTTCTCTTGATCGAGCAAAGAATATCATATTCATCATCAAAGGCATGTACGATTTATTGCCATCAGCGATGGGCACCATTTCGCCTATTTTTAGATCGGTTAGTGAATATGATACGACAACATCGGGTACGGGTTTGTTAAAGTTCGCATGCTTTTGGTGATTTGATGTATTTATCACAACAATGCCATGATATATAAAATAAAAGTCGTGGGACAACTATGTCTATAAAGCTCAATTTTGAAGATGCAGGAGACAGACATAGAAACGATGCGCTGTAGACTTTTGCGGTACTGGAAGCCATTTATGTTATCTCAGGGAACAAATTAAAAAAAAAAAGACTTTCTGAAGCATAGGAATTCTCAAGCTGGAACCAACAGAAGTTATGGGGAAACTAGGCCTTCGAATTTCGTTTAGCGGTAGGGCTCAGAAGCTTCGATTTTTCGAAAAATGTCCTCAATGGTAAAAATAAATTAGAGCTGAGAGAGTTCCCAGCTGAAAAATATTTTTTTTTTCGGTTTAAATTAGTTTAATTGACACGGCACCAGCTGAAAAATATATAAATAATTTTTTTTACCACAAAAGATCAAAATAATGGTCGCAGTGGTCCAAATATTACAAAAAAAAAAACACTAGATTTCAACGGTTATTGCATCTCTAAGGAATTTGGCATCACAATTTTTTTTATCGAACATTTTTTTATTGGTAAAAAAGTATAATTTTACCCGCACGACTTCCCGAAGTCCGATTGTGCTGAAATTTAGATTAGTGACTTTTTTCGAGAAGACGAAACTCTTGAGCCGTACCTCTAAATCTATGAACGAAATTCAGAGGTCTTTTTCCCATATATCTCATCGACACATTTTTTTGTTGAGGTTTTAACCGGCGGTCATTCACCAGTCAATGAAAACTATGTTATATTGCATGCTGTTTAAGCAACATCAAATAATGGATTATAACTAGTTTATTCCTAGAACATTCTGATTGCAAACCATATCAATGCGGCTCTGCTGCATAGTCGAGGGCAAGGAATCAAGGGGGCTTCAATGCTATTCAATTTCAATTGAAGTGAATTAAGAGTGCATACGCTTTGACGAACAAGTTCATGAGTCGCATTTTTATCGGTGTTGTCTGAGATTGTCATTTTCGGTTGTCAGTTAGAGCACAAAATTCTAATTTTTCTCTGAAATCACAATATATACAAGCATTTAGGCAAAAATATCATATCAAGAAGACTGGCATTCCTGGATCGATCCCATAAAAATGACAAGTGTCAAATCAAACAGCGCACTCCATCTATTAAAGGTGGAAGTTTGCATCGCTGCGAAGACAGAGGGGGCGTATGTAATAATCCAACCTGTGCGTTCGGCTTGCATTCGCATCGCCAGCACACACACTAGCATGCGTCAGTTCCACTTTTACTCGAAAGGTTGCGCTGCCAAAACTGTCGCTCAATCTCAGGCAGAATTCCCAGTCTTCTTGATATGATGTTTTCTAATTTAGGTCAGAATTAGCACTCTCTGAGAATTCTGTAATCAAATCAAACAAACAAAATTATAACATCTTGTGAACAATCCTTCCCGAACTGTCAAAAAAGTGAGGTTAGGCCACAATGTTCTTTAGTTTTCTGGTTGATGTTCCAAAGTAGTTTCTAGTACAGACGGTGTTATGAACAGATACGCAAAGAGTGAGGTCGAAAACTCCAAGTGAACCGTTAAATCAAGGCTCCAAGTGTGCAAAGTAAATAAATTCAGGAGTGTTACTTCTCGTACAGAATGTGTATTGTAATCAGTATAATTGTTGTGAACCACGTGCAATTATGGTTTGAACGGAAAATGTGTTCGTTATGCTCGTATTATGAGTGATGCATTGAAAACTAAAAAAATGTATAAACAAGCTTTGAAACACAGTTATACATCCTTACAAAGTTTCGGAATTTCATTACACTTTCTAGCAGAGATGCCAGATGTTTTTGAAAAAAGTCTGCAACTGCTCGAAAAACCGGAAAAATGTGCTCGAAATCTGAAAGAATCTATCCGTAATCCGAAAAAATTTCGCTCGCGCAGGCAAAAATCTGTAAAAATCTGCACACATTTTAAGAAAATCTGCGCAAATATAAGGAGACTTTGACAAAAATCTGCAGAAACCGTGGAAAAACTGCAAATATCTGCAATTCAATAAATATCGGCACACGGACTTCAAAAATCTGCGTTCTGCAGACAAATCTGCACATTTGGTATCACTGCTTTCTAGTGCGTATGAAAAGTCATGTGAAATTAAATGTGGTTGCCAGAATTGTTTGGAATAGAATATTAGCAAAGGGTTGCCATATTTACTGCTTTTCTCTTTGCGTGTCTCTTTATAACACAGTCTCTAGTTTCTAGCTGATGCTTCAAGGCAGAAATACTCAAGGCCTAAATACAATGGATACGTTTGCATTGCGTTGGCGTTAATTTGACAGTAAACGTATGGGCAAACTGTATATTTGCCGCAAACGCAGTCGCAACGTATCCATTGTGTTTAGGCCTTCAAAGGGAGAGTTTAGTGGTTAGAATGTTATGAGCCAAACGAACAAGAAAAGCAACACCACATTGAGGAGTAATGTAATTGATGAAGAACGTATTTATTTTTTATGCGATTCCCTTTTATTGTGAAATGATGTATCTAGAATGCTCTAAAATTGTATTATCCCTGTAATTTTCTACGACAAAAACTGGAACAGCACCCGGTGTTGTCACAACTTTCCTTTTAGTTTAGATATGTGAAGCTGGGCGTTATCGAAGTGCAAATAAATTTGTTGGTTCTGGTTCCGGAACTCTCTCCCTCTGATTTCAACATTATAAAGTAGTAACACAATAATAAAAAAACTCAATTACTTTCGGTTTTACTTCAGTAAATAAAATATTGCTGACTTCGATTTTCCGGATTGTGCCAAATCATACAGCACACCCGTTATGATGTGACAGACATCTACACTAACTTAAGCCTGTAGTACACTCTTTGTCTAATGGTCAAATATTTGACCTTCTGACATAATGGTCAAATTTATTTGACATCATAGTTGTTGTTTGCCCCATGTTAAAATTGGAGAGTGACAAACAATTATATTTGACCAAATTTTTATCTGTCAAAAAGTGCCAAATATTTGACGCTTGGTCAAAGAGTGTAATACAGGCTTTACACCCACAGTGAGCGCCTTGACTCTTTAGTAGGGGACCTGTATATTAGAGAAATGACAAGACACTCACCGTTAAGGAAACACTGTCAACATCAAAACGGATAACGGCAATGCAAAATTATACAGCTCGCCCTTTTTAATGTTGACAGTTGCCTTAACGGAGAGTGTCTCGGTGTCTCTCTGGTGTATAGGCTGACTACTCTATAATCTACAGATCAGAGATGCCAGATGTTTTTGAAAAATGTCTGCAACTGCTCGAAAAACTGAAAAAATCTGCTTGAAATCTGAAAAAAATCTATTGGTGATTCGAAAAAATTCGCTCGCGCTGGTTAAAGTCTATGAAAATCTTCACACATTTTGAGAAAAACTACGCAAATATAAGGAGACTCGGACAAAAATTTGCAGAAACTATGGAAAATCTGTGAATATCTGCAAATCAATAAAAATCTGCACACGGACTCTAAAATTCTGCGTTTTGCAGACAAATCTGCACATCTGGTATCCCTGCTACGGATACAGTTTCTCTCAGAGTCTATGTGTATATAGAGTCGGCAAAGAGAAAATCTATCGTTTCGGCAACACAGTTTTTGTGCACTTTTCATCCACTCCTAACAGTATCACCTTGTTTATTTACATTGCTCGATTGGTACCCTCGTTTGACACTGATTTGGTTTCTTTGGTTTCATCTTTGCGGGACTCTTATTATAAACATAGACTCTGGTTTCTCTCTCCCGTTTGTGAAGATGTTTCGCCGTACCTGCTTGATATATACAAAAATTGAAAACCACTGTAATGTTGGTAGCTTTGTAGAATTCAAAATAATGAAGAAGGTAGATCTGTCACAACAAAAATTGGTTGGTTTTTGAAATCATAGCAGTTATTTTGCGGACAGAATCTTATTCGTGTTTATTTTTGTACAAAAACTGTTTTTCTTCTTTCATTAGAGTGGTATTAAATCAATACTAGCGATAGAAACCCTTGAATGCATTATTTGTGCTTCCATGTCCGCGTTTCATTCAAACCCACTCTCTGGAGCAGAAGATATTGGATTGAGCAATGGAGAACAGTGCGATAATGTCGAACCTATGGAAACATCCGGCACGGAGGAGAACACTGGTAAAAATAGTTCATCGGAAGAACGCTCACCGCATTGTTTGCGAGCTACGAAAAGGTATTCAATCGTTGCTTAGCGAGTAGATTTTGTCTTACAATATTCTCTAGTTTTCAGCCTAAAAGAGTGTCGGAACTGCCACCATTGGAGTCGGAATCGGATTCCGACGATGAGAATAAGTAATATTCATATATTTTACTTTCTACCATAGTAACATGATGTTTTTTATAGCTTGAATTGTGCAATTTTGAACGATTCTTTTTTGTTAACTCCTTCGAAGTGTATAGAGGATTTAGGAAGCACTACGAAGGTCACATGTATTACCCCAATGGATAAAGAAAATGCTTCCGAAAAACCTGCTCGTAAGAAGCTGGAAGATAAACTATTAGCAGTAAGCAATCCTAACCAATTGGCTCCTCCAAAGCGAGTTCCGTTATTAGATCGATCACAGTTGGAGAAACAATTCACTATATTCTGCCAAACAGATTCCAAACCCACGAAAACCGGAGACTCCGGTATCAGTAGTACGGCATCCTCTGTGCTTTCAGCTGGTGAACATAATACAGAAAGTGATTTAAAAGACGCAGTGGAGCAAAAAACCCAATCGCCTACAAACAAAGATTGTCCTGAGATCAACGAGAAAAATAAGCAAGTTTTTGTAACGCCGCGAGAAAAAATTGCATTGAATCCATCCAGAGGTACAATTTCACGTATTCTAACGTCTACTGCCACCCGAGGATCGCGCAGCACTCTCGAGAACGAGTTCAAGTCGCAGAAAATTTTGTTTGCAACACCTTTGGCTACGGGTGTAGCACGACCTCCAGTTAGTGCGAACGACAGTCTTTCGCTGTCTTTAGTTGACACTCCAATCAAATCAAAAGAACGTCCATTATCACCTATCGTAGAGCAACCGCGCATCACGACCGTTGCGAAAGTCAAAATCTCCCCGAAGAAAACGGCTCCAGATCGCCATTCATCTCCGGAACCACCACCCGTTCAGAAGCCATTGCGTAAAGATTTAACGCCTGAGCTGAGTGAACCAGGCAAGCCCGAAACAGCGAAACATGTTTTAACTATTAACGGAAAAGACTACCAAATAATAAAAAAGTTGGGCTCAGGAGGATCGAGCTCTGTTTTTTTAGCAAAACAGATTGGAACGGGCGTTGAATGTGCTTTGAAGGTATAGGTTGGAGATTTTGCATTTTAAATTTTTGTAACGACCTTTCATTACAGTTAGTCAATCTCGAGGGCGATTCTAACTTGGTTGAAGGCTACTTGAACGAAACTAAACTTTTGGCCAAACTGCAGGGCAACGAAAATGTGGTGACTCTTTATGATTAGTAAGCTAGCTAACGTTTGCATTGAATTCATAATTCAGAGTAATTTATTTCTAGCATGCATACTCCGAAGTCAAATCAACTATTTTTGGTAATGGAAAAAGGTGACAGTGATTTGCACAAAATGCTACAGAGCTTCCAGAAGGACATCCCTCTTTACACATTGATGCAGATTTGGTACCAGATGGTTCAATGTGTGCATTATATACATGAGCATGGCGTTATTCACCTAGATCTCAAACCCGCCAATTTTCTGATGGTCAAAGGTCGGCTCAAACTGATTGACTTTGGCATTGCCAGTAATATTGCATTCGATTCTACCAGTATTATGAAATTTTCCCAAGCTGGCACCTTCAATTACATCAGTCCAGAAGCGTTAATTGACACTTCCACGGAAGGTAATACAGGAAATTCACAGCCCAGAATTCGGATGTCGAAAAAATCGGATATCTGGTCACTCGGTTGCATACTATATTTGTTGCTTTACAAGAAGACACCGTTCTCGCACGTGAAAAATATCTACAACAAGGTGAATATCATCACTAATCCTAACACGGTGATAGACTATCCATCGCTTCCAAACTACTATCCATCCATGTTGCTAGAGATGTTGCAGCGCTGCCTCAGGTACGATCCCAAAAGCAGAGCCTCAACGGCAGATCTACTCGGATATCCGTTTGAAATGGTAATTCCGATTGGAAAATGAATAACCTTAAGATGCGTTTTTTCAAGAATAGCTATTTATTTGAAAAACAATGTTTTCAACTGAACAAGTTTTAATATTTTTGTGATTGGAACGAAAGATAAACGACATACTCTTCTCAGCAAAAATGTTTTTTTTTTACTTTATAGTTCAAAAGTTCGGTGACGTCCCAACGTCAGCATTACATAGATCTTGAATATCTAATTATGAAAATAGATCAAATGCTAGTTATAAATATTGTCCCGAACTAAGTGTAGCACATTGCCTCAACCTTTTTACTAATTTGTTTACAGCCGTGTACTTGAAACATTCCAGTATCATCCAATTTGATAGTCAACTTCGAAACCTCACTAGAAATTACCAAAAAAGGATTAATGCAACCAACTTTGAACTATGGAAAACATACTTTATCTTTTCTTTGGTCATCCGTCTCGGACAGTAATTTTCAAATTCTGCTTGGATACACTGCTTTGCATGACCCTCCTCTAGTGGTAAGAAAGGTATGTAGTAATCAATAACCTTGGACGTAATAAGGGGACTATGCTTCAGTGCACCGATTATGTTAAAACCGGCCAGTTCAGTTATCTCCTCAAAATCCACTAGCTTAGTGTCTTCCCGAAGGCGGCCAGTATGAGTAATGAGATCTTTCAGGCGGTTTGCAATCTCTATACCTGATGACGAAAAAAAAAGAAGTTGAATCTATGCACATTCAAACCACAAATTTGAACGCTTAAGCAATTGCTCTACCTGCGCTATTTGATAGGAAAATAAAAATTGATTTGGTGTAATCAAACTCCAATGAAGAGGAATGGTGATCTAGCAGTGGAACTAAGGCGTCAAGTGCACCATTAGGCATCTTTTGCGTTTCGTCAAATACAAACAGCGAGTATTTGCATTCCTTTATTTTTTCCTTAACATTGTTGATAAGTTTAGACTGTGAGTGAGAATTTAAAATGTCAATCTGGATAAAAATACATTAGAACGAGAAACTAAAACGCTTACCGTCACTTCGTGAGAAGGATAGGTAATCCATAAATCAGCGGCGAACTTTAGAACGTATTTACTGTTGATTCCTTTCTCGTAAAAAGACGATATAATAAAGTCAGTTACATAGTTCTTTCCTGTGCCTAAAATAAAATTGAA
Organism: Wyeomyia smithii; assembly: GCF_029784165.1. NCBI lineage: Eukaryota > Metazoa > Arthropoda > Insecta > Diptera > Culicidae > Wyeomyia > Wyeomyia smithii. The sequence continues at coordinate 272,248,480 of NC_073696.1, read as the reverse complement.
AATAGTCTCCATACCGCTAATTCGCTAATTGACAACGCTAATTTAGTTAATTTTTATGCTGGTTAGCGAACTGTTAGCGCCGCTAAAATTTTGGTCATCGAAACGCTAACCGCTAATTTACTGAATGTGTAGAGAAGCGGCAAAAAAACTAATTACAAGAACATGGTGTGTTGATTTCCAGCTTATGAAGTGCTTAATAAGCTATTACACAACAAAACTGTTCGTTAAGCTGTGAGGCATAAATATTGATGAATATGCTTTGCTGCGAAACTTATGATGCAGAACTAATGACTCATTCAAACAACGTTTTCTAATAAATTCTAATGATTCTATTGAACATGCTCGAGATAGTCTAGGTTAAAACTTTGACACACCCAAAATTTCGGCTAGGTGCAGTACACTTAAAGTTATGGTAAAATTGGTTGTAATTTTTCGATTCAAATCCTAATTGTTTTTTTTTTTTATAAGAACATTTAAGAAATAGCTCTGCAAAGAAGTTAAACTAGTTTGTTTTAAAGAGCAACAAATAAAACCATATGACGTTTGACGTAATAATAGTTAGCTAGTATGAGTTTAAAGCTTGACGATTAGCATCACAAAACTTCCAGTTTGCGATATCCTCCACCAGTGAAGTAACCAAACAAATAACGGTGCAAAATTTTTGCTCGTTCGTCGAATTATCTCTTTTCCCATCTCAATAAATCGACTAACATGAGGTAACTTACCAGTAGTTCCATCAAAGCTAGAATAAAATGAGTGTCAGATAAATAGTGCTGAAAAAACTTTGTATACTTACTACATAACTAAAGGTTTGCTCGAGGACTCTATATTATTCAAATGACCCATCAATGCACTGATCAGTGTGTCTTGAACAATGTGCTGACCAAATAAGTTTCGCTTAAGCTTCCTACTTAAACCTAGAATATTTACAAGCAGTTGAACGAACGCAAAGTACGGGTGTGATTTTACCTACCATCTATATCATTTTTCAGGTAAGGTACCATGCAACATTCGTTGAATCTACAGTATGTATGTTTCTTAAGAAAGTCGAACTTAAACCAACCTGCTCCGGCGGCGGCAGCAGCAGCACCAATACTCATGATAGTCAGAGGCTCTAACGCCGAGCTAAATCGTAACAAACCGATCGCCACTAACGAGGCGCTAAGATACTTTTCATATAGCATAGTGAAGCGTATTCGATTTTTTAAAGAATATCAGTGCACTCAAATTTTACTTATGACTTACAGAACTCACAACTTCGGATGTACTTGCAGAAAATCCCCGTTCGTACTGAAAAAAAAGATAACATGAGGCAATATATATTGACGTGTTCTAATCGTTCTAATCTAATCACTAAGTCTGTGCGAGACTTCGAATGATTTCGTATAATTTCGCAAAAGGCGAAATTTTTGGAAATTTCGCGACATTTCGGTTTCGCGAAATTGCAGAAAAATTTCGTTGAGTTTCGGTGAAGTCCAATTAAAATTTCGCGAAATTCAACCTCCAATTTCGACTATTACGAAATTTCGCGAAATTTCAAACCAAATTTCCGATGCAAATTATTACATAACTCTCTGGTTTCCACTCACTGCGACAATAAATTAGATTAAATAAATCCCAACAGATTTTTTTTTTCACCAATAAAAGTCAGATCTAGCGGAAGAAACTCTCAACCGGTAACTTTTGTTTTTTTTTTTGTTCACACAACATTTATTTAACACGGCACAATACTATTTTGGTTTTTATAGACATGACAGGCTATCCCCAGCCCCCAGGAAATATTAGTTTCTTTCTTAATGAATAAAAAATATTAAAAAATGATGAGTTTCTGGTTTCAGTAAACTATGAATATAAACTAGTATTTTTAATTATTTAAGGTGGTAGTGTGTAGAAGCCACCACGTGGTCGACTACGAATTTTCAGCGTAACTAGACTCGAGAATAGTTAATGCGTTATCTATATGTTTTTATCACCATAACAAACATGATGATATGTTTTCACAAGTGATGCATTAACTATTACCGAATGGTAAGGATTTGGAAAATTCGAAGTTGATCACATGGCTTGAAGTCGGCCATTTATGGCTTTGACGCACTTCCACCTTAAAATTATGGAAGTTTTACGCATATTTTACGTACATCAACATAAGTTCTTCAAATTCTTTTTAATGTTGAAGGCACTGAACATTTATGATTTTTGGCCTCCTCCTAGGAGGGCATAGCAATTCATGTCGCTCTTAAGCTCTGTCTTACGGGTCAAATGTCTTATGCCACTCGACTTGGTTCGACTAAGCATTTTCTGTATTGTGTGTATGTGTGTGCGAACCTATGCTCTCCAGTGTCACTCATTCTGTTGGGAAATGGTTGGACCGATTTCGACAATCTCAGTGTCGAACAAGCATACAGTCATGTTATTCCATAGGTAACTATTAAATTTTATAGTTATCCATGCAGTTATTATCTCTAGGTAGTATTCGACATTTTCTTAACTTCGAATACCTCCGGTAGACGGGTTAGTAACGAAAGGCTGAAACTCAAAAGGCTGAAACCCGAAAGGCTGAAACTCGAAAGGCTGAAAAGTATGTTTCATAACGAAAGGCTGAATGCACAAAAGGCTGAAACCACAAAAGGCTGAATGAACGAAAGGCTGAAACATGAAAGGCTGAAACTTTTGTAACTTGAATCATAATCGTTGAAAAATTCGGACACATGGATAACAAACCTTTATAAGGTGACAGAGTTCAATGTTTGAGTATTAATTGGTTTGTGCAATGGAAAATCAATTTTCGGCAACATTTGAATCTATACACACTTGACTCTTGTACACGTTTCCTAGATGATTCAGGGCGAGACGGCCAAAGGCCGCGAGTGTGCGCCGGCGACCCGCCGTCGGAAGCGCCGGCCACTGCGGGGGGGCAGCCCCCCCGCAGAAATCACCTCTGTATAGGTGCGTTCGTTTTCCTAGGTCTACTGACTCGTAGGGGTGATCCCCTAGTTTAGTCCGAACGAGCGATAGCGAGTAAGGACAGCATACATCTCGGACAATCGAGTCGGCCGTAGGCCGCGAGTGTTTTTTTAGAAATAAACTTTGTGAATTTCAGCCTTATGCTTTTTCAGCTTTTCGTGATTCAGCCTTTCGTGTTTTCAGCCTTATGTAACTTTCAGCCTTTCGTGATTTCAGCCTTTCGGATTTCAGCCTTCCGTGTTTCAGCCTTTTGAGTTTCAGCCTTTCGTAGTAGACCCCCGGTAGACAAACCTCGGAAAAAATATAAATGGTCGGTGTTAAGATAGAGGAGACTAAGTAGCAAAATCTGGAAAAATGCATTTATGATAGTATTGGAACAAGATTTTTTCAAGCTGCATTATAATACACATCGTTCAAAAGAATGCCAGCAAACTGTTTTTCCAATTGATGTTGCTTTTTATTTCAACATTACATTTGATAGAAAAAAACTAAGGGAACTTTGTAGCAATATATTATGCAGTCAAGCAACAAGCTGCCTTTTTTGTTCGTAACAGAAAATATCCTAAAGCATTGCCGTAGCATAATTTTGTCCTTAACTAACTGTAGCACATTGCCTCAACCTTTTTACTAATACGTTTACAGCCGTTGTTCTGAAACATCCCGGAATCATCCAAAGTGATAGCCAACCTCGAAACCTGACTAGAAATAGGAAAAAAAGGTAAAAATTTAATTTAACTAACTTTGAACTCTGTGAAACATACTTTATGTTCTCTTTGGTCATCCGTCCCGGACAGTACATTTCAAATTCCTTCTGGATGCACTGCTTTGCATGACGCTCTTCTAGCGGAAGGAAAGGAATGTAATGATCAATAACGTGCGACGAAATAAGATCACTATGCTCTAGCGCACCGAGCATATTATAAACGGCCACTTCAGTAATACGTTCAAAATCCACTAGCGTGGTGTCGTCTCGGAAGCGGCCAGAATCGATAAGTGATTTTAGGCGCTGAGCGATTTGTACGCCTTGACGAAAAAAAATGGAAAAATATCTATAAAAATACCAACAACAAATTTGAACGTTTATTTTACCTGCGCTATTTGATAGGAAAATGAAAATTGATTTCGTGTAATCAAACTCCGACGAAGATGAATGGTGATCCAGTAGTGAAACTAAGGAGTCAAGTGCTCTTTTAGGCATTTTTTGCGTTTCGTCAAATACAAACAACGAATATGGGCATGCATTTATGGCTTTCTTAACAGTGGTAATTAGTTTACTCTGTGAATCGCAATTTAAAATTTGGATTTGAAAAATATAATTAAGAAATAAAAATCAAACACTTACTGTTACTTCGTGAGGAGAGTTGATAATCCAAAAATCAGAAGAGTACTTATAAACGTAATTACTAGCCATTCCTTTTTCATAAAGAGAAGATATAATGAAGTCAGCTACATAATTCTTTCCTGTGCCTGAAAAAAGTTTAAAATGGTCAAATCCGCAAAGAACGTGCATATGTAGCTGTTTTCGAATCTTGATAAATTGAGTTACAAAAGATAACTTACCAGTAGTTCCATCGAAGCTAGAATAAATTTAGTGTCAGAAAAATGGTACCGAATAAACTTTATGTACTCACCACATAACTAAAGGTTTTCTTGATGATTCTATATTAGCCAAATGACCTCTCAATGCATTGATCAGTGTATTCTGCACAATGTGCTGACCAAATAAGTTTTGCTTAAGCTTCCTACTCAAACCTAGAATATTTTCGTGCAATGCAATGTAACAAGAGTACCGGTGTAATTTAACCTACCGTCTATATCATTTTTCAGGTATGGTGCCATGCAACATTCGTTAAATCGGCAGTATGTATGTTTCTTAAGAGAATCGAACTTAAACCAACCTGCTCCGGCAGCAGCACCAATACCAATCATAGTCAGTGGTTCTATCGCTGAGCCAAACCGTAACAAACCGATCGCCAGTAACAAGGCGGTGAAATACTTTGTATGCAGCATAGTGGAGCGTACTAGATATTTTGAAGAATATCACCAAAGCATTTGAGATTTTTTATGACTAATACACAGCTTTGGATTGGCTGGCAGAAAACCGGTGTACTGGAAACTTCGACAAAAGATCAAAGCAATGCAATTAACATTGACGTTTTCTGTTCTAGTATGCGAAGCGAACGGGTTTGTTATGACTTTCTGTTGTAAATTAAATACACGGTTAAAAACGTCAAGTGTTTTTTAAGTTTTTTATTAAGCCACACTTCAAATTGAAGTTACTTAACATTGGTTTAAATGTGAATTTATTTTTCCCTGCACGGCCATATTACTCTACATTGAGTAAAGTTTGACTCAATTTCGTTAAAAGTGGTTCTACCCTCTACCCTAAACAGAGTAACTATTTAGTTACTCACTTTTGAGTAGCTTACACTCAAAATATTATTCACGTTATTGTTACGTGACAGTTCCTATACATCATTTTCTGTCATTTTGCTTGATTTATGTGTCAATCATCACATCTACGTGAAAATCACATGGTTTATCACATACCATCTACGTGATCTTGACAACGTCAAACAGGAGATGTGTCGCGTGAATTCTCTGTGCAGAAATCAAAATTGTCTGATTCATAGTCACAGCATAAAATAGAATTTCTCGATGGCTTGCCAATAAGTGAGTTTTCGGAAAATGTTATTAATATCGAGTCTTGAGCTCACACAGCTTCAGATCAGAGGTAGGGGAGCTACCTAAACATAAACAGCTGCAGCGGACAGTAACTATCGCCAGCGAAAGTCGTAATATTTATCGGTTTCATTTCGGTCGACCTCCGCTACTATTTACCAGTTTTAATGTCGTTTTATTCATTTACGAATTGCCTAATTTGCATTACACAACATCTTTCGTTGATTTTTGAAAACCATTTCCTATCTCTTAAAAATTATATAGAGATAACTGAAAATTCTACGTTACATAAAACGTGATAGCTATCAGATACTCAAATGCTTTTTACTTTACCAGTAGATGAATTCTACGTGAAACTCACATAAAATGCATATGTTTACTGAATAAGTTTTAAAGGATAATTCACCTCACTAGGTCATGATGAAAATATTCACATAACTTTTTCGATAACTATAATGTGAAAAATATTTTGAGTGTATGTATGTGTTCCGCCCATATAGACCATTTTACGAACTGACAGGTGTCTCGGATCCTGCTGATGATAATGTTGCTTTTACGTGCGTTATGTCAGCGGTTCCGAGCTTTCTGTCAAAATTTCATTCATGAATTGAGTTCGGAAAGGTCTCGTAAAATGGTCTGTAGAGATAATTGACTTTTCACCTACGCACACTAGTGAACGTGTAAGCCCGTGTAAAGTTGCTTTTGTTTCCTCCTAACTGTTATTCATCGCATCTCGTTGCTTCGACTTTTTATCACTTTTTACCATCGGTCGATTATGATCAGCAGCTTCCCCCGATTCATAATCACGAATGAAAAATTCATTCAGAAACGAGTTTAGAACTCATAATAAGTATTCAACTGAATATTTGTCCAGCTGCTAAAAACATAGCATAGCAAACAAAAAAGCGATTTGTAAATACGTTCCTCAACGAATGGCACTAACACATTCGTACGTAAATAGGTCAATACCCACTGTCATTGTATCGATTTGGAGCGATTTTTATTTTTCATTTAAAAATCGAAGGACAATGACATAAAATTTGAAAAAAAAACACGTTTTGCTCAGAAAATTATACTCTTTTCCCTGATATATAAAAATCAGAAATCCGTGAGTAGCTAAACCACAGAGAACAGACTAACAAGCAAACGATAAAAAGTGTGTAAAAAAGTTTATGCGCGCAAAAATATGCCCTCCGAATTAAACCCCTCGTCATGTTGAATGGTAATGTAGAATGTGATGTCGCTACTGTCACCGTGAAGCGGACGGCATAGCAAATATATTTCAACGTCAGTACCAAAAGGAGTGAGAAGTTCATACACTGATGAACATGCAGGTTGTTTAGCGACGGTAGCGACATCACACTTTACTTTACCATTTAGCATAATACAATATCGCACGCTTTTTTTCCTGTGTGGGCTTCCTCACTGCGACCAGAATCGTAGATCTATTGTGAGATATGCCCGGATGTCTGCTGTATCCCGCACTTCTGTTAATAGCAATACCTCTATTGAGAAGTGGCATGCTTATTATTATTGTTCATCAGTGCTTGTGTGTAATGTGCTACTCTTCCTTACACACTTACTGTTCTACTATACTGATACTCGTTCCTCTTGCCAAATATCACCAATTATAATTCCTGGAGAAGTTTCGTCGTGCGTCCTTCTGGCCAGTTTTATTGATAAGAGGGACTTATTTTTTGTTAAGAGGAAGTCACGCAAAGGTTTTTGTAGATTTAGCGTAAGGGAAGGGTAACTGGTGAGGAGCCTGAGAATAAACCCATGCTTAAGTCCTTTTTGACATCGAATGGCCTGGTGGTTCTACTAAGATTCGAACCCACGACTATCCGCTTGACAAAGCGGACTCTGTAACCTTGGGATTCCGCAGCTCCCCCTCGCACGCTTAGCCTTGGGGCTAATAGCGGTCTCGATCAACTAGATTAGTTGAGAGAATTCGTTATCGATAAATTTAGCATAACCAGGGGTTTAATTCGAAGGATATTTCGTGGCACACATGCACAATTTTACACACTGTTTTCAGACTGATTGTTCGTCGCCTGTCTGTTCTCTGTGGCTAAACAACTTAATTCAAATCCTAATTGGGTCCTAAAGCTATACTAGTTTTTATATATCATTTGAAAAAGTCGCGTTTTCTGAACAAAATGTGATTTTGAAAAAATGTTTATCGTTTTTCTTCGATTTTTAAATGAAGAGTAAAAAAACTGCTCGAAAGGTCTAAGTTGACATTTCGCCCATGTACGGTATATGAGAGAACTGTCATTTAAGGCATTTCGAGCAGTTTTTTATTTTTCATTTAAAAATCGAAGGAAAACGATAAACATTTTTTAAAAATCACGTTTTGCTCAGAAAATTGCACTCTTTCAGATGATACATAAAAATCAGAAAACCATTTTAAACTTTAGGACCCAATTCACGGATCAACAAAATATAGTTTTTAAATGTAGTTTCTCCAATTCTTAGGAGACAGGAAATAGATCTCAGAAATTATCGAAATACAGTCGTCGTTCGCTAACTGCAACATGTTTACATTGCAGTTTCCGAATGCTGTTCGATAACTGCAACACTTGACACATGCCAAAATTTAGAGGGGGTCCGTCACTACCATTTTTGTTTTCAATGATGTCGAAATGTATTTTTTTAATGGAATAGTGGCAAAAAATAGCAGAAAACTAAAATAGGCAAGCTTTTTGATTAATCAATTTGATATTCATATTTCCGCATCATAATTTATTGCGTTTTAGTAACTACTTTACATAACTAATATGTAGGCGAAGATAAAGTTCATCACTACAGAAGATCATTTTACGAGACGTTTCTGAACTCAATTCATGAATGAAACTTTGACAGAAAGCTCGGAGCCGCTGACATAACGCAAGTAAAAGCAACATCAATGTCAGCAGGATCCGTGACACCTATCAGTCCCTAAAATGGTCTATTTAACGCTAGTTCACAAAATATTGTTTGTGATCTACTATGCACTGCCTCACTGAGTAGTGAGAGCCAGTCAAACAATGCACAAGAAATAATTTTTTCTCTTATTCGCGTTGACGGTGTTGCTGATATTTGTTTGGTTTTTGCATGCGAAAAAGGAGGAAGGAAATATTTTTGCTTTTGTCATCACGCACATTTTGACAATTACATATGAGTGTTCACGTAGGTGCGAACAGCCTTCGAAATCTCTTTCAACGCGAATAACCCGAATAATAATAACGGAAAGTGAACCACATAACATGGTGATTTTGCTTCATTGATTAAGGGGTTATATATCTTTTTAGCTTTCAAAAAACCGAAAAAAATTTTGTTGCATTATCTTCAAATACAACATCTTGAGAACATTTTCACAAATTTTCATAAAGATCTGAGCAAAAGGAAGAAAGTTAGAGCGATTTGCAGGGCGCCTCGCCACGGCCGCATAAGCTAAACTTGAAACTTAACACGCGATTATCTCGGATTGCGGAAAAACTACTGAACCGATTTCTTTCATCTTTTTTTTTTTAATTTTTGTTATTAAATTCACCGGTCCTTGAACGATCGCTTTTTGAAACATACAGTTACATTTTGCCGCAAAAAAAAATTTAATGCAATTTTTAGCGCTCAAACGTGCATTTTTTGGGAAAAACGTTCCCATTTGCACTGAAAACAAAATACTCATAAAAGCGATCGTTCAAGGACACGGCACACTTCTAAACTAATGAAATAATATGAGTTTTTTGATTGAGGTTGACCCGCTGAGTCTCTATCAGGATCACCGCAAGCCTCTGCAAAAAAACAGCGTTTCGGGGAAACGCCCATTACTCCAGTAATAATTGGTATATCTCAAAATCAAACGTTGTTGATAAACTGTACTTTCAGAAAAATACCACTTCGATGCAATGAAAATGGTGCTATGCACTTAAAAATAAATTCAAACTTCCCTCATTTTTCTCGACCAACAAGGTATATAACCCCTTAATAGTAGAGAATGAAGAGACAACAAGTAAACGAAATCGAAATGAAAAAGTCCTTTTGAAATGTTTCTAGATATTCAACAATTTTCATTTTCGAATGCATTTAGAATCCCCCCGCGAGATTTGTCACTTCAATGTCAAATATGACTTTTACTTCAGATTTGACGGATTGCGGTCCGATAACTGCAAAGTTGTTGCAGTTATTCGGTTTATTCGCGTTGAAAGAGATTTCGAAGGCTGTTCGCACCTACGTGAACTCTCGTATGTAATTGTCAAAATGTGCGTGAAGACAAAAGCAAAAATATTTCCTTCTTTCTTTTTCGCACGCAGAAACCAAACAAATATCAGCAACACCGTCAACGCGAATCGGTCTTGCAGTTAAAAAGCGTTGCAGTTAAAAGACTTGCAGTTATCGAACGGCGACTGTATGTTGCTTGATAAATCGCAGGGTTATGCAAAATCGCCAATTCGTGAATGAATTAAACGACATATCAGTAGTTATCGCCGGCAAGTGTCGTAATTCTTGTCAGTTGAATTACGACATTCGCCGGCGATAATTACTGATAGCTGCAACTGTTTATGTTCAGAACTCCTCGACCTCTGAGCTGAATCCGTGTGTATTTTGTTAGTTCGAGAGTCGATGTCAAATTCTTATTGCATTTCAAAAACTCACTTATTGGCAATCCATCGAGAAATTCTATTTTATGTTCAAAGACTGAATCAGACAACAGCTTCGCCATTTTGATTTTTCTATAGTTTCGCACAGAGAGTTCACGCGATTCTTCTTCTATAACATTCTGTTTGAGGTTGTCAAGTTCACGTAGGTGCTACGTGATAAAAGATGGACACAGTGGGTAATTTTCACCGTATTATTCAACAGGGGAGTCGTTTGTTCTGGTTCGAGCATTTTTCGATCACTTGTTTTTCGTGCAGTGAAAGTAACAAATGTCAAAAAATTCTGTGCGAGCAAAATCGACAGCAAGGAAAAGTTTTTCACTCAAATGGTTACAAAAGCAATCGATGTAATAAAAATACGCTTTCCATAGCGATACGTTTCAAGTTGCTTTAGTTTCGATTGCCACTGTGAGTTTAGTTTGTAATCGGTGCGTTGGGCTGTAAAGATGGACACACTTGGGTCCGAAATCGGTCAAAAGATGAGGGTAAGCAAAATCAATTGTGATGCTTCTATTGTACTACATATCGAAAATATTACAGAGCGCCGTAAAGGCTAAACTCATCGAGTTGGGCACTGGTTCTGCCACGGGCTATATAGACGACGAGTTGCCGGATTATGTGATGATTATGGTGGCAAACAAACGCTCTCGACAGCAGATGGTAGATGATCTTCAACTGTTTTTGGGAAGCCAGACTGAAGTGTTTGTAAGTTGGCTGCACCAGGTATTGCAGAAGCTAGAGGAAGTTACACTTCCAGTTACGGCTGCTGTCTCCGGTGGAACAGGCAGCAAAAACACTAAAGAGGGTGGAAAACGCAAGGCTAGTGATCAGAAGGAAAAAAAGGATAAGAAGAAAGATAAGAAAACAAAAAAGCAGAAAGAGAAAAGTCCCGATGTGGCAGAGGAAATAATGACTCCTCCACATCCAGCACCGCTCGGAGCCAGTTCCATTCAGGAAGTATTTGCAAATCAACTAATTCAAAACGCAAAAAAGACCATGGAAACGGAAGCTGCCGCTCCGAAAAAAGATTCTCGCGACATTACTCCTCCCTTGCGAGAGAACTCCCATTCCCGGGCAGAAAATGAGTTTGATATCCCGACTATATCGGAAATCGCGGGTCAATCAGCACTTCGAAAGCATCAAAAGGAGCTTTCCGAGTTAGAAGAAATCCAGCAAAAGATAAAACAAGCAAAAAAACAGCTGAAAGCAATGGGTTCTGAAGAATCCGAAGATGAAGATTTTCTAAACATCAAAGCTAATGATGATGATTTGGAAAACATTGAAGAAGGATCCTCGGTTAAACGAAAAGAGAAACCGAAAAATAACGCTTCAGAATTCAATGAGGAACGTGAAAAGGAAAAACGCAGCGACACACCTCCCCCGCCTCTTCCATCTGTACCGCAAACAACTAAGAAAAAATCAATAATGGAACGTTTGGGATCTAGACCAGATCCACAAAAGCCGAATCCTGACTCGACCACGGAAACCGTGGCAAATAAAGCGAATATAATTAGTCTTTCAGCTCATCGGAGAGAGGAGCGGGAGCTATACGTTCCTGTGTTCCGCCGAAAAGAAATGGAAGAGCAAGTAAAAGCTAGACAAAACAGGGCGAATGAAAGAATAAACCGCAGTCGAAGTCGGGAACGAGATCGGAGGCGTTCACCCGTGCAAAGCAGATCTACCCGAAGAGATAGCAGCCGAGATCGGTCTCGCAACAGACGCGAGCGTGAAAAAGAGAGAGGACTTGATCGAACCCGAAGCAGCGAACGAGGTCGAGATCGAGAACGAGATCGGGATCGGGACCGTGATCGCGAACGAGATACAGACCGGGATCATAAAAAAGAGCGAGATCGTCATGGGGCGGGCAAGGTGAGCAATGGTACCGAAATTAGGTCTCGAATTGGTTCTAGAGTTATCGTTCTTCCACCCAAGCCAGAATACGTTGAAGAAGATGCGTTGGAAGTTCCTATACTAAGTGTAGTGAAAGTTCAACCACGTCCTCAGATCCCTAAGAATAAACAGCCTAGTAAAAACCTTCTACTGAAGGCTATGGCTGAAGCACAACGTTCTACGGCAGCTAATCTTACTAAGACTATAAGTAACAGAGAGGAACCAGCTCGCAGGCATCATAGAATGTTGATAGAGATTCCGGGAGCAAAGATTGAACCGACTCCAGCTCTTGATGTTGGCTACGATGATGACGAAGAGGAAGAGGTGGATATTGTAAATCATGTTTTAGGGATGGACGACGATGATGACGAACTGCAACAAATTCTTAATGCTAATGACGAATACATACCAGAACCGGTAGCTGTGTCCGTTTCCGGCCGTTCGGATACCGATAGTGACGGCTATGTTTATGTTCCTTCTAAAAAATCAATGTCTGAACCACAGGCTCCCGAGCTCACGTTTGAGGAGTATGATCCAAAGGATCCTGCCGAAAATCCGAAATTTGTAGTCACCTTAGATGGAGCATACAAGAAAGGAGCACGCGTTTCGCCTAGCCATACGCCGCCTCCTCCTCCAGTTGCAAAACCCGCACCTAAAACTAAACTATCAGTCAAAGATCGAATTGGCGTTAAAGTAACACCCGAGGACAACAGTAAGACACCTCCGACGAACCGTGACGAAGATGATAACCGAGTCCATCAAGAAACGCTTAAAAGGCGAAAAGAACGTTTCAGCGTTAAAGCGGCATCTTCGAAAGAGCGTAATAAACGGGACGCCTCTTCCAAATCGCCACTGTCACAAAAGCGATCGAAAGGAACATCGTCCTCCTCGAAAAAGTCAAGTCCGCAAAAACGGACGGAAAAATCGACACGTTCTTCCAACTCTCATCGTAAATCATCGCCCTCTGCAAGTCGAGATCTCAATGAACTGTTGTTACAACGGACCAAGGAGTTGCTGGTAGATGACAGCGTTTCCTCTTCTCCCATCTACATGTCCAAAACCGATTACGAAAAAATCGAACCCAACTCGTCGTCCCGCAAACGGAAACGCGTTTCGCCGATTCAATTCGCGCTGACAGACGACGAAGCAGACGACAGTGATGGGGAGTACAACCATCATCGGGACCGTGAACATCGTGAACGCAAATCGGTTGAACGCTCAACGGCTGCCCGCATAAGCGGTGATGAGGATAGCGTCGGTAGTCGTCAGGATCAGCGAAAGGAACGTGAACGCGAAATCGAACGGCGACGAAGCAATGACGATGACAAGAGGAAGAGTGGCGGCAGCAGTGCCAGTGGCCCGAGCGGAAACGCTAGTGGACCGGATGCCAAATCACCGACCAAGAAAATCAAAAAATTGGAATCCAGCCGGAAGTTCGATGATTTGCCACAGCGTGAGTAGCATTGTTTTGTTCTGCTTGCTTTTTTTGCACTTTTTGAAAAATATGTTCCAAAGTTTTTATAGCTTTTAAGCAACAAATTTTTGAAGAATGAGCGGAATCGAGTAAATCAGAAAAAAATGTGAAGGACAATCCGTGAACATTTGCGAATGAAAGTTTATATTTTTATCGTTTTGAAAAAAAAAAAAGAGAACTGCTTGTGTTGGACTTGCAATCCTCTTCTTTTGAACAATTTGAATGATATGCATGTTTTTTTTTTTCAGTTCTTAGCTCGGTGTCGGTTCCCTCGGACGGTTTGTCCAAAAGCAAAGCCACCATCAAGGAACGCTGCAAGTATTTCCCGCTGTGCCGCCAGGGTGATTCCTGCGAGTTCCTTCATCCCAGCACTATGTGTAAAGCGTTTCCGGCGTGCAAGTTTGGCGACAAGTGTCTCTATCTGCACCCGTTTTGCAAGTTCGACAAGACCTGCAATCGGTTGGACTGCACCTTTATGCACACGAAACCCCTGCCCGGACATGGCGTTAGCTCCGTTGGTGGCCCATCAGCACCGCCCTTGGGTAAGCTAGCGGAATCGTTATTTTTTTAAACTCAAATATAACAAATTCTATTTTTTCAGCATCCTCGGTCGTTCCTGTGTCGAACTACAAAACAATATCAGCAAAACCGCTGCCAGCGCTGTGCAAATTTTACCCGGGATGTACGAACGGGTTGTGTCCGTACTACCATCCGAAGATGTGCCGCTTTGGAAAGCATTGCATGAACAAGGTAGAGTGTAATTTCTACCATCACGAGCTGCCGGGAGGGGCTGGCGAATACCACGAGGTCCCGCCGAAGGATAAGTTCAAATGGGTCTCTCCGTTCACGGCTTAGTGCCTGCGTTTTTGCACTTTTCTTAGCTTCGTTGTGACGATCAACTTACTGCGGCGATCGACTTCTCATTTATTTAATTTTTCTTTTTGTCATCTTTTGTTCAAAAATGCAGCATACACACTCGTAGCTTCTAAGGCAAATTTGAGGTGTTTTTTTATTGTTTTTGTAGTTTTAAGCTAGAAATATTTATTACTCAGATTGACAAACAGTGCGTTTCTTTACTGAAAAATCAGTAGACTTAGGGATTCAAGAGCACCACTTGTAGGTTGGATTGTTTAGCAGTATGTATCTACATTTTTTGAATTGCAGTGCCCTAACGACTCTCATATTAATGTAAATAAGACACGCAAGAATAGAGCGTTGAATTACATTTTTAATTGAACAAGAAAAAAGCATTGAGTTTGATTGAAAAGAAGCTAGGCAGTGGATGCACGAAAAATAAAACACTTCATTACATTAGTATATTCAGCAAAGTTTCAACATCAGGACAAAAATAAGGTAATTTTTTATTGCAGATAAGTTTACTTACGTAAGCAATATAAATTACGTACCGTAAATTTGAACAATACCATTAATATAATCGGTTAACATACTTGCTGTGTCGAAAGTTGAAAGTCGTATGCTCTCCAATGTCCGAAACAAAGACTACTAAAACTAACGAAATAAGCAACACAGTTTGACCTAATAATCCTTAACATTTATTGAATACTTGTCTAACAGTCGGATCATAGCCCTTCCCAAATAGAATCTACATTCTGCAGAACCGTCTCCTGGTCGGACATTTTATGTATCATAAAGTATCCTTGAATCTGGGCCGGGCTAGCCGCCTTACCAGCTTTCAGTACGTTGTCGGCAAAAACTTTGGAATTTCGAACGGCTTCCTCACCGGCATAGAAACGCATGAACATCTGCTCCAGCTGGTGTCGACTGCAACAGCCTACGTACTCCTTAACATCAACCCGACCCGGTCGTATCAGTGCGGGGTCCAATCGTTCCAAATAATTGGTTGTCATAAATACAATTCGCGCTTCGGTGGATGCAACGCCGTCCAGACAATTCAACAAGCCGCTGAACGTAACGCGATTCAGTCCTTCGAAGGCAGCCTTCTGCTGCTTTGTGTCCTCGCGTGAGACAAATGCAGCATCGATATCTTCCAGCAGAATGATCGACTGTTGCGGCGCGACGTTCATCAGATGATTCAAACGGTCGTCTGTTAAACCACGCTCGGAGAGGTTCAACAAACAGATGCCGAATTCGATCTCCCCTGCTAGAGCGGTGATAAAACTAGACTTCCCGCAACCTGGTGGCCCGTACAGGAGATAACCGCGCCTGTAAGGAATACCGCGATCAGCGTACCACTGCGGATTACGAATAAATTCGCGACAATCGTTCAGAATACGATCCGATACACCGTTGTCTAGTACAACCGATGTCAAGGGACGCCGCTTCCTAGGATGCCCGAAAGGACGCCACTCAGAGCCCATCGCGGTGTACATTATCGTTTTTCCTTCGGTATTTTTTAGAGCTAACTGTCTAGCTGGAAACACAAAATCATCCAATTTACTCAGTTATTAACGGCAGCAAAGTGCGTACATACCTTCTTCAAGGATTTTAAAATACAGGTTTTTATTTCTGCCAAAGGCAGTCAACTGAACCGTTTCCCAGGGAACTCCCATGTGCAGATCGAGAGTATGCTGTTCTCGCGCCCGCTCAACCTTTATCCATGTGCCACCGTAACGCATGATGTGAGTTCCAATCGAGGGAATAAAATCGTACTTCGTCTTTATATGACCGGTGTCTTTCTGCAAAAACGACGTTTCCACGCTCAAATGCTGGGTGTGTTTTGCTCCTTTCTGGGTGATCCACTGTAGCAACCATTGGTAGGATTTATCCCGACAGGGAACTTCCAGTGTGATCATGTAATGCCTCCGGAAGAGAATCAATGCACCCTGCAGACCTTTACGTAACAGTGCGGCGCCGGCTCCAACACCGAACAATCCAAAACCAGCCCCAAAGTAGGGGTTGTCCGACAACGCTCCGATGTACTCGGAGATGGTCATTGTTTTCTAGTTCGGAACACTTTTGTGAAGAATAATTTCCTTATCTTGGTTTGTACGATGACAGTGCAATGCAATGAACACAACTAACAGCCAAAACGTTTTTCACGTGTAGAGTAGAAACGTCATGATTGCGAAGAGTGGAATGAAAACAAACGTGATGATTACGATGATTATTGGAAAGCGCAAAACCTGCACAACTAACGGAGGTTTTAGTAGTGGTAGTAGTGAGTGTTCATTCATAACGTTACCTGTTGTCAACATAAGAAAGTAGAACGCTTGTGAACAATTCCATCCAAACATTCCTTTTCGATCTCATGTTTTTTAAACGTTTTTGTAATAGAATTTAATAAAACAGTTAGAGTAGTATGCTGCACAATTATATTTTAGTGGTATTATTGCTCTCCGTACGTACCGGATTCAGTGGAGACGATGTGTGTACGTCCCAAGCGTCGTGTGCGGAAGAACAATCTACTCATCTTTACAAAGCATGTAAGTCAATCCGGAAAAGCCTATTGAACTGTAACTTATCATTTACCTCTAATCCAGCTGATAGTAAAACAATCTCGGCAATCGAAGAAGCACTGGCTGCGTATACGCCCTGCCGGAAAGCAAACTGCTCATGTCACGCCGACGTACTGAAGGCTGACTTGCGACCGTTTCGAACCGGCATCACCCGGCAGATGATCGAGCGAGCACGTTCCTATGGCACTAAATATCAAGTCATAAACCATCGACTGTTTCGCCAGAAAGATTGCATGTTTCCTGCGCGCAACTCGGGTGTAGAGCATTTCATCAAACCACACTTGGCCGACCTGTCCGACATGGAGCTAATCATCAACTGCCGTGATTGGCCACAAATCAGTCAACACTGGGGTCATCAGGAAAAAATACCCGTGCTCTCTTTCAGCAAAACCGAAAGCTATCTGGACATAATGTACCCAACATGGGCCTTCTGGGAGGGAGGTCCTGCTATATCTCTTTACCCAAAGGGTCTCGGACGTTGGGATCAGCACCGCAATTCGGTTGGGAAAACAGCTCAGCAACAGTGGCCTTGGAACAAGAAAAAGGATAAAGCTTTTTTTCGTGGATCGAGAACATCCGATGAGCGGGACGCACTAGTTTTACTCTCACGACGATTACCAGGACTGGTCGACGCTAAGTATACAAAAAATCAAGCTTGGAAATCATCACAAGATACGCTGAATGCGGAACCGGCTAAGGAGGTTAGCTTGCAAGACCACTGCCAGTATAAGTATTTATTCAATTTTAGAGGTGTAGCTGCCAGCTTCCGCTTCAAGCATCTCTTCTTGTGTAAATCTTTGGTTTTCCATGTAGGCCATGAATGGCAAGAGTTTTTCTATCCCTCGCTGAAACCTTGGGTACACTACGTACCGGTAAAGGTTAACGCAAGTCAGGATGAACTGGAGGAACTAATTCGGTTCTTTAAGGAACATGATCAGCTAGCACAAGAAATAGCTACACGTGGCTACGAGCACATTTGGAACCATTTAGATATGAACGATATCAAGTGTTACTGGAAAAGATTGCTGAAGAGGTACGGTAAACTAACGAAGTACGAAGTGCAACGAGATGCGGATTTCATTGAAATATTCTGAGACAAGTCGGAGTCAGGTTAATTACGAATCTCGTGAGCATATAAAACTTTTCTGTTGCGAAGCATTGAAATTTTATTTCTATGACATCTCATGCGGTTATTTTAAAATATATAAAAAGTCTCTCTACATTGATTGAATGAATGGAATGTTGCTCAATTTGATGTATAACTTTTTTGCGTCAACTCGGGTTACACTTTTGGCATCACTTCCAGCGAATTTGACTAAAATGCTGATAATGATGCGTTGATAAATACACTCAAGTCGCTTTTCACGCGGGGGATACGTGCCACGTAAAAAAAAACCGCGTAAAATGCGACCTTAGTGTATGTAGTAATACCTACTAAATGTTATGAATATTTCGTCTCGCCTTTAGGGAACACCTTTATTAAATTAAAATTTTGAATTGATTATTGAATGATCGAAACTTGTGTTCTAGGTTATCGTATCTATTGCATATACGCAAGCCGTGTTGCATGCAAGTTCACGATAGCACTGAAGACCAGTGTTGCCACAGGTTCCAGGCTGTACAGGATCTAAGCCGTACACATTTTTGTTGAAAATAATGTATTTTGATGCCTGCTTTTAATACATATACATATCATTATACTGTTTTTTTTTGTAAAAATGTACATAACGAAAAACGTGTAACTTATTTTCGGAACCTATGCAGACTAAAAGATTTGTTGCAGCTCCTGGTACAGATGAATATGTGGCAACACTGCTGAGCACGGTTTTTCTCGCTTCGGTATTTGTTATCACCCGCGCATACGTTTGGAATATTTTTCACCATATCTCCTCGCACAGCCTTTACGCGATGACCACACGAACTTTGCATTTGTGTTGGGTAGTGTTTATATTGGTTTCTCGCTTCCGAATCGTATCTGGTGTCCCGCTTTGGCAATCGGCGTACGCGAGCAAATGACAAAACTACAGAGGTTATAACCCGCAGAGATGACAAGGTGCTCTCAATCATTCAGTGCAAACCAAAGCGGCGTTAGTGTCACATACAACTGCAATAAATTTCCTAAATTTCAGCCCTTTTGGCGTGGTTTTGACAGCAACGCCTCGTCACTTCTGTAGTTTATAGAAACTGTAGACAAAACAAACATTCATGAGCTGGTGTTGAAAATGATTATGGACGGCGGTGGTAGGAAAAAGTGCTGAACGGCAGAGATCTCTCCCGTTTTTTGGTGGTTAAAGTTTGCTGAAAATATTTTCAACTCTGCCGCTAGTGCTTAGTTATTATGGTGTTTTCGAAGCGGAAGATGAAGCAGCTGTTCGCGTTTGGTGTGGCCGTAGTTCTCGGTAGGTTCCGCGGCGAAGTTGGAAGTGGTTTCCAATCTCAATGTTTCTTTTGTCTGAATTCTGACTAAGAAGGAAAATCCAGATTGCCAAATTATTTGATGTCGGGGCATTGTGCAAGCGTAGTATTATCCGTCCGGTGTTGGTTATCTGTTATTTAGATGTTTTGAGGACGGTGCGAAATGTTACGAAATCAGCAGTATTGACATGATTAGGCAAGCACTTCGGAACGAGCACGTTTCGCCTTGGGTTTAAGTGATGATGTGCCGAGTGCTGTGAGATAGATGTTTATCAAAGGTGTTAATCATTTGTTTCCCCTTTTCCAACATTCACGACCCACAGTGATCTGTTTGTACAAGTCGTGGGGCAATCCAACCGGCGACGGCAAACTGAGTCTGGGAATTGGAAATAAAAATGATCTCGATCACGGCGGAGAACGGTTGAAATATGTACATCAGCGGAACGAACATCCGTCGTTGGATGATCCCCAGGCAGTGGCACCCAAGACACACCCGGATGCCGACATGGCCGATGGGTTCGATGAAGAGCATGAGTCGCTGCATTCGGCCAAGAAGCAGATTCTTGAGCTTGAGCGAAAGATTCAGGAGCTGGAAGGCCGGATACCGCGGAAATATCCCGACGTCACTTTTCTGAACTACAAAAATAGAAAGCGAATACTGGTAAGTGAGGTTTTGTTTTCCATATCTCTCAAACTGACTGATAACAAAAACCGTTGGTGTGCGAAAGTTAGATCATTTCGTGACGGTGGCTTTTGTTTAGTCAATGACTAGTCAATCCAATGATGAACAAAGTTTATTGTTTCATGGGTCTCATAAAAATTGCTGTCACTCACTATACCAACAGGGCTATAAAATAACGTTTTTTTTTAATTAGGGCTGCTGCTAAAGTCAATCTGTAAAAAATAGTTTCATCAATGAGGCAACCAGATCATAGTGTTAGCAAAAGCATGAGCATCGGCTCCAGTAAAAAGCCGATCACCCGCACTGCAAAAGATGATGAATCTTTCAAGGTTGAGGTGATTTTCATGTACAAAACAGTCTCTTATCTAACAGCCTCCTAGTAGTATGATGAACGTAAAAAGCAGGGCACGGAGGCTATACATAACGTGCTTCATTATAAGCGTCTGCAGTGCGAAAATCTACAGATAATACTGTGCCGGTTTTGTTCATTGAAACAGCAGAAACTGTTAGTCGTTGTTGAAAAAGCTTGTACTTTACATATTACAAAATTAAATTTTTCGATTTTTTTCGACTCGTGCATGGGTTAATACCCCTTAAGCTGAGCACTTTCAAAACCAATTAGTATACTGTGCTTAATTATCACAATGATAATTGAAAGATATGCGCACGAAAATTGGGCTGAAATTGATTCCATGAATTTATTATTTGTAGGCACAATATATTATATCTAAACCTACATCCTACGTGCTGTGATAAAAGTTTTCAATACTATCTCTGTAGGTATCCGCCAACAGCACCATCAGAATAAGAAGCTATATTGAATAACAAACATATGGCACACGATGAACAAAGAGCGTAACGTCTTTGAAATTGATCTTTCAAAACATGTAAATTTACACCAGCAAACGACGGCACGTCGCACGTGTAATTAGTACGATGTTGAAAACAACTATTTTTCGTATTTATTTCGTTTCTTCAAGTCTTACTCTTACGCTGTCTAAAGTAAATCTCGGTCGGAAGCCTTCACTACCGCGTGCCGCCTTTACTGATGCGGTAACATCGCGTGTACAAGGAGTACTTTTTCATTCGATTATAGATCTTGAAGGCCCCAGTGATGCGATGCGTTGCCGAGAGTCGCACACACACGCGCAATAGATGACGCAGACGTGTGAAGCTCCATCATCTAAATCTACTGCCATTCTCCGTACGCCAGGTTTACTTTAAATATTTGGATTACTAAAACCAAACAGAACATTAATTTTGATTCACTCTGTAATAAAGGCTAGGAGTATCGCATCGCATCACTGCCCAAATAGTCGTCAACCAAACCCAAAGCGAAAGAGTTTGTAATATTATATTTTTGTTCAAAATTTTATTCGTAAATGTTACAAGTTGGACCGTTGCAAAATGTAGCCATGTAGATCTATTATTAAAGTCAACATCAACATGTCAGATGAATAAGAAACTTGATTAAACAGATGGTATT
This sequence comes from Wyeomyia smithii, assembly GCF_029784165.1. NCBI lineage: Eukaryota > Metazoa > Arthropoda > Insecta > Diptera > Culicidae > Wyeomyia > Wyeomyia smithii. Next base: position 272,226,810 of record NC_073696.1, on the reverse strand, counting down.
ATTTGTTTCAACTCAGACTGATCTCAACTTCTTCATCATTTGAAGATCAATTGAAAGCTGTTCAAACTGGACAACCACAGGCGGTCCTTGTGTATTTTTTTGCTGATCCCGTTTAAATTTCAAACGCAAGCCATGCGTAAATCGAAATTCCTTTATGGTTATTAAGATTGATACTTTACGGTTTTTTACGTCAATCAGAGCTACGTCAGTATTTGCAATGTGCTCAGTGTTGTTCTCCACCGTTAAGGGTTTTGCCATATTCATACTGTACTCGCAATTAGCTAACCATTGCTGGAAGCCTTTTTCACTTAACCTATTCACGTATAATGGCGACAGTTGATGTCAATTTTATTTAATGTTTTCACGTTTGAAATTTCAGATTGTGGTAGATGAATAAACATAAGGATTCGCATTTTTTTTTCAATAAAATGTTTTAAACTCATAAGGTCATTCCTCAGAGAGCCATTGAATTAATAAAAAAAATATATTAAAAAACAACCATTTTAGCCGCACTGGAATATATCAGAAACGAAAGACGTCTTCAAATCCGAGTTGAATTTCGTAGTGCTGTCAAATCATTATATTGAAAAAAGCTAGTGATAATATTTCTGAAAGATAGAATTACTTCTTACGGCGAGATTTTGAGACAGGGATGTTAATTGTACTATTAAAAAAAATATCGAGAGCATCAAGAAAGTTGTCCAATTTCAAATGCTTATAACTCAGTCAGTTTTCAACGAATTTCCTCCATTCTTGCAACAATCAATTGAAAGTTTCGCTAGGCGCCTACTCAGATTCGGAAAATTTAGATTTTATGAAACTAACTATTGTACTGTAGAAAAATTTAGAGTTTTCTTGGTTTGAATGCAAATTACAATCAATCAGAGCTTAGAACAAAGCTATTAAATATCAGTACTTTTGGAATCGGAATGATGTCCAGAAACCTGAAATTGACTTCGAATGTCGTTTCGATATCCACGATGGAGACTTCTGGTTCCCAGTGAACAGCGTAAAATGATAATATATCACCTAATATGGTTACTACCGTAATCTATAATAATTAATTTCTTTATAATAAATAATTTCTGCAGAAAGAAGGAAATCTGTTGAAAAATCACCGACTTATACGCATTCGAGATTGGACATGGTTTTCATTTTCGTTCTTAGATTTTCATTCTGCACCCCTATGTAGTGGGACATCCTGGGAGGCGTAGTTCTACTTCAAAAAAAATCTTTAAAAAAGCTATTATAAATTAAATGTATCCCCAAAAACTCACTTTTTAAAGATCTTCTTTTTTCAAAAAAAAAATAATAAATAAATAAATAAATATTAGCTACAACTTCACTGAAGACAAACAAAGATCAAACAAACCGTTAAGATGCAAGAAATGTTTTTTATCAATAATAGTCCTAAAGTTTGATTTATGCCAAACACATAATCCGGGACATCATGTTTTGGGATAAACCTTCTTCAATAAATGATTTGTGTAAAATTTCAGACGGATTAAAAATGTAGTTGAATATTTATACTGGGCATAATCACAATAGTGTGCGCAAGTTTTTTTTGTAAATTGCCCATTATGAAAGACAACTAGTGTACGCTTGAACAAGTTCCATGATATGGAGAATTAGCTGAGTAACATTACTTACTTTACTTTTAAGGCGACAGACCGATTATCGATCCAGTGCCGAATCCAGAATACGTCGCCATATCCCTCGGTCTTGGGCTGCTATCCTCCAATCGCCCCTAACACCTATTTCGCGTGCATCCTCGTCGACAGCACACATCCAACGAGTGCGGGGTCTACCCCGAAGTCGGAGACCTCTATCGGGATTCCTGCTAAATATAGCCTTCGCTTGACGCTCATCCGGCATTCTCGCTACATGTCCAGCCCACTGAAGCCTGCCGTGTTTTATCCGCTTGACTATATCGACCGATTTGTATGCCTGGTACACTTCATGGTTCATGCGTCTGCGCCAAACACCATTTTCTAGTTTGCCGCCAAGGATTGAACGCAAAATCCTACGCTCAGAAACACCAAGAGCTCGCCGATCAGCCTCTTTCAGCGTCCATGGTTCATAGCCGTAGAGAGCCACCGGAAGAATCAGTGTTTTATGGAGTGCAAATTTAGTACGGATTTGCAGACTGCGGGACCTTAGCTGGTTACGTAGTCCGTAAAAAGCCCTGTTTGCGGCTGCTATCCGCCTCTTTATCTCACGGCTAACCTCGTTGTAACATGTCACTAATGTTCCCAGGTAAATAAATTCGTCGACTACTTCAAATGTTTCCCCATCTAGCACCAACCTCCGATGGACTACCACGCACTCTGCCAGCCACCATGTATTTCGTTTTGGCACAGTTCATGACAAGCCCTAATCTCGCAGCTTCCCTCCTGAGAGGTCCGAAGTCCACAGCTCTACGGTTGATACCAATGATGTCGATATCGTCCGCAAAACCGAGAAGCATGTGCGACTTCGTAACGATGGTGCCGCTTCTCTGCACACCAGCCCTCCGTATAGCACCTTCCAATGCGATGTTGAACAATAAGTTCGACAGCCAACCATCTAACGTCACGAACGAGTCCGATATCTCACCGGCTATCCTGACGCTTGATGTAGAACCTTCAAGGGTGGCACGTATTAGCCTAATCAGCTTTGTTGGGAAGCCATGTTCAATCATAATCTGCCATAACTCATTTCTCTTGACTGAACCGTAGGCTGCCCTGAAGTCTATGGTATGGAGTTGAGAGGTAACTTCCAAAGAAGTTAAACCTCGATGAAGCAAGAGCCCCGCAAAAGCAAAGCAAATGCGCTGAGCTCTCAGGTTCAGCGTTGCAAAAGCGACAATAGTCGGTTAGGACTTTGCCGATTTTCTTTAAATGATAAAGAGCAGGACAGTGTCCAGTGAGAAGTCCCGTGATGATGCGTAGATCACTACGAGTTAAACTAAGTAGCCGTTTGGTAACCGTAGGGTTAGGGTAGATAAACTGTTTAGCTTGCCTGCAACCCTGCGCATGTTGCCATTGAGATGCTATCTTTAGCTTTTCCCATGTACTTAGTCCGCCTTTAATGGCGGATGTGGAAGTACCCAAAAACGGTTCCGGTCCAATGAATTGCTGAGCAGATCCTTGTCTTGCGAGGCTGTCGGCATGTTCATTTCCCTCGATTCCGCAGTGACCGGGTACCCAAAGTAGCATAACTTTGTTGAGGCGGGAGAGTTCCCTGAGTGTTGCGATGCACTCACAGACTAGTCTGGAGACACATGTAGCAGACTTTAATGCCTTTAGTGCCGCCTGACTGTCCGAAAAGATTCCGATTTTCGCATGTCTATATTTGCGATGTAGACATGTTATAGCACAGATATATATTGCGTATACCTCCGCCTGAAAGACGGTTGGCCACATACACATTGAGATAGTGGCCTTTATACCTGGTCCGTAGATCCCTGAACCAGTCTGGGATCCGATTTTGAGCCATCCGTGTAGAAGCGGATTGTGCCCGATGGAAGACTCGGCCCTCTATTGTTCCACATGGAGCGATCTGTGTCGATCACTATATATGGAACGTCCATGTTTGGCTTCGCTTCCATCCAGTCCGAGACTGTTGTTACTAAAGGTGTCAGCTTAAACTCATTTAGGATGCTTAGGTGACCCGTTAGGTCACCTTCGAGCATCGTTGTATTTCTTTGCAGCCTTAGTGCGCCAAGCTCTGCTTCCTTCTTCACATGGAGATGTAGAAGAAGTAAGCAAAGCAAGTGGAGGCTGCTGTCGGTGTTGTGCGCAGGGCACTGGTAACTGAGAGACAGGCCAATCGTTGGACTTTGGTAAGTTTCGCCTGAGCTGTCTTTTCATTTACTTTAGGCCACCATGCGAGGGCTGCGTAGGTTATACGTGGCCGAGCAATGGTGATGTAAGACCAGAGCGCTAATTGTGGTTTTAGCCCCCAGGTCTTGCCAAACAGTGTACTGCAAGCCCAGATAGCTGAAGTTGCCTTCTTGATAGCGTAGTCTAGGTGAGCAGTCCAGTTCAGCTTTTTATCCAGAATGATTCCAAGATATTTGGTCTCATTGCTGAAACATAGTCTTACCCCATTCAGTAGCGGAGGAATGATTGTGTGCATTCTTCGCTTGGTAAATGGTATAATGACCGTTTTAGCGGGGTTAATGTTCAGCCCTTCTTCTGAGCACCACTGAGAGGTGGTGTTAAGTGCCGTTTGCATACGACTAGATAGAGTTGCATCACATTTTCCCCGAACAATAAGGACTATATCATCAGCATATCCAATGACTTCGAAGCCCAGCTGTGATAGCTTGGTTAGGAGAACGTCTACCACCAGTGACCATAGCAGTGGAGAGAGAACTCCTCCTTGAGGACACCCTTTCACTTCCCCTACTGTGACAGACGTATCCCCCAATGCAGCTGTGATATTCCTGCTCGAAAGCATTGCTTGGATCCAGCTCATTGTAGTATCATCGACTCTTTTATTTTGTAGAGCCGTGTAAATTGATGCAAAGGACGTGTTATCGAAAGCTCCCTCAATATCAAGAAAACCGCAGACCGCTGTCTCTTTATATTTCAAGGACTTCTCGATCTTCGTCACTAGGCAATGCAAAGCGGTTTCAGTAGATTTACCCTGTTGATAAGCATATTGATGCTTGTGTAAGGGTAACTCCTTCAGAAACTCACTGCGGATGTAGTTGTCCGTAATTTTCTCCATCAACTTGAGAAGAGTTGACGTCAGACTTATAGGTCCGAAAGCTTTGGGCAATGTTTTGTCTTTTTTGCCTGGCTTTGGTATAAACACCACCTTAACGTTCCGCCAGTTGACCGGGATATGTCCCATAGTAAAGCTGGCTCGAAAGAGGCTGATGAGTTCGGACATAACGACTCCGTCCGATTTTTGTAGAAAGATTGGTAGAATGCCATCCGGTCCTGGTGACTTCATAGGCTCAAAAGAGCTTAGTGCCCAGTTGATAGAAGTCTCCGTGAAAATTCTACGAGCGAGCGCTGCGGAGTCACGTGACGTTATGCGTCTGGATTCGTGGCTCTGTAACTCTTCGACGTTCGAACCGGAGATTGCTGTCGATCCAGGAAAGTGAATGTTCATAAGAACATCCAGCGTTTCCTTGGTGGTGACAGTCAGACTACCATCTTCCTTTTTCAACTGCCCAAGACCATTCGTGTGATCTTTGGACATTGCTTTTTGCAGTCGCGTTGCCTCAGGTAGAGTCTGAATGTCTTCACAGAATCGAATTCTAGACCTCCTTTTGGCTTTGCGTAGCTCAGCGTTGTATTTTGTAAGGGATGCTCTATAGGCTTCCCAGTTGGACGTGATTTTAGCCCTGTTGAACAAGCGTCTAGCTTCCCGACGAAGGTTGCTGAGAGTTTCATTCCACCAGGGCACATCACGGCAGACTGTTCGATTTGTTAACGGACAGTTTGACATAAAAGCTTCCGTGATCCTGTGCTGTAGGTCACTTGCTGCGATGTCCAGTTCACCTGGAGTTCGAATATTTTGGTGGCAGGATGTTCTCGAATTGACCAAATGTTCCTTAAAAGAGTTCCAGTTGGTTTTCTTAGGATTCCTGAAATGTTCTCTTCTCAGAGGAGTAGCCTCGACGTCAAATCTGATGTGTCTATGGTCTGATAAACTGGGTTCATCAGAGACATGCCAGTTCTTGACTTTCTCCGTTATCGAGGCGCTACATAGAGTGAGATCTAGGACCTCTTGTCTAATAGCATTACTGAAAGTTGGCTCGTTTCCCACATTGCATACATTAACATTGTTAGAAGTAAGGTATTCAAGTAGGTACTCACCTCGAGTGTTGACATCCGAGCTGCCCCAGACTGTCTGATGCGCGTTGGCATCGCAGCCGACGATGAGTGGCTTGTTGATGCTTCGGCAGTATCGCACAAGTGCTGCGACTTCGGATGGCGGTATATCGTCCTCGTCCCCCGGGAAGTAAGCGGAGGCAACAACCATTTCTTGAGTGCCGTTGGTTGTCGGGACTTCCACCGCAATGGCAACCAAATCCCGTTGGATGAACTCTGTAATGGGAACAAATTTAATGTTTCTGTTCAGCAGAATTGCAGTCCTGGGATTTGACTGTTGATTACAATAGACCAACTTACTGTTTGTGTTGGCTAAGCCAAGGATCCTGGTGTCGTGGACCCATGGTTCCTGGATCAGCGCCACAGATAGCTGATCCTTGGTGAACCTCCGGCAAAGAACACCAGAGGCGCCCTTTGCGTGATGGAGGTTCACCTGAACGCAGCGTATGCTGCTCATTTTGTTGGCAGCGCGTCCTTCGTCGGATCTGGTTGAGATCCGATTGGCGGACGGTTGCCATCAGCGGTGACGCTGGGATGGGTAGTCTGCATACCCTCAGCAACAGGCTCCCGTTGCAGCAGACAGTAGGCGACAGAAGTGCTACTCTCACGTTTAGGCGGCGGAATTTGGCTCTGAGGGTCGCGACTGTTCAGATGCTCACGCTTACTCCTCTTTCGATTTTTCGGCGGAACCTTCTTCGCTATCGCGGGAGTGCGTCGAGCAGGTGGTAGCGGTACACTCCCTGAGGGAGTCTCCGAACGTACCGTTCCTGCCTTCGCACCAGAACCTTTCGCGCCTGTGTTTGAGGACTTTCTGCCAACCTGCCGCATGCGTGCTTTGCCGTACTTGTAGTTCAGCAGGAAGCTCTGTGCCGCTATGAGGTTAGCAGACTGTTGGTCCAGCTCCACCATCAATTCGACAGTCTTTCCAGTAACGTTGCGATGACATACTCGCCATGCACGTGTGGAGAAACCGTCGTTCTGATTTTGGAGAAGACGGAGAATTCTCTCATTTGTGGTGTCCACACTGTCCTGGAAGTACCCTACAAATTTTAGGGCCTTCGGCAGGTTCTCGTGCGAAAGACACTAAGGTGTGCTCCCTCCCACGGTATGAGAGAAGACGCCGTGGTCTCCAGCCATCTAACTGTGTCGTTGTCGGCACAGTCAAGTTGTAGGGTACCGTTTTTTAGGCGGCAGCTCCTGAACTTGGGCCTGATGGCCGGTGACTCCTGGTCTGCAATGCAGTCCAGAATGGCATCTCGAACAGTTTTTAACTGTTCAGGGGTAAGTAGGGAGGCTGGATAGTCTATTGTTGTGATAGTCAGGCTCGTGGCCTCCAGCATCTCCCTATATGTTACCCCTGACGTTTGTCGCGGTGCAGGGGGCTCCGCGCAAGCCAAGTCCCGGGGCTTTTTGCTGCTCGGGCCCTTAGCGCTTGTGTTTGGCGACGCTGTCTCAGTCGACCGCTGTCGCTTGGTTGCGACCTGACCTGAGCGGTCAGCTTGGTCGACTGGTTGACGAACTATGCCTATGGCCTCCTCGCGTGAGTGACCCAGGCTTAGCAGTCTTTTAAGACGCCGCCGTTGCGATTGGGAGAGCCGTTTGACATCAGCACGAGGTGACTTAGGTTTCCCCTTGTCCCGGGCTCTCTTCTTTCCCGCTTGGCGAACCGAGGATTAGTGATGAAACTGAAGGTCCTCCGTCCAGCGATTCGCTGTCGAGGTTGAAATCCATCTCCAGTTCCATCTCCTCGGTTCTGCTTGTAGCGTGCAGCCTTGTGGGGCTGCACGCCATGGAGTGTGTTGGCTCCATTTGTTCCGACAGGTTGAGGTTGCCGGGGCCCTTTTTTGAAAATTTGTTAAACTCCAGTTTTTAGTCCCACGAGTTTGCCACGAAGGAAGGGGTCATCTGCGTGTCACGATAGCCTAACGCAGAAGGCTAGGTTACTGTGGAAGGGCGCCAGGTATTCCACAGGCTCCGTTAGCGGCTGGGAATTTATTAAACCCCCCCACCATTCATCTCTCGGCACGGGTCGCGTCACACCTTAGCTTAGGGGTTTAACCATTATTTTACGTAACAGCCATGGTTAAGAGCTGTTACAACCATCCTCCTTTCCAGGGGCTTTGGACCCTCTGCGCCAGTTCTCAATAATTTAGGTCTATTCGTACAGGCTACACTAAACTAAAGAGAACCGTCACAGGCGGAGTTCAAGCAGTAACATACTGAATATAAAAACTGGCAATGCTCCATGCACTCAAAACTTAAAAAAACTAAAAAAAAAATGTTTACTAAATGTTGAACTGATCACAGTTAGAATATAGTCGAACGTGACTGTGATATTACGTAATTGAAAATCTCGCAGTACCTTCTTGTTAGAGATAAGTGACATTTGTTGGTTCAGATATCTACAAGTAGGCCGCAAACGTCCAGTAGCTGCTCTCGATTCCCGGTCACGGATAAAAAGTATATTTTAAACATTCAATAAGCGTTTAACTGAATACTTGTCCAGCTGCTCAAAACGTGCCATCTTATTGAACTTGCTAAGTCCGTGTCGTACTCGAGCTAAAGTTTGGCTGACTGTCACTAGAACAGTGCTTCCCAACCTTTAAAACTATAATGAACAAACTTTTGTCTGTTCGATTGGAACTTTTTAGTGACAGTCGGTTAAACTTTAACTCGAACGCCTCAACAACCTTGGTCTATTGCGCCTTTCTATCTGCGCAAGTATTAGTGGTCAATTCTACTAATAAATTGTTTTCGTAGGTTGCAAATCAGTAACACCCTGGTGGTAAATAAAAATTTCTTTTTTCTTAAATCTTTTTTTCAAGTTGTAAACCGATTTTGTTCCATAAGTGTTGCAATGTATTCCCGGACTAGTCTGGAATGATTCCAATTTTGGTCTATAGCTGCGCTTTAGACATATCGTAGCACAAATGTATTTTGCGCACATCTTTGCTTAAAAGGCGGTTGGTCAGTTACCCAGAGAGATACTGGGCTTTTTACTTGGTCCGTAGGCCCCTGATACAGTTTGGGATCCGATTTTTGAGCCAGACTTGGCCCTCCATTGATCCACACTGACTGATCAATCACCTTATATGGAACATCCATGTTTGGCTTCGCTTCCATCAAGTCCGAGACTGTTGTTACTAAAAGAGTTAGCTTGAACTCCTTGAGGATGCTTAGGTGACCCGTTACGTCAACTTCGAGCATTGCTGTATTTTTTCGCAGCCTTAGTGCGCCAAGCTCTGCTTTCTGCTTCACATGGAGATGTAGAGGCAGTAAGCAGAGCCTGGCTTCCATGGCTGCAGTCGGTGCTGTGCGCAGGGCACTGGTAAATGAAAGACAGGCCAGACGTTGAGCTTTGGTAAGATTTGTCTAAGCTGTCGTTTCACGCCGCCATACTAGGGCTGCGTACGTTATACGTGGCCGAGCAATGGGTTTTGCTGAACTGTACTGCAAGCCCAGATCGCTGAAGTTGCTTTCTTGACAGCGTAGTCTAATTGAGCAGTCAAGTTAAGTTTCTTATCCAGAACGATTCCACAATATTTGGTCTCATTGCTGAAACTCAGTCTTATCTCATTTAATAGCGGAGGAGTAATTGAATGCATTCTTCGCTTGGTAAAGAGTATGACAGTTTTAGCGGAGTCATGATCAGCCCTGAGAGGTGGTGTTAGGAGCCGTTTGCATACGACTAGAAAGAGTTGTATTACATTTTCCTTGAACGTTTTTTTGAAGTAGAATACTTCTCTCAGGAAGTTCGGCTACATAGGGATGTGAAATGAAAATCTATAACCGAAAAAAGCAAAAAATATGTCCAATTTCAAATGCTAATAAATCGGTTAGTATTCGATGGATTTCTTTCGTTCTTGCAGCAATAGATTGGAAAATCTTCTAAGATTCTTCCCAAAAGAAGATAATTGTAATTTTATTATTCACACTATTGTACTATTGAAAATAGTCAAGCCTTGTCAAAACGAAAAATTCGACCTCTGATTGGTCGTTATATGATTGCTTCCCAAGCACGGTCGACAGAATCATATACCTTGCAATTGAAAACATGCTATTTGGCCTACATAAGAGCCTGTTTCAGCCGAAGCCGCTCATAATAGTTCTAGACAGCGACAACAGCAGTCGTCCTCCCTTAGCAGCAGCATCAGCAGTGCAGTGGATACCAGCGATGGCGGAAAGCGGCCACAGCTGTGGCGTAGCAATGGATAGCGCACTAGTTGCAGCGGATTCCAGCAACGGAAGCAGCTGGGCCAGCTGATGCAGGGACAGTGGATACCAATGGCAGCAGCGTATAGCGACCACAACTGTGGCATGACTATGGATAGCGAACTGCAGCGGATCTCAGCATCGATAGCGGATGATGCAATGAGGCACTTTAGTGAAATGCAGTCTCTGTGCGATAGTGGGCACTAGTAAATGCATTCAATGAAAAGTTGACTCTTTTTGACCACGCGTGAGCCGTCTAGTTTTGAGTGTTATATCAGCATTTCATTGTTCACTTTATCACAACGAATACTTTGTTCGCACTGTCGGTGATAACGCAAGGATGTAATCGGCATTTTATCCGATACTAAATTGAACAACAAATTGTCCTTTTCAGGATGATATAAAAACCGTTGATGTTTTCTCTTGAGTTATTTTCATTTTTAAATTTGAAAAAGTTATAACTATATTTACTTTATCTCCGTGTCTCAAAACGTACTGAATTATCTTCTCCTTCAGTCATGGGCACGACATCCAAAAAAATTTCATCTCAAAATTTAAAAATTGTCAAGCCCAAACCATGACAAGCAACTTACTATATTATTGAAAATGGTCAATCCTTGTTGAAGCGTAAAATTCGATTGATCTGATTAGTTAACGTTTATTTACTAGAAAAAATGAATGACACGCAAGCAGCCGGGTTATCTTTCTTGTAAAAGTATTCTACTTCAACTTTGCGGTCGTGGCTTTGCACACAACCTTCCTGTTATTTTCCTGTGTGGACTCATCACTGCGACCAGAGATTAGATCTATTGTGATATTGCCCAGGTGTTTTCTGTACTTCTGTACTACTACACTTCATATTATTGGCAGTATCACTATTGAAGTAAGTGATACGCTTATCATTCATATCTGTGCTTGTGTGTAAGTTCTACTTTTCCGTTTCAAGCTTACTACTCTAATATACCGAGCCTCTGTCCCTCCTAACAATATCGCCTAATTACAATTCCCTGGAGAGAACTTTCATACGTTACTCACACCAGTTTTATTATAACAGGGACTTGTTTTTGTTAGAAGGAGAGTCAACAGAGGTACTGTAGAATTCAGATAAAAGTCCTTTGGCAACTAAATGGCCTGATTCTACTAAGATTCGAACCCAAGGCGGACTCTGTAACCTTGCGGCTACGGAGCTCCCCTTGAACGTTATCAGCATAACCGATGACTTCGTAGCCTAGCTGCGATAGCCTGGTTAGGAGAAGTGACCATAACATTGGAGTTCGAACTCCTCGTGTCTCCTAATGCAGCTGTGATCTCCTGCTCGAAAGTATTGCTTGGATCAAGCTCATTGGGGTATTGTCGACTCATTTGCTTTGTAGAGCCGTGTAAATTGATACAAAGGACGTGTTGTCGAAATCTTCCCCAATATCATGAAAAGCGTAGACCGCTACAAGCAGGTTTCAGTAGATTTATCCTGTTGACAAGCATATTGATGCTTATGCAAGGGTAAGTCCTTCAGAAACTCGCTGTGAATATAGTTATCCGTAATTTTCTCCATTAACTTGAGGAGAGTTGACGTCTGACTTGTAGGTCTGAAAGTTTTGGGCAAAGTTTTGTCTTTTTTGTCCGGCTTCTTTATAAACACCACGTAAACGTTCCGCTAGCTGACCGGGATATGTCGTAGAGTATAGCTGGCTCGAAAAAGGCTGATGAGTTAGGACATCGGTTCTCAACCTGGGGTACGCGTACCCCTGGGGGTACTCGAAAGCGTTCAGGGGGTACGCGAAAGAAAAACCAGTAATGGCGGACAAAGCAATTTTTTTTATAATACTTCATTTGTTGTTCAATTTTGCTCCTAAAACATGACTGTAGCAATCAAACAAACCATAGTTCATTTTTAAACCTGAACTAAACTAACGGGTGACAAGTAAAAATTTGGAATTGTTTTCTGCAGCTGTCAAAAAAGGTGGAAGAAATTAAAGTTAAATTAAAGTTTTCTTTTGTTGCCGAAACAAGAGCGTTGTACGGCCTTCAAGTCCGCTTTTCGAATGCATCTCTTGATTTTACTGATCAACTGTTCACAATTCGTTGATTTCCAGTTATTTTTGCACCAAAGAAACTCAAAATCCCAAGGAAATCTTCGATTGAACGACACTGGGGTGGATTTGTTGGGTTGCGTATTTGGGGTACAAATGGAGTCGAGTGGTTGCTTAGGAACGTTTGTGTTTTTGACGTACTGTGATGATATTTTTCTGGCTAAATCACATACCCAATTTATCTGTGTGATGTTTTAAAAGAAATGGAATCATAATGTTGTTCAAACATTCGTTCTGGTATAAATTTTAATTGATAGCCAAACCACTAGGCTTGAACCATGATTTGACAAAAAGGGAAAAGTTCTTTTCTGTTCACTACGCTGGCTGGTCTTTAGCTCTCTCCCTGGCGGATTATAGTTGAGGTTTGCAGGAAACCATAAACAATAGAAACCGGAAGATTTTCGCTTTCAAAATGGTTTACTCACCTCTTGTCAAAATTGTTTTGCAGTTCATACCGAACCGTATAATGCACTTGCGGAATGCTCCTTGTTTGGACGCCATTTTGAACCGAATTGAGCTCGTATAAACAAAACACAAAATACTGACATAAAGAGGAAAGATAGAGCTTTCATATACATAGTTTCATTTCTCTCATCTTCATCTCTCTAAACATTCCAGATTTTTAGTTGTCACCCGTTACCACTACTCTCTCCACTATACAAGAGTATTCCAAGCCAGGGGGTACAATCGATATGAAAAATATCGTTAAGGGGTACGCGGACAAAAAAAGGTTGAGAACCGCTGAGTTAGGACATGATGAGTCCTTCCGATTTTCGCAAAAAGATAGGTTAAATGCCACTCGGTCCAGCTGATTTTATAGGCTCAAAAGAGCTAAGTACCCAGTTGATAGAAGTCTCCGTGAACAGTCGACGAGCGAGCACCGCGGAGTCACGTGACGTCATGCGTCTGGATCTGAAGCTCTTCAATCTTCGACCAAGAGGTCACTGTCGAGCCAGGAAAGTGAATGTTCATAAGAACATTAAGTGTTTCTTTGGTAGTGACAGTCATATTTCCATCTCCCTTTTTCAATGGCCTAAGACCATTCGTATGATTTTCGGGCATCGCTTTTAGCAGTCGCGTTGCCTCAGGCAGAGTCTGAATGTCCTCACAGAATCGAACTCTGGATCTCATTTTGGCTTTGCGTAGCTCATCGTTGTATTTAGTGGATGATGCTCTATACAACCCTTCCAGCTGGTGCTGAAGTACGATATAACAAGCCAGTCGTCGTAGATTCGAGTCCTGGCTTGGGAGAGACTGTTAGTGTCAGTAGGATCGTAGCGCTAGCCTCGCAATGGTTTTGTATACTGAAACAGTTGGCTGCTAAGTCTGTGTATAATAAACAGAAGGTCTAGTTCCGAACAGGAATGTAGCACCAAGGCTATACAAAAAGCTGTTGAACAAGCACATCACGGCAGACTTCGTTTCATTATTGGACAGTTTGAAGTGAAGGATTTCATGACCCTGTGTTGTAGGTCACTTGCTGCGATGTCCAGTAGGATGTCCTTAACGTAACCAAATGTTCCTTAAAAGAGTTCCAGTTGTTTTTTTTTTTTTGAATTCCTGAAGTGAGAGGAGTAGCCTCCGTGTCAAATTTGATATGTCTAAGGTCCGATAAACTGGGTTCACTGGGACCCACTTCACTATCGAGGCGCTACATAGAGTGAGATCTATGACCTCTTTTCTAATAGCGTTATTGAAAGCTTGTTCGTTCCCTACATTGCATACATCAACGTTGTTAGAAGCAAGGTTTTCGAGCAGGTACTCAGCTCGTATGTTTACTTCCGAACTGCTCCAGACTGTGTGGTGCGCATTGGTATCGCAGCCGACAATGAGTGGCTTGCTGATGCTTCGGGAGTACTTAACCAGCTCTGCGAATTTGGATGGCTGTATGTCGTCCGTGTCCCCCGAGAAGTGAGCGGAACCATGAGTATTTCCTGGATCATGTTAGTCGTTGGGACTTCCACCGCAATGGCAATCAAGTACCGTGGGATAACCTCTGTAATGTTTCTCTGTAATGTGATAAATCAAGTTACCGTTTGCGTGGGTTAAGCCAAGGATCCTGGTATCGTTGACCCATGATTCCTGAATCAGCGCTGTGGGTAGCTGTTACTTGGTGAATCTCCTGCAAAGAACACTAAAAGCGCCCTCTGCAGGAAGAAGATTCACCTGAAGCAGCGAATGCTGCTCACGTTAAGTGAACGACACGTCTTTCATCGGATCTAGTTGAGTTCCGATCGGCGGACGGTTTTCATCAACGGTGACGCTAGGTTGGGCTGTCTGCGCACCCTCAGCAACAGGCTCTCGTTGCAGCGACGGCCGGCGACAGATGTACAACTTCCACGTTTGGACGGATTGCGGCCCTGAGGGTTGCGACTTCTCAGATGCTCACGCTCACTCCTCTTTCGATTTTTCGGCGAAACCGTCTTCGTTGTCGCTGGATTTCAACGTGCCTTTGCAACAGGGCCTTTCGCGCCATGTTCGAAGACTTTCTGCCAATCTGTCGTATGCGTGTCTTGTCATGCTTATAGTTCAGCAGAAAGCTCTGTGCCGCTATTAATTAGCAATTTCTCGCTAAACATGTGAAAAGGGCCCATGTGCCATATGTAAACAAGCCACAATTTCACGTTTTTCAATGAATACAAGCTTATTCTACTCGTACGAATAAGATTTTTTGATAAAGAGTGAATTCTTTTATCAATAAATCTTATTGGTAAGAGCAGATTTCGCTTGTATTAATCAAAAAAAAATCACAAGAAGGTTGTATGCAAAGCCACGACCGCAAGGTTGAAGTAGAATACTTTTACAAGAAAGATAACCTGGCTTGCGTGTCAGTCATTTTTTCTAGTAAATAAACGTTGACCGTTCATTGGCAGTATTGTAATTTCTTTTTGTCTGATAATTTGAATGAAGTTCATTGGATATTTTTAAATTTTGTGCAAATGAGAAGTTGAAGTGCTGCCGAATTATAATATGCACATTTAATACGACATCATTAAACGGGAACGGAACAAAGGCTACGGTTATGCAGAACGCGAATGCCGGCGCGATGCGATTCGCCCTACCGTGGTGAAATGTACAACTCCTTTTAAGGCGAAGTAGAGCTATACATTTCAACAGATTTCGTCTTGCCGAATCGCATCGCGCCGTTATTTGCGTTCTGCATGACCGTAGCCAAACACTAAGCGACGCAAACACGTAATAATAGTCAGAGTATGCATGTAGATGAAGATAATTAACTTTGGATTATAGCGCAAAACGAGAAAATATTAACTCTTCAAATAATCATTTGTGTTCTTCAAATTTCAGTTGTTCAATTTAATATCCGTTGAAATGTTTGTTTATTATCTGATGAAGCTCTTATATAGGCCAAAAGATTCCCAATTTACTAGGTCCATAACTCTGCCGACCGTGCTTGGAAAAGCGCGGTATAACGACCAATCAGAGGTCGAATTTTGTGTTTTGACAAGGCTTAAGAGTTTTCAATAGTACAATAGTTCGAATGATAAAATTGCAATTTCATGCATTTGGTAGGAATCTTAGAAGATTTTCTAATCGATTGCTGCAAAAACGAAGGAAATCCATCGAAAACTAACCGATTTATTAGCATTTGAAATTTTTCTCACTTTTTTCAGTTTTAGATTTACATTTTACATCCCTATGTAGCCGAACTTCCTGAGAGAAGTATTCTAATTCAAAATTAAATCTTCATTAATTCATTTGTTGTCCTTATAAGAACAATTGTTCAATTTATCATAGGATGTAGTGTTTATCTTACATCTCTGTGTTACCTTGATAGTGAGGACTAAGGCGCACGGTCAACACAATGAGAAAGGTGTTTTCACATTGAAAACTAGACACGGCTTTACTGGAGGAAGTGCCTGGGTCTTTGCCGCATTGATACAAATTTTCCAACTGTTGAAGTATTCGGCCAGGGCATCCAGGCCTTGTTGAAGTTTTCTTACTAGCGCCCTGATCACGCGACCCTTGAATATCATCGGCAAATAGTGATAGTTTACCTCCACCAGGTAGATCAGGGATGTCTGATGTGAAGATATTGAAAAGGATTGGACCAAGGATACTTCCTTGGGGAACCCCGGCACCAATTGCAAAAGTGTCAGAGCTGATGTTGTTGAGGCTGACCTGGAATGTTCTGGCCGATAGATAGTCCTGTATAATCTTCACCAGGAAGATTGGAAAATTGAATCTCTGCAGCTTACAGACCAACCCATCATGCCAGACATTGTCGAACGCCTTTTCGACGTCCAGCAATGCCATGGCAGATGTTTTAGCGACGGCTTTATTCCGCCTGACGATGTCTGCAACACGCACAAGTTGGTGAACAGTGGAGTGGCCCTTGCGGAATCCAAACTGTTCGTTAAGGAATATGTTGTGGGAATCAGCAAAATCCAGCAGCAGGTGTTGTATGAGCTTTTCGAATAGCTTGGATAGAGCAGAGAGGAGGCTTATAGGGCGATAACTTTTGGGCGAAGTCGGATCTTTACCGGGCTTTAGTATGGGAATTACCTTTGCTATTTTCCAACAACGTGGAAAGTATCCAAGTTCAAAGCATCTGTTGAAGATGGATGCAAGATGTTGGTACAGTGAGTCGCTAAATGCTTTAGCTCGATGTTGAATATTGCATCAAAGCCAGGCGCCTTCAAGGTTTTAGTTTGTTTGATTGTGTTTTTGACCTCGTTCGCCGTCACTCTCTGCTCTTCCGGAAAGATGTTGGGGGACTGTTGAACTGTGTGTAGGGTGTTAGACACGATGTCTTCGAGTGGACTTATAACCCTATTGCCTTATTGGTGAGAGCTTAGGAAGTGATTTCCAAGGGCATTTGACTTTTCAGCCGGTGTTAATAAATGTCTACCATCAGAGGAGAGAGGAGGGATTGGTTTGGGTTTGTTTTTAAGCACTTTGGTAAGTTTCCAGAAGGGTTTGGAGTAATTGTCTAGACCGCTGACTAATTTGGAGAAGTTACGGTTACGCAACTCTTCAACTCTAGCTTTAATTATTTTAGTGAGATTATCGGACGAAATTTTCTTATCTCGTTGACCAGTTCTTTGGTATTGCCTCCGGAAGATATTTCTAAGCCTGACCAATTTGTTAGTGGTGGGATCAAAATCTAAAGACTTACGGTTGACCGGAATCTGTCTAATGTTTTCTTCCTGGGCCAAATGAACGGCAGCTTGGATCTCTTCGACAGCCCCATCAATGTCTTCGGTAGTCTCGATCGGCCGATTAAAATTGACATGTAGATCGACACTCCGTCCGAATGCCGGCCAGTCGACATGGTGGTAGTCTCGACGATTTTGCTGGTGAACCTCGACTCCAGAACCGATACTTAACAGCACCGGATAATGGTCGGAGCTCAGTTCCTCGAGTACGGTTGGATGCCCGATGTTGTTGAATACCTTGGTGATAAAGATGTCAAGGGTCGAGAAACTGCCTTTGCTGAAGTATGTGGGACTTGTAGGAGCCAGGATGTTGTAGTGACCATGTTGAAAGTCGTCACTCAGGACGATTCCGTTCCGATTGCGGCGCGTGTTGCCCCACACTTCGTATTTGGCATTGATGTCACCGGCGATGAGGTAGTTGCCGTGTCTCCTCGTCAGCTTCATGATGTCGTACTTTAGAGTTACGTCAGAGCCATCCCGGACGCGGGTTTGCCTCGGACAGTATACCGTGATGCAAGAAGGAGGGCCACTGTTGGTGGTGATTTCGATGCCGATTGCTTCGATAAGTTTAAGCTGGAGGGAAGGAAGCAGCTTGAACCTGATGCCATTCCGTACGGCAATAGCCACTCCTCCACCTGAGGAGTTAGTGCGGTCTAGACGAAGTAGGCGATGGTTCGGGAAGAAGCTTGAAACATCAGCCTTCAGATGGGTTTCTGTCAGGAAGCAGATATCGATGTCGTTAGTTTTGAAGAACTCACCAAGCTCGTATATTTTTCTCTTGATGGATCGAGCGTTCCAATTTAAGAAGTTTAGGTTAGGTTTGTGGCCCATATTTGTCGAGGAATTCAGATACCACCGAGATGGCAGCGTGGATCTGGTCCTGTTTGCACCTACAAGTCATTAGGCGTTGGAGAAGGTTCATTGAGAACTCCTGGATAACCTCTGGTGAGTAAAGGTTAGTGGAATGGCCCAGGCTCCTGTCAATCCGGGAGGAGGTTGTGATGACAAGGGGGGCGGAATAGATTCAGCAGCAGCTCTAAATCGGTCATGTACCGACGATGTACCAGACGGTGGTTTGTTATTCAGCGGGAACGGTGTAAGATTTGGAACCACATGGCGCAGTCGCGGAAAATTTTCTTCATTAAAAGCAGGAGCCCTCTTCCTACCAGTTTGCTTCTTTTTGGCAGCATCCTTCCGGATCTTGATGAACTCAGCTCTCTTTGGGCAACTCCGATCGCTACCCTGATGTTGCTGCCCACAGTTTGCACATTTAACTACCGTGTCCGACTCGCAATTGGTGGTGACGTGATTGCCGGCACATTTTTCGCAGCGGGCGTTCATGTTGCAATTTCTGGTACCATGTCCAAATCCAAGACAATTCATACACTGGGTGACATCACGATGACGTGGGCGATATGGCTCCCACTCAACGACGAGACTGAAGAGGGCACGAATTTGGCGAAGTGCGGCCAGAGTAGTGGAACCCTTTGCAAAATGCACCAGGTACAGCTGATCGCGGTATGCACCAGTTTGGTCCTTTCTCACAATGGTGGAAATTCGTTGAGGCTGGAGGTGTAGGCGTTCCAGTTCCTTCCTGAGCTCGGTTTCCAGCAGGCAATTGAGACCTCGAACGATCACTTTCAGCGGTTTGCTATTGAGGATGTCGTGTGTACAGAATTGGAATTCACCATCAGTTAACTCCTGTTTGACTTTGCCGTAATCCAAGAGTGACGAGCACATAATTTTGATGCCCGTACTGCAGAGCTTAAACAGAGGGTAGATCTGCATTCTGGCGAGCTCATCTCGCAGCATGCCGATTTCAGTTGTCTTTACAAACAGCGGAGGCACCTTCTCCCGAATTAGAACCGGAGCTGAGTCGGTTTGCTCATTAACGGAAAGAACAGAGAACGGGTTGCTTTGAAGCAGCGTTTCGTTGGAATTCTTTGAACCAGGCTGCTTGCGAGCACGTTTGGATTTGTCTCCTGTGGATGTGGATGCATCCGATCCCTGATTTAGGCGACCCATCACCTTCTGCTTTTTAGATGGTTGTGTGGAAATAGACTGTTCCACTTGTTCACACTGCATTTCCTCCTCGGAAGGAGGGAGAGCCGACCTCTCAATGCCAGCCAACGCGGGATACTCCGCAACGAACACGAGAATAAAGACCGAATATAAGAAAACTTTACGAGCACAAAGAGCGTCTGCACCGCACAACGGTTCGACAGAGAATGATGATGAGCGGCTCCGGCTGAAACAGGCTCTTACATAGGGATGAAAATAGGAATGAATTATTTTTCGTAGGTGGTGGAATGACATAACTTGAAAAATATGTGTGACTTCATTCCGGCTCAGAGCGATCATTTGATAAGCTCCACCTCTTTTTTCAGTTTCTAAAGTTTTTCTCAGTTTCGTAGCACGGATGCACAAAAATGATTTCTTGTCGAGCCGGACCGATAGCACTCTCATTGAAGCAACAAAATAACATGTTTTGTGTCGTGTTGCGCAGCTTCGTTGAAGAAAATGTTCCCGTCCCCGTGTCGCATGTAAGCAGATTATTGCGTTCAGTAGACAGTAGATAGTGTATCCAGCGAATAAACATCGATGGTGCTCTCACACACGCAACGGTTTTAACCCGTATCTTATTGCGGTTTGTAACATCAAGCGATTTCGTTTGCTCGCTGTTGCGTGTTGCATCATGTTGCAACTTGGCAGCTGGGAGACGACAAAATTCTGTTAATGCTAATTGATTGAATCGACTTCACATTAGCTCTGCATAGTCGAACTAACTGCTTTTGTGAATGCGTTCTAACAGGGCAATTTATTATTCAATGTCGGTTATGCTGATCGCAGCCCTTGCGCTGCCCCTACAGTGGGGAGTTTACTAAATAAAGTAAAAATTAGACAACTACAACAGAATTTGATTGCATCCCGCACAGAATGTCTGCTTGTGTTGATGCAAGAAAATTATTAACCTTCAATTATTTGTTTATTTGCCTTGAAAAAAGCATGTTGCGGTTCAAAATCGGTTGCTAATTACAACCTTTGAGCTGCCCTAACATTGGGGAAATTAAGATACACGGACAACATGCACTGTGGAAGCTATTTCACATTCAGTAAATAAGACGGGTGCGACAAATTTAAATTGCTAGGATGCAACACAGAATACTTGCTTGCGTTGACAAAAATTATTAACTTTCAATGACTTGTTTATTTGCCTTCAAAAAGGCATTTTTATTTCCAAAATTGGATTTCCTGATGGCAATCTTCATGCTGCCCCAACACGGGGGGAATAATGGCTGTCTGGCGACACACGCTGAGAAAAACCGCGCTGCCCCTGAAACGTGGTGACCAACCACAGGGCTATTGCTGCTGCAAAGGAAGGACGACTGCTGTTGTCGCTGTACACACGCTGAGAAAAACCGCGCTGCTCCTGAGACGTGGTGACCAACCACAGAGCTAGTGCTGCTGCTAAGCAAGGACGACTGCTGTTGTCGCTGTCTAGAACTATTATGAGCGGCTCCGGCTGAAACAGGCTCTTATATAGGCTAAATAGCATGTTTTCAATTGCAAGGTATATGATCCTGTCGACCGTGCTTGGGAAGCAAGCATATAACGACCAATCAGAGGTCGAATTTTTCGTTTTGACAAGGCTTGACTATTTTCAATAGTACAATAGTGTGAATAGTAAAATTACAATTATCTTATTTTGGGAAGAATCTTAGAAGATTTTCCAATCTATTGCTGCAAGAACGAAGGAAATCCATCGAATACTAACCGATTTATTAGCATTTGAAATTGGACATATTTTTCACTTTTTTCGGTTTCAGATTTTCATTTCACATCCCTATGTAGCCGAACTTCCTGAGAGAAGTATTCTACTTCAAAAGAGGAAATTTAGCTTGTTTACATATGGCACATGGGCCCTTTTCACATGTTTGGCGAGATTTTTGGTTTAAATCATTTGTTTTTTTTTTTACTGAAACAAAGCTTGTTGATACAAGTAACACGAACGAAGTAGAATTCATAAAATTCAGAGAAATAATAGAGAATCGAGATAGGAAAAACAATTCATTGGAATTCTTCTATATTAAAAAGTAGATTATCCGAGCAACTGCACTGAATACTGAGTAAAGTAACAAAAAAATTAAAGATGTCATACAAGTCAAACATATAGGGTATCGAACGTCAGTGGTTTTGTTCGGCAGTTTTTCTGCAGCAATCTTATGCAAAAGGGGGCCGAATAAAACCACTGACGAAGACGTTCGATACCCTATCTTAAATATGCTCAATCGTGTTTTAGTCTTCAACACCTTCTACGACAGAGAAAGGTTGCCAGACAGAACTTAAAGATTGCCAATTATAAAAGGAAACAGAAAAAATATGAAACATGTTACGAGATTATACCTACCTACGACTGAAAAATTAATGTGAAGGGAATGAAAAAATAATTTAAAATAAAAAATCACCTTTGGAATAATTAAAACAAAACATTTTTCAATGGAAATCAACTGAGCTTGAAAAATAAAAATTGACAGGAAACAACTACTTGCGAAACAAAAATTTGCAGAAAAACAGTTGCACGCGACTAGCTTATTTATCCATTTGTGTATTCATTTTCAGATCACCGGCGGGGCCGGTTTCGTAGGCTCTCACCTTGTCGATTACCTGATGATGCAAGGGCACGAGCTGATTGTGGTGGATAATTTTTTCACTGGGCGCAAGCGCAATGTCGAACACTGGTTGGGTCACGAAAACTTCGAGCTGATCCATCATGACATCGTCAACCCGCTGTTCATCGAGGTGGACGAAATATATCATCTTGCCAGTCCGGCCAGTCCACCGCACTACATGTACAATCCGGTGAAGACGATCAAAACCAACACGCTGGGTACGATCAACATGCTCGGCTTGGCGAAGCGGGTAGGAGCGAAGGTGTTGATTGCCAGCACTTCGGAGGTGTACGGAGATCCGGATGTGCATCCACAGCCGGAGACCTACTGGGGTCACGTAAATCCGATTGGACCGAGAGCCTGTTATGATGAGGGCAAACGTGTGGCTGAAACGCTCAGTTATGCCTATGCCAAACAGGAAAATGTCAATGTTCGCGTGGCACGAATCTTCAACACTTACGGTCCCCGGATGCACATGAACGACGGCCGAGTGGTGTCTAATTTTATCATCCAGGCCCTGCAAAACCAGTCAATTACGGTATTTTTCTCATTACCTTTAATTACTAGCTATTAAATAAGTATATCTCACTTTTTAGATGTACGGAAGTGGAAAGCAGACACGATCTTTTCAGTACGTCTCCGATCTGGTGGACGGTTTGGTCGCACTGATGGCTTCCAACTATACGCAGCCTGTTAACTTAGGGAATCCGGTGGAACGTACTATCGAAGAGTTCGCCGAGATCATCCGGGATCTAGTTGGATGCAAGAGCAAGATCGTCGAGCTGCCCGCAGTGGAGGACGATCCACAGCGGCGGAAACCTGATATTTCCAGAGCCAAGAAATATCTCAACTGGGAGCCGCGGGTTAGTTGGCTATATTTATCGATTCAAGAAAGAATAAAAATGCATGTTTATTTCTTGTAACCCGTAGGTTCCGCTGAAGGAAGGTCTAGAGAAAACCATCGAATACTTCCGGAAGGAGCTGGCCCGCTCAAACCACTCCCAGCGCAATATTTTCGTGCCAGAAACGACGGAGAGAGCGTGGCACTAGCAGAGTACCAGGTGGTGATTGGCCAATGGAGCAAAATAGGTGCTATGAGCACTCGGGTGGTAAGAAGCGGATAATGACCACACGATGGAAGCTAACGTAAATGGGTGCAATTTTCTGGTTCATTTCTCTTGCCCATCATGTTTGCAGTACAAATTTTTCAACGTTCTAAACAGTTAAAATATCCAGAACCATTCATCCTTTTACCTGTGTCTGATAAGGTGTGTGAATTTGATAGTCTTGTCGCAGAAACTTCGAGCGCTTGAAAAGAGGATTATAGAATGTCAATAGATTAAAATAGAATTGACTTTAGGGCGCGGTTCAAAACTTTTTGTTTTTGTTGGCTTTTAGCATAAATTTATTTAGAAATTTATTGCACTCAACCGTTTGCGAATGTTTCTTCTGTCTAGTCTGTTTTTATTCTACGCTGTTCATTTTTTTTTTCTTGTGTGCGAATGTAAAAATAACTCATTTCAGTTTATAGGGTTGTAAATAAAGGCGAAATAGTTGTTAGTATTATAACTTTTTTGATCGATCTTATGGTCAGTATCACAGCCTCTTCAGTATTACTCCAATAAGGAGGTTCAATATAGACGGCTTTCGGGTCTCGCATAAAACGGCTCACCTACAAAGCACCAGATTTTTTTATTCAAAAATTACTCGGATGAACACCACTAACACCTCCCTCTTCCAGGCCAATTGCTTTCGGCCGTTTCTCGTGCGTCCGGCGATGAAACGTTAGCGCACTCAAACGAGAGAAACCCTTTCCGCAAACGTCACAGACAAATTCCTTCTTACCAGTATGGACAGTCCTGTGCACCTCCAGATCACGTCGTGTAACGAAGGCCCACTGACAGACCTAAGGATAAGACACATCATTGAGGAAAGAAAAACTAAAATACAAGCCACTCTCGCATTACCTCACAAACGAACGGCCTGTCGTTGTTGTGAATACGTAAATGAACCTTCAGATAACTTTTACACGTGAAGCTCTTTTCACACTGGGGACACTGGAACCGTACGCCACTGTGGGCAGACTGTTCGTGTTGTTGTAGCAGATAACGGTTTGTGAATTGCTTCTCACACTGGTTGCATTCGAACGGTTTCAAGCCTAAGTGGCGATTTTTGTGATCTATCAGCGATTTTTTCGTTTTGAAAGTCGCCTGCTTGCATATGTTGCACCGGAATGTGCGTTCGTTCGAGTGGGTCCGCTGATGTGTGGTCAAATAGCTCTGTTTCGCAAATCCTTTTCCGCAAACTCCACAAGACAGCTGGTAATTTCCTGTATGTTTGGCCACGTGCTCGTCGAGGCCGGATTTAGATTTGAACGCTTTAGAACAGTTTTCAATAGGACAGGCAAACGGAGTAACGTTCAAGTGGGTGTTTCGATGGATTTTCAGCTTTGTACGCGTAGAACAAACCTTTCCACATAAGTCGCATGTGCGATCGTTGAGCGTTGGGGTAACTGGGAGTTCTTCCGTTTCAGCAGGTGGTTCTGGTTCGATGGGCGCTGGTTCCTCTTCCTTACTATTGTCAACATTCGATTCACCCATAAGCGGAACATTTTCCTCGGGAGGAGATTGAAGCTTATGTTCCTCAATTATCTCCTGCACATGAATTTCTGAAATAGACTATACAAAACGATAATCACTACAGTGGTAGGGTTGCAATTAGAATATTCTCACGGCGTCACGATTATCGTCGACAGTCTCAATTCCAACAAAGGCATCATAATCCAGATCGTCCTCCGGACCTGTGCCCTGCTCTATAATATAATTGGACGCATCATTAACTTGGGCGATCGATTCAACGATTGCTTCCAAATTGTTGAAACAAGTTTCTTCGCTGGGTATCACAGATTCACTGGTTGACGGTACTACCATTGGAATGAATTTATCGTGCTGATTTTGCTGAATAGAAATTTCCAATTCTTTTTTCAACTAAAAAATGCAAAGCATTATTGACAACCCACTGCAGAAATTCTTGTGACTATTACTTTCAGAGCTTCAGCATTAGAAGTGAACGAAATATCTTCTTTTTCCAAACTCTGAATAATGTATTCATAATCCTTGTTGGTAGTTCCATCAAGCATAAAATCGTGCCCGGTGAAATTGATCTCCGGCAAAATTTGCTGATGAACATCCGGGTGGTGTTGGTGAATATTTTGTCCGTTATCCGCAACAGTTTCCGCCTGGCAGAACATCATCATTTCTACAAAATTTCACTAATGAATTAAAGAAACAGTAATAATGTACAGCTCACCGTTGAAGAAGGTCTGACATTTGCGGCAATTTTCCCGGAACTCGTGAAAGTAATCCAGCTTGCAGATGCACTCGCTGCACACTATCTTGGAGAAGAGTGGCGGTTCGCTGTCGGAAATTTCAAGCGCAATGCATTCGAGAATCTTTTTCGGCAGCTCCCGGAGAAGGCCGTCCGGAGAGTTCACGTACAACCCGTACGCCTGTTCGCACTTTCTCAAACACAAACGGCACGGGTCTTCGGCTGCTGGCAGCTGCAGCGTATCCATTGCGCGACGTTTACTGACGGGTAGTGTCGAATTTCACTCTTTTTCTGAGTTTGTTGGATAGCTCGGAATACAATCTGGATGATTGCAAACAATAAATTAATGTTAAATAACGTTATTTGCGATAAACAGGTATAATATTGGGAGGAGCAAAATAATCCACATAACTTTCTGTTTATCTTTTACTAGAGCTGTCATTTTCGTGACAGACTGTCAGCTGATTTCAATAAATGCTGTCAGATAACAAGAGTCGAGGGGTGGTTCGATGTTATTCACACTGTTTCGTGGGTTAGGAAGATTTTTTGATGCAAACATCCCCAATAAATAGGAACCATGAGCGGATGATATTGCATGTGGTTTAACGATAACCCATACAATCGGGATTAAGCACGTTTCATGGTTATTGATTATGCAAGATGTTAGACGGGTTAGATGCGACTCTCTCAGTCAAATCTCAAGCACAATGGATACGTTTGCGTTGCGTTTACGTTAATTTGACAGAAAATGTATGGGTTGAAATAGCTTAATCATGAGATGTACACTGCCGCTCCAAGCATAACTGTCCCACATTCTGTGCAAACCTTATGGACGCTGTGACAGTGTTGCTTGGAGCGGCAGTACAGGTGTAAGAATGCAAGGTGAGGGATGGATTCCGCAGAGTAATCGCTCGCCGGGTTTCGTCGCTTCTACAGCCACACAATTTCTAGAAACAAAAAAACAGAAGAATTTCTTTCTAAAACGAACAAGCTGTACAGTTTAATTGGCCTTTATCTCTGGTATGGTTATAGATATCATTGGGTTGGTTAAAATGACTTCTAATGCTCTCTCGCTTCTTCGGTTATTAGGAATTCCAAATGGGTGTTAGGTGGAAATTGTAAATTTTCTGCTAGGTTGTTGATTGGTACAGCTCCTCTTACCCTAGGGTGCTTAACAGATACAACAGGAAGAATGTATAGGCATATTCGAGCACTGTTTTGAATTGAATAATGCTTGGGAACAGTAAATGTTAGAGAAAATGCTAGGAATAACGGTTCATCGGCTAGGAGTTAAGACAATTATTATTGCTGTTAGTTCTTCGGTATACTAAGTATATACTATTCCAAAAACCGATACTTCATTCGATATATATGTATGTATATATTTGAGCCCAACTTTGTTCGTGTAACAATTCTACTGCAATTTACGAATTCCGCAGGTTCAATACGCGACTCATTTTGTACTGTACTTTATTGAAATTGTCATATAATATGTGTAGAATCAAATTTTATTGTAAACGTTTTTTTCTGACTTCTACGCACTAAATTTGTTACTATAGAAGATGTATTTGTGTTTTGTTTAGGTTTTGAAATAGCATCACATATGGTCTGTTCTTCTTTCGTGTTAAAATGAGTACTTGTGCTATTGAATAGTGAACAGTAGTTTAGAATTTGCAATCTACTGATTTCCCTTTGGTTTTGGCTCTAAAAAAGTCGATAGTGTTCAGAGAGAAATCTCTACCATTAGCTAACAAAGTTGACGTTAGAAAATGCATTGCAATATGAATTATGTGTTGGTAAGTTTCGAAATAGGTGCTGGTTTGATAAAATGTTTCTGTACTTTTTGATTGGATAGCATTGAGCAGGGCTCTAACTTTAGTATCACAATTTAAAATGTATATAAATCGAAGCTTACGATTTTTTCCTTCCATCTTGATATGGTTTATAAAACCGTTGCGTTTCACGCAGATTTGACCAGCATTGCTTTTTATTCTACAATTTCTAGTGATTTCAGTTGACCAAACTACGTTTATCTAGTTACTGATAGTGCTAATGCAATCGCTGGCTTTCACGTGCACGTGGTTAAGGTCCACACTTGACTCCCACGTGTTCTTCAGGTTATTGCTGCTGATGAAGTTAAGCGTCTGAGGATCATGCTCCGAAGTGGTGGAAAATTTCCTTCTCAACGGAATCGTGCTGGGGCTGGTGAATGATGGCGTCGGTGTCAGCACTGGTACCTTTCCACTGTTGATGATTGATGGGTTCGAGGCGCACAGGAGAGGAATCGTATCGGTGCAGATGCTGGCTTGAGTCGTTTCATTGTCTGTCCCAACACCGTTGGTAGCATTCATCGAATCACCGCAGTCGAGTGTGGCCTTTTCCAGTGTTTCCTCCGACATTCCACCGATAAAAGGGCAGATATTCGATGATCGGACTAACATGCACCAGTTCTTTGAGAAAAAAAATTGAGTATTTATTATTTATCCGAAATTAAACAATGGAAACTCACCAAAATGTTCAAACAGATCGCATAAATCACTGGCATCACACAAGAGTGCATATTCTCCAGAGCGATCACACTCAGAAACCAGCATATGGCATAGATCGGTTGAAAGAACAGGCCAAACTTGATCGCACGCTTGAACTCGGTAAAGTCCTGAAAATCGGACGCCATACTTGGTGTCGACAAGTCCGCCAGTGAGAGTTGCCCTAGTTCGATTCGCGTATCGTAGTAGTCGAGGGATTTTTTGATGTTTTGAAAACTAAAGCCGTGATTGCTTTGCTGGGGTAATGTGACAACCGACTGGCGATTCTCCATTGTTCGAGCCAAATACTCCTGGCAGCATTTTTCCTTCAGTTCCAGCTGGGGATAGCTGTTGCTACGGTTGACCCCTAAAGCGGGAGTCCTCGGGAACATGATGTCATTACACTTTGATGTGGTTTCGATTATGCTCTCGATGCTTTCACACAGTATTTCCGTTTGTTTGCTGGAGATTCTTTTCAGAGTGATCGTACCAAGTACTGTTGTCAAGATAATTAGGAACGACACCGGAATCATGAAGCTCACGATCATTCCCTTCTGAATGGACATCCAGCAATAGCGATGCAACTCAAAAGTATCGATCGATGAGGCATAGGAAAACTGCAACGAAACCAACAAATGAAGGCTTCCTTTTAAGTTCATAAAATTGCAACTTACCAAGACATAAACCGCCGGCACCCCGTATCCCATCAAATAGTTATATTTCAGCTTAGGTCCACAATCATTTACTATTAGATCATAAATCACGTAGATATAGATAAAACACCATATGCTGGTACTCAAGTGCAGATAGTGCAGTAGAATCGCTATCAGCTCACATTTTACCGTAATTCGGGTGGCTTGTACTCCCAGAACAAATGAGAAGTTAGATGTGGCCAGCATCAGTAGCAAGTTCAAACAAATAGGATAGAAAGTGTTGAAATGACGAAGCCTTCGGTTTCGAAGAAACAAAATTATCCCCGTCAAAATCTGGGGAGCCAGCGCAAATACGGCCCCTATCACGATCACATTGCTACCGAGATCCTTTCGAAGAGTTCCGTTGGTTCCGTAGTAGATGTACATTATGTTATCGATCAAATCGTGACCTTTCATGTCGTTGTTCAGGCTATCGAACGAACCGTCATCATCGACACGAGCTTGCGGATTTTTTCTCAACGATTTCGAGGAATCTACAATATACAGAAACGGTAACCAACAATCAGTTAAAACGTTTACCACTATAAAATAGAAGAACTCACAAACTTTAATCACATTTTCGTCTCCCGGAAAACGATTTCGCTTCGTCGCACTTTTGTTCAAAAATGTGGCGTAAATCTGGTCCGGATCCGGATAGATGTCGGGTGGACGAGTTGTTTCGTCCTCCCGTGAGGTTCCGGTTTGTTCCTCTGCTGCCGGCATGGGAACGTTAAGACCAAGCCCCGCCAGGCCACCGTTCTCGTACTCCTGGTTGAAGGCGTTTCGTGATGGATTGTTGTCGTAGTCGTAGTAGATGGAACCCATTATATCTGCGGCCGGCCGGGTGTAATTAATGAAATCGTTGATGTACCGTGTTTCGTAGTGAGCGAATTTGGCACGGGCAACGTGGGCTGTATAAAAGAAAAAGAATATTTATGTGTAAGCTTGATTTATTTACAAATAAGAGAATTCAAATCACTGGGTCAAAGAAACATAATTTGAATAATAATGTCTGAGGGATTCAAACATTTAAACCCTAATTCGGGAGTTCGAAATCCACAATTCGAGAAGCACAATTCAATTCAATCTTGAATATTTCATCAAAAACTATTACAGTTTGCACACGTGTTTGGCCAAGAAATCTGAGTATTTTTCACAGATGGAGGAGTTTTTCAGACTCACAATTTCTCAAAGGGCCTATGCCTTCTGGTTTAAGTTTTGTTCGAAGAATTGTAGCTCAGAATCCATTTGTTGTACATAAAAACTGTCTGAGAACGAATTGTAGGGTTTGAGTTCCTACACAATAAAAAAAATGTTTTGACCGAAAAAATTCTCGATAAACGCTAAATATTAATTTAACGCTAAAAAGAGGAGTTATTATTTATAAACATACAACACTTTGAGCATGGAAAATGGCTGGACACATGTAACTTGAGACCCTAATGTGGCCATTCACCTCTGTCTAGCAACTCCTATCCCAACCTCCACGTGGTGCCGACCGGAATACGAGTAATCTTAGCGACGATCGGGTAACCGACCCCCGGTGGAAACTATGGTCGTATGCTACTGGGACGGGGGTCGTACGCGGCTGTGTCCCCATGTTAAGGACGGCGTACAACAGCGTCTGACCCGGAGCGGGCGGCTGAATTATGGAATGCTGTATCCCGCCAGCTACACCTAAGAGAGCAGCTCCATTAGCAGGATGTAGGTATCGTGACCCTGGTAAGGTAGCATACCGAAACCTTTCTTCAACCACGAACAAGGAATTTAGAAATACGGAACGGATCAATCGGCAAAGATCTAGGATACGCACACGGAAAAAGATTAAGGTAAACGATTGGAAATTGGGTACTTGGGACGCCCGACCTCTTAATAAACTGGCGCGGGCTGGCTTGCTTGCTCGAGAGCTACAGCTGCAGGGAGTCGAAATCACAGCGATCCAGGAGTTTCGGTGGCCAAATTCCGAAAAAAGGGGAATTCCGTGCAGTAGACCCTATTGCACGCACTTTTTTCAAGTACCACATCTACTACAAGGGCGGCAAAGCAGCGAAACGGGGCGTCGGTTTCGTAGTGCTGGGAAATCAGAAAAAAAGAGTCATTCGGTGGAGGCCCGTAGATGACCTTATATGCGTGTCGAGGAATAAGGGCAAATTCTTCAACAACAGTTTAATTAACACCTACGCACCGACAAACGACAATTCTGATGAAATCAAAGATGAGTTCTATGACAAGCTTGAGTGAATCTATGACGAGTGCCCAAAACACGACGTAAAAGTCGTCATCGGAGACGCAATGGCGCAGGTTGCGAGGGATGAATTCTTCGTCCAGTCATTGGAAGGCATAGCCAATGAAAACGGCCTGAGGCTGATAAACTTTGCCGCGGCCAGATGAATGGCAATATGTAGCTCCTATTTTCCATGTTTGAATATTCGGAAACACACCTGGAGGCATCCAAATGGAGAAGCCCGCTCCCAGATCGATCTCGTACTGATTGACGGTCTGCACTTTTCGGATGTTACAGATGTTAGGTCTTTTCGGGACCGAACATTGACTGTGATCATTATCTCGTCATTTGTAAGATTCGCGCACGGTTGTCGAACGTGCTGAAATCTCGCACAGAGAGGACGACGCGTTTCAACATTCATCGGTTGAAAGCGGATGGCGTGGTGGCAGAATACGCCAGAGAGCTGAATCAACGGATCGCAGAACAGCAGAAGGAAGGAGTGGAAGACATAAATGGGTTGTGAAGCAGTTTCCACGGTGCCATCGAAACGACTGCGAGAGAAGTGGTAGCCTGGTAGGTACGACGCGTGGAAGACACCTAATGGCTGGTTCGATGCCGATTGCCAGAGAGCGACAGATGAGAAGAACCGTGGCAGGAGCGCATGCTCACTGCGGCTACGCGTCATAACAGGTTCACGGGGGCAAGAGCTGCCAAAAATAGAACCCACCGTCGGAAGTAGCGTGAGTACGAGGAGCAGGTGCTCGCCAGCGCAAAGGACTGCTATGCTCAAAACGACGTGCGGAGATTCTATAGAACTGTCAACAGAGTCAGAAGTAGGAATTTCCCTGTGCCAAGGACAAGGACGGCAACCTGCTTACTGATAAACCGCCGGTTGCAGCCAGATGGAAGGAGCATTTTCAGGCGCTATTGAACGGTGAGGAGCCGGATGGACAGAGCAGGAACAGTATGACGATTAAGAGTGACGAACAAGCTGTGGAGCCACCAACACAGGAGGAGGTGAAAAAGGCGATTAGTGAGCTGAAAAACGGCAAGGCCGCTGGAAAGGACGGTATCCCGGCCGAACTTCCAAAAGCGGGAAGCGATCGGCTGTACTATGCGATCCACCAGATAATACTAAGGATCTGGGCGGATGAAATCTTCACCCTGCGACAGATCCTCGATAAGTTCCGGGAGTACAACTTACCGACTCACTATCTTTTTGGGAATTTCAAGGCGGCGTACGACTCAGTGAAAAGAAAGGAGGGATCGAAATCATGCGTGCGGATAGTTGGCGAGACATCAACCGCGTTCGTAACGTTGGATGGACTGAAGCAGGGGGATGCGCTCTCTAACTTACTGTTCAACATCGCTCTTGAAGGGGCAGTACGAAGAGCAAACGTGGAAAGAAACGGTACGATCATCACGAAATCTCACACGCTTCATGGTTTTGCGGACGACGATTTCATCGGTATCAACCGTAAGGCCGTGGAGGAGGTCTTCGTACCTTTTAAGAGGGAAGCAGCGAGTTGGGACTTATCATTAACTCTGCCAAAACTAAGTACATGGTAGCTAGCAGAGAGCGTGGGAGTCCCCGTGGTGTTGGTGCTGAGGTGGAGATAGATGGGGAATGATTTGAAGTGATTGCCGAATTCGTTTGTCTTGGTAAGCTTGTGATATGTGATAACGAAATGAGCCGTGAAGTGAAACGACGAGTTGCAGCAGCGAACAGGGCTTTCTACGGACTACGTAACCAGCTAAGGTCCCGTAGTTTGTAAACTCGCACAAAACTAGCGCTGTATAGGACACTGATACTCCCGGTGGCCCTTTACGGAGATGAAGCATGGACACTGAAGGAAGCTGATCAACGAGTTCTCGGAGTTTTCGAGCGTAAAGTTCTGCGATCGATACATGGTGGTAAACTTGGAGATGAAGTGTGGCGTAGACGCATGAATCACGAGTTGTACCAGATATACAAACATGCTGATATAGTGGAGGTAATACAGCGGGGCAGGCCTCAGTGGGCTGAACATGTAGCCAGAATGCCTGACGAGAGAGCCGCTAAAAATATCTTCAGTAGAGAACCAGGAAGAGACCGTCGACTCCGTGGTAGGCCTCGCACGCGGTGGAAGAAGATGCACGATCTGCTGGTGTACAAGGAGACTGGAGAACGGCTGCCCAAGACAGAAGAAGCTGGACATCTCTAAATCGTTCGGCCCCTAGACCGGTGAACGGTCCGTTAGCCAACAAAGCAAAAAGCAAGCAACAACACTGTGAGCGTAGAAGGTAGAAAACTAAAATTACCACGGCTTTGATTCATCATCGCTTCAATAGTCAACGCAAGTCTTTTTTCAACAGGAGCAGGAATATGTCCTTGCTTCCGACGACACTTTTGGCAGTCATGAACGTACTTCGCACGCATGTATATCGACATCCACCAGTCTACCAGTGCTAACTTTATATACCAAAAAGACTCTAAACAGTGCTGTCACGATGGTACTCCGACGAGACTGGGGGTTGGTGCAGGTCTTACAAGCCAGCCATAAAAACAATCAGCACAGGAAGCAAGTAATGTTAATACGGACCGGCACAACCGGCATAGACTTAGGCAACGAATACGGACCAACGATTGGAAACTCGGATTATGGAAATGCAAGTCTCTTATTTTTTGGGGAAGTACTCGCATTCTTTCTGACTTATTGAGGGTCCGCAATTTTGATATTGTAGCACTGAAGAAGAGTATCGGTACGTACGCACAAAGATGGTTACACCATCTACCAGTGGCGTAGCTATGGTTTGATGGGCCTGGTCCGGTGGGCAGTTTTTTATTTTATAAAAGGAATTGAGACAAACAAACAAATTAGATTTTTCCACATATTTATTTCGTTTTCCGCAAAATTGAAATAAGGGTAATTTAGATACCTACTATCCGTGCTTTTTGATTGGCAAAAACAAAAATTACAGATTTAAAATCAATGGAACCAGCAGTGGTGGCATCATTCCGCTAATTCGCTAATTGCTAATTAGCGGCGCTAATATTCAGTTAGCGATTTAGCGTTTTTGCTAATTTTTGAGCTGAATAGCGGACTGTTAGCGTCGCTAAAATTTTGGCCTTCGAATCGCTAATCGCTAATTCGCTAATTTTGTAGAGAAGCGACAAAAAAACTATTTTCAAGAACTGTGAGTCGCTGATGGCGTACATAAAATGCTTCAAATATGAACATACCTTACTGCAAAAGTGATAACTGTCCACACACTTAAAATTTATTGCCGGGTCTCGGTAATTTTTGCCAAGAACAACACCACTGTTGGGAACACTGCCAACCTGCTACCAAGCGATGCGTAAAATACCACAGGGATCGAGGTGACAGGAAGGAACGTCAAGGTAGTAGAGTAAATAAATATCGAAGTTGTCATAGAGAGATAACAGGAAGGAGAAGAAAAAAGTAAAGGTTAAAGCGAAAGATTGTTTAATAAAGTTAAGATAAATTCAGTTGAAAAGCGAAGTGTTTGTTGGAAAAATTCTAATAAAGTAAGGAAGCGGAGTCAGTGCAGGTTGTTTCTGACAGGCACCTATCGATTGATAGTTAAAAATCAACAAACAACTCTAGTGGACGGAAGGACTGTCTGAGACGATTCGAGAATTAAAGTCGAGAGACATTAAGTCTGTGGAATATTCGGACAGAGCACAATTAAAATCCGTACGAACTACAACTACATCGAAAGTTAGGTTAGCACGAGTACAGTCAGTAGGACGAAAACGTGTAACGCTAATCGGTGGTTAATTTAACATCAAATTAAACAATCATAAATCAGGAGTATTTGGAAGAGTTAAAAATACACGAAACACTAATTCTTTGATCGGCTAGTTAAACGTCGATTGTCAAGGAGGTTTCATTGTTCGGTCCGAACAAAATCAAAGAATTATTTCGGATTGGATTTGCTCTTCGCAGAATGACTTCACGCAATTCCAAGATTGTTGGGGGCCACGACGAGGAGGCCTATTCGGAATGTTTATATTGTAATAAATGCGAGTCGGACGATGTTGACTGGGTTCAATGCAAAACTTGCGAGCGATGGGCTCATTTTTCCTGTGCGGGCGTGGATGAGAGCGTCGTTGAAGTTGAGTGGGAATGTTCGCGATGTGATCGGCCAGTCGATCAACAACTAACCGTTCCAAAAACGTCTAAGACGCGGTCTAAAACTAGAGCCGGATCGAAAAGCGAAGGGGGGTCTGTTCGCGGCAATGGGTCTGTTTCCGAACTGACTGATCAGCAGTTTGAGGAAGAACAACTCGCGCGTGAAAGAGCCTTTGCGAAGCAAATGGAGATTCGGGAAAGTAGACTACGTAGGGAGATGGAATGGAATGCAAAGCAGTTGGAGATGGAAAGGAACATGCGAAAAAGGGAACTCGAGGTGCAACGTATGATGCAGGAAGAAAAGCTCAAGCAGGAACAAGATCTGTTGAACGCGCAGTTAGCAGACGAACAAGCATTTTTAAAGCAGCGGAATGAAATTCGAAGTAAACTGAACAGCAGTATTCAAAAGGTTAAGTCATATATGAACGAAGAGGGTGCTGTAGGCGGTACGTCGGAACAAACACCTAACAAGGTGACTTCGTGGCTACATAGTCAAAGAAAATCCGTAACAAATAGAACAGCTAATCGCGGGGCCGTGGAAAAAGTTGAAAATCCGTTAGTAAGGCCATCTTTATCGGTTGCTGAAGATGAAGTGAGTCAGTACGATGATTCCGACAGTGACGGGGATGGAAGACAGGACTCAGACAAGAGTGAGAGCATTGGAAAAAATTCACTGGCGGCAGGCGAATCTCACCGAAGCCAAAGCGGATTTGAGAGTCAAGCTTTCAGGCTGACTCGGGAGCAGATCGCTACCAGGAAGGTGATATCAGGACACTTACCCAAATTCAATGGAGACCCAGAAACATGGCCGTTGTTTATAAGCAGCTTTGAGAATACAACCAGGGCTTGCGGCTATTCGAACATCGAGAATTTGGATCGTCTGCTAAACAGTTTGGGAGGAGAAGCGCTAAATGCTGTCAGAAGCATGTTAGTGCTCCCGGATTCTGTGCCGGAAGTTATTCGAGACCTTCGTAGGTTATTTGGCCAGCCGGAAAAACTGCTAAGAACGTTGTTGAATAAGGTCAAAAATGCACCTCCACCGACGACGGAGGATTTGAAAACTTTTGTCAGGTTTGGCATAACGGTTAAACAACTCTGTGACCATTTGGAAGCGGCGCATCTTAGTGACCACCTGCGGAATCCTTTGTTAGTGCAGCAACTTGTAGAGAAGCTGCAACCAGAATACCAAATGAAATGGGTAGAGTACAAACGAGGTAGAAAGGGAACACCACTGCGACTGTTCACAGATTTCATCACTGGTATCGGAGACGTGGCGTCTGAAGCAGTGGCCTATTCATTGACGACCAATGACACAGCACGGCATTCGAGAGTAAAACCCGCCAGGAAGAACGAATTTCTGCACGTACATGATTCTGCGTCGAAGTGCGACGATCGAACGTTCACAGGAAAAGCTAACAAACCTTGTTGGATCTGCAATCGAACAGATCATCTGATAAGGTTCTGCGAGGACTTCAGGAGGATGAACGTGGGAGAACGGCTGAAAGCTGTAGAAAAGCAGAAGCTGTGCGGTGTCTGTCTCAATAAGCACGGCGACAATGCATGTGGGTCGAAGGCACGGTGTACCGTGAAGAATTGCAAAGGCAATCATCACACACTTCTGCATCGTGTAGAGGAATCTGTTCAGCTACAGAGAGTGGAGTGTAATACTCACGGAGGCCTAGATCGTTCGGTCATCTTTCGCATGGCACCTATATCGTTGTACGCGGGAAATAAGCGATACGATACACTGGCATTTTTGGACGAGGGTTCATCTACAACCCTGGTAAACGAGGCTGTGGCAGACCGACTGAAGGCGGAAGGAGAAACAGAGCCACTCATTGTGACTTGGACTGGGAACATCAATCGGTTCGAAAATAACTCCCGGAAAGTTGAATTGACGCTGTCGGTAAAAGGCTCAAAGGAAAAGATTCCGCTGGAGAACGTTCGCACTGTGTCGGAACTTTTGCTTCCGAAACAGCATATGCGTTTCGCTGATGTTGCGAAGCAATATCCGCACTTAGCAGGGTTGCCGGTAAGAGATCATCCAACCGGACAAGCAGCGATACTTATCGGTTTGGATAACCTGCATTTGTTTGCGCCGCTGGAGTCACGAGTCGGTAAGCAAAACGAACCGATTGCCGTGCGATCGAGAATTGGATGGACGGTATACGGCCCTGAAAAGCGTAAGCCGAGCGCAAGTACGTTCCTCAATTTGCACACAGTGTCGCCAGTGAGCAATCAAGATTTGCATGATTTGATGCGAAATCAGTACATTTTGGACGAAGCAGTTGTTTCATCGTTTCCCATACCCGAGCCGAAGGAAGAACAACGTGTCGCCAGTGAGCAATCAAGATTTGCATGATTTGATGCGAAATCAGTACATTTTGGACGAAGCAGTTGTTTCATCGTTTCCCATACCCGAGCCGAAGGAAGAACAACGGGCGAAAGCGATATTACGAGCGACAACAAAACGGTTAGGAGAACGATTCGAAACCGGGCTGCTGTGGCGTGAAGACGAACGCCGATTTCCCGACAATTATGCGATGGCATTACGGAGGATGAAGGCACTCGAACGAAAGCTTGAAAGAGATCCAGCTTTAAAGGAGAATGTTTGTCAGCAGATCGTGGACTATCAGGAGAAGGGTTACGCGCATAGGATAACTAAGGTAGAACTTACGCAGACGCCTAGCTCGGCGGTCTGGTATCTGCCATTGAATGCAGTTGTGAATCCACGTAAACCAGGGAAAGTGCGCCTGGTGTGGGACGCAGCCGCGTCGGTAAGAGGAATATCACTGAACACAGAACTGTTAAAGGGTCCAGATATGCTTATACCCCTTCCCAGGGTTATTTGCCGCTTTCGTGAACGTCCGGTGGCGTTTGGCGGAGATATCCAAGAAATGTACCACCAGATTCGAATCCGATCTGAAGACAAACAGGCGCAACGCTTCTTGTTCAGGTCCAACTCAGCAGAAACACCCCAGGTGTACGTAATGGACGTGGCCACCTTCGGATCCACGTGCTCGCCCTGCTCCGCGCAATATGTTAAAAATTTGAACGCGGAACAGTTTTCAGGACAGTTTCCTGAAGCGGCGATTGCGGTTAGCGAAAAGCACTACGTAGATGATTACTACGACAGCGTGGACACAGTGGAAGAAGCGATGCAGCGAGCCAAAGAAGTGAAATATATTCACTCTCAAGGAGGCTTCCATATCAGGAACTGGGTTTCGAGCTCCCATGAATTTCTCGAAGCGATGGGCGAGCGGAATACGAATGATGCAGTTCATTTCAACCGGGACAAGAGTGCGGAGTATGAGCGCGTGCTGGGTATTGTTTGGGAGCCGGTTGAGGATTCATTTTGTTTCGCTTCCGTGTCTACTGCAGCGTTTCGGTCAGTTTTAGATGGCGACGAACGCCCAACGAAAAGGAGTGTCCTTAGCTTCGTAATGGCACAATTTGATCCAACGGGACTCATCTCTCCAATAACTGTGCGCGGAAAGATGCTGATCCAAGATCTCTGGCGTACCGGTTGTGACTGGGATACGAAAATTGATGCGGAATCGTTCGATAAATGGCGTCGGTGGATCGGTATGATGCGAAACATCAAATCCTTCAAGATATCGCGGAGTTATTTTGGAGACGCTAAATCGACAGAGATACAGGAGTTAGAGCTGCATATTATGGCAGACGCAAGCGAGAAAGCATATGGATGTGTGGCATACTTTCGGGCAGTCGTAAGAGGTGAAGTGCGGTGCGCACTGGTTATGAGCCGTTCTAAAGTGGCCCCGTTGAAACAGGTATCCATTCCCCGTCTTGAGCTCCTGGCGGCAGTTCTTGCTGCACGACTGTCGAGAACTGTTATCGAGAACCACAGCCTAGTCGTCGGCCGAGTGGTATTCTGGGTGGATGCTAGTGTGGTGCTCTCGTGGATTCGCTCCGATCAACGCCGATATAAACAATTCGTCGGATTCAGGATCGGCGAAATTCTCAGCCTAACGAAATTGACTGAATGGCGCTGGGTGCCTACCAGGATGAACGTAGCGGATCAGCTAACGAAGTGGGGCAAAGATCCAGAAATGCATCCTGGAAGTGCGTGGGTTCGTGGGCCCTCCTTTCTATACGAAAATGAGGAGAAGTGGCCGAAGAAAGAATTACCCCCCTCAAACACGACGGAAGAGCTACGCATTCATCTGTTGTTGCACAATGTGAAGGTACAGACGATTCTCATAGACGCGGGGCGCATTTCCAAATGGACCGTGCTCGTGCGAACGATGGCGTGCGTTTTTCGGTTTATCTCGAACTGTAGACGAAAGTGCAAAGGACTGCCGATTAAAACGCTGAAACCGACGAAGCTGCAAGCAAAGATGTTGAAGCAAAATGCGGTAGTTTGTACTATTGTTCCATTGCAGCAAGAAGAGTATGATATGGCCGAAAAATGTCTGCTGCGTATGGCTCAGGCAGAGAGTTTTATTGATGAACTAAAGTTGTTGAAACGGAACGAAAACCGCCCAGTAAGTCAGTGGCTCGAAATCGATAAATCTAGTCCTCTTAGAAAGCTCACTCCGTTAATCGATGAGGCTGGCTTGATTCGTATGGAGGGACGATGTGCGCAGGCCGAGGATCTTCCATTCGATCTTCGATTTCCTGTCATTTTACCGGATGATTCCAGGATCACCAATCTGATCGTCCAGCACGTTCACGAAAAGTGTGGCCATGGATACAGACAAACGGTAAAGAACAAACTGAGACAACTGTTTCATATCATTCATATGGATGCAGTGGTAAAGAAGGTATCATCGGCTTGCATGTGGTGTAAGGTTAATCGCAATCGTCCGCGAGTTCCCCGAGAAGCACCGTTGCCGGTGCAACGTTTAACACCAAGTCTTCGTCCATTTAGTTTTGTTGGAGTAGACTACATGGGACCGTTCGAAGTGACCGTGGGACGCAGAAGAGAGAAACGGTGGATAGCACTATTCACCTGCCTGGTTACGCGGGCGGTGCACCTTGAGGTTGTGCATGGACTGACAACACAATCGTGCTTGATGGCGATAAATCGTTTCATTGGACGACGAGATTGGCCAATAGAGTTTCTGTCGGATAACGGGACCAATTTCCAAGGGGCAAGCAAAGAGCTGGCGGCACTCATTAAGGACATCGAGTTTGATTGTGCGGACGAGTACACAAACGCTAAAACGAAATGGACGTTCAATCCTCCCGCTTCACCCCACATGGGAGGTGTGTGGGAACGCTTAGTCCGCTCGGTAAAGGAGGCACTGAAATCGTTACATGATGGCAGGCGACTTACGGATGAAATCCTTCAGACGGTGATTGTGGAAGCCGAGGACATGATAAACTCCCGACCTCTCGCATATACGTCTCAGGAGTCTGAGGAAGCAGAAGCTTTGACTCCAAACCATTTCTTGCGTGGCCCCCCCTCGAAGCGACAAGACGTAGGTATTCCGCCGGCAAATCCTAGTGAAGCTCTG
The DNA here is from genome assembly GCF_029784165.1 of Wyeomyia smithii. Classification (NCBI taxonomy): domain Eukaryota; kingdom Metazoa; phylum Arthropoda; class Insecta; order Diptera; family Culicidae; genus Wyeomyia; species Wyeomyia smithii. Next base: position 272,186,443 of record NC_073696.1, on the reverse strand, counting down.
CGGGATGCGTACAAACGATCACAACAGTTGGCTGGTGAGATGTGGCAGCGTTGGATTAGAGAATACGTCCCCACTCTGAACCAACGCACCAAATGGTTTGGTGAAACGAAACCGTTGAAGGCGGGTGACCTGGTCTACATCGTCGAGGGAAACAACCGAAAGTGTTGGGTTAGAGGAATAGTAGAGGAGCCTATCATATCCAGAGATGGTCGCATTCGACAAGCATGGGTGCGTACGCGAACTAAGCGCTACAAGCGTGCAGTAGCGAACTTGGCTGTGCTGGAGTTAGAAGTAGGTAACACCGAACCGAAAGTAACTTCCGGACCTGGGTTACGGGCCGGGGAATATGTTGGGAACACTGCCAACCTGCTACCAAGCGATGCGTAAAATACCACAGGGATCGAGGTGACAGGAAGGAACGTCAAGGTAGTAGAGTAAATAAATATCGAAGTTGTCATAGAGAGATAACAGGAAGGAGAAGAAAAAAGTAAAGGTTAAAGCGAAAGATTGTTTAATAAAGTTAAGATAAATTCAGTTGAAAAGCGAAGTGTTTGTTGGAAAAATTCTAATAAAGTAAGGAAGCGGAGTCAGTGCAGGTTGTTTCTGACAGGCACCTATCGATTGATAGTTAAAAATCAACAAACAACTCTAGTGGACGGAAGGACTGTCTGAGACGATTCGAGAATTAAAGTCGAGAGACATTAAGTCTGTGGAATATTCGGACAGAGCACAATTAAAATCCGTACGAACTACAACTACATCGAAAGTTAGGTTAGCACGAGTACAGTCAGTAGGACGAAAACGTGTAACGCTAATCGGTGGTTAATTTAACATCAAATTAAACAATCATAAATCAGGAGTATTTGGAAGAGTTAAAAATACACGAAACACTAATTCTTTGATCGGCTAGTTAAACGTCGATTGTCAAGGAGGTTTCATTGTTCGGTCCGAACAACCACCTAGTGCTCGCTTAAAAAATTTATGGCAGCAGCTTATTCGTAAATCTCGGTTCACCTAACTGAAATTTCGGCACAAAATATCCGTAATCTCGGTAGTGATAGCTCGGTATTATTTTGTGCCAAAATTTCAGTTAGGTTGAGCCGAGATTTAGGAAAAAATACGACAGCTGTCATTAATTTTTCAACCGAGCACTCAGTGGTGCCGTTCTCGGCAAGAATTACCGAGACCCGGCAATAAATTTTAAGCGTGTAAAATTCCTTTCTTAACGACATAAGTGCAAGTAAGTTTTTTTACTCTAGGGTTCGAGTTATCCTAGAAGCTACAGGAGCATTCTGAAGAACAAACTCTAGGTGATCGAGATTAAATTTTTGGAATGCCAAAAAATTCTGCATATTGCCATGCGCAACTTCGGTTCTCCTTTTCCAATCAAATAATATTTGAGATTTTAAAAACATTTGTATTACATACAAGCAGAATCACTTTTGTTGCTCCTCATATTCACAAAATTCTCAAGTATGACTGTTTTATGAATTTTAAACCTCTTTTTGTAAATAACCAGACTTCCTGAAATCTCGCTCGTACAAAAAAGAGACAATGCGGTTTGAGCTACAAGTCTCGTTTCTCATTCAGTCGTTTTGTGCTGTGCGCCACATGCGAGCGAGAGAACTTGCAATACGTACGAGCCATGTCTCGTCGCATGGAATTTCTTTTGCGACGTACACGAAGATATCTCGTCTCTCAACGTAACGAGCGCGGTGCATGGGCGTTGCGCACACGGACAGCTTGCGCGCAAATTCTCGTGAGCTCGTCTCGCGAGCTAGTTTCACATATTGCTTTGAGCTGATGGCGCAAGGGAGAAATTGATTTTGCCCAGAGGGATGAAGACAGGAGAATTCATGTGATTTATTATTTACGGTGTTATAGGAGCTTGCGTCAGAGCACTGTTTGAATGATGAATGGTGTGTAAACTAATTCATTTGTTTATCAAATCATATGTTGAATAAACCGACTTTTGTTAACAATAATGAAGAACGTTTTGTTACCATATTTATATATTATTATTTTCTTTGCGAACGGTATAAAAATGCATGATATTTTTAACTGAAATAAATATATTAGATGCAGAGTGTTATGTTGGTTAACGTGGAGATGCTGTGAGTTTCTGTCGTCGTTTAAGATGTCATTGACTATTATATAATAGAAACCATTCCACAGAAAATCATATTCAGTTTTGTACTTATAAGATTAGATGTGATTTTCAATTCGAATACAAGCCTTTCGGGAGTTAAAAATAACAGAACCACTAAACCAATATAATCAATTCTATATTTTTCAATACATGTTGGGGGTAAAGGTGTTGGATAGAATTTTCAAATAAGGTATAGATATTGCAAATCAGATATATGATTCTAAAGCCACATTAACTCTAGTGCGACTATATATACTCGTATTTACAGTAATCTGATCTTTTTTTGCTGTTAGGGGAACATTACCTTGTGCAACGATGTGAACTTTAGTAATAATCTTAGTAATATTGTTTTATGAAATTTTCCAACTAATGCACCTCCAGAAGGGTCTGAGGGCTCATACTGTATCGAAGACACAAATCTTTGAGTAACTCTGGGAGACGCGTTGCTCGAATCATGTCGCTGATACATGATGCTTTCGTTACCGGAGACGAAAATGCAATTCAATGCTACGGTGTTATATTATCTAGTAAATATATGTTTTATAATGTGCAACATGGAATTTATGAATGAATTTCAACCATTTCAACGTTCGACTCGTCAAATGCGGAGTGATAATCCTAGAAAGATAGTCTGCGTCAATTTGAGCCCTGAGTGTTATCATGCCAAATGTCCTATCATCATCGAATATCTACCATTTTTGATTTGGCTGAATCTCAGCACACGTACCTGACTTAACAAACTGAATATTTTTCGCGGGCGGGCAATTTTTTCAGACTCACGAGAGTTTTTTTAAAAGAACATAAGTATTTTGGTATATGTTTGATTCAAAGCATTGTAGCTCAGAATCCTTCAGTTGTACAATATAAACTGTCTGAGAATGAATTGCAGGGAACTAATAATGCTTATAAAAAAAATACACCCCAATAAAACCTTTTTTGGTCAAAATAAATTATAAACAAACACCTTATCTTAATTGACAAACAAAAATTAAGAGTTTTTTTTTCTCATTTTCTTTTCGAAGAAATCCGAAGTTATAACAAAATTTCTGGTTTAAATTTCAGGATGGTGGAATGAAATGTAAATATTTTTATTGAAGGTAAACTTTTATAAAAAAAATCAAATTAAACATTTTGCAAAACATTCATGCTCTCATGATTTTGGGTGGAGGCGGGCATCGCACTTTTTGGACTAAAATGTCTATCTAAATAACTTATTTTGAGAAAAAAAGAACTGAGAAATCCGATTTTGTAACCCTTTCCCGTTCACATGATTTAAAAATACTTTCGGGTTAATTTAAGCAAAATACTTTGTAGACCAATTAAAGTGAGTGTAAAATATTGCATTTTGAAGAAAAAAGTTAAATTTGAAATGGTGCTTCAGAGCATCTTTAAGCACAGCAGGGACTTTTTTAGTCATGACTCAAAATATTATCCCTAATATTTAACTATTTGAAGTATTTATTAAAAATGATTTAAAAGCGGAAGAAAACCAGATGTAATTTTCCAAGAAAAAAATAAAGTTTATGATTTTAAGAGGTTTTAGTAAACAATCAAAAAGTTCGACTAGCTTTTGTTGTCAAAGCATTTGTTTATAAGGTTTACTGCCCATAAACGCATAAGAGTCACACTGCCAAAAACGTACAACTGAGTAAAACGCAGTAGACGCAGGTAAACCATAGCATTTTTTCCTTCCTATGGATTCAATCAAAGAAACAAAAATTTAAAATAAGCATTCATCCGAGGTAAATATAATTGTGCAGAATATTTTTATATGCAATAAGGTCATTGTTGTTCCGATCAGTACACTTTATTTAGTCTTTTAATGAAAGTTACCATGATTTTCTGCTAATTGGTTTTAGCTCTGAGCCGGTTATGCGTTTATTCGTAACGTGGGCCTGACCAGAATCAATATTTTTTTCATTATTTTAGCAACAAACCTAACTTTTGTTGTAAATTTTCGAGAGCACACGTAATGTAAAGAAGTTTCTAAGGTTTATCTCAAAAGTGATGAAAACTCACATGGGACTGTTATGCATTTATGGGCAGTTTAGAAGAATGAACAAAATCTTAGAACATCTTAGAATCGTCGAAACATTACAGAAAAAGTTATGGACAAAAAACTAATTTTGAGGGGTGTTTTCCTTTCATTCAGTACTTGGTTGGATACAACTAGAAACAGTTGAACTCTTATGAGTAATACATTTCTTTTGACAAACTTTCAAATGCATACAGTCTGGTTTGCTACTATCTGCAACCTTCGCAGAAATATGGACTCAGAATATGGTTATTTTCAGCAAAAAAAAACTAGAAATATCTTTACAACAAATAAAAATAGCAAACCCATATATTCTACAAAAATGCAAGGTTTAGCAGAATGAACAAAATCTTAGAACATTTTGAATTGTTTCGACGATTACAGAAAAAGTTATGGCCGAAAAATTAATTTTGAGGAGTTTTCCTCGTAAAACTCTACTTCGTCATATCAGACGTACAGTTAGAAGATTACAGTGTTAAGCAATTCTTTTTCTTATATATTTTCCTACAACTTTGCTGAAGAAAGCAATCTGGTATTTTGAAAAATTAGAAAAAAAAGTTTTTATATCTAACTACTAGGAGGATTGATAAAAAAACCGAAAATGCCAGAAGAAAGGCCTTGTTATATGGAATAAACTTGCTGAAGACACTGGGTACATACAATCAATATTTCACAGTCGAATCTAAAACGATCACGGTTTTTTGAGTTTAGACCACTGTGGGTTGCTTTGAAAAAAATTTACTATTTTACTTTATTTTTTGCTAACCAAGATCAAGTTTTCATTAACAATTCACTCTGGCCCAAAAAGTTTAAAAGTTTAAAAAAATACATATTTTGCCAAGTCAAACACGAGTGCAAAGTTCCATTTAAATCGAATAAAATTGACTTTCTCTAACAGAACCGCACAAAATAAGTATTACTTTGAGCCTGGTACACGAGAAAGTCTCGCGAGCTCTGGCGCACGAGCTGTATCATGTATGTACAGTACAGGCGTCTCGCTCAATTCGTAGTGCGACGAAACATCGCTTGCGCATCGCAATCCGAACCGTAAGAGAAGCGAAAGAGCAACCTGCAAATCGCATGTGACGTTGTCTCGTCTCGTCGCACGTACATGGAAATTCTACGAGCGAGAGAAAGATTTCTCTCGTTGCTTGAGAAAAAAGTACGTGCACAGGAAGTCTGTAAATAACACTCAAAAGGATTAATTTTTGTTTGTTTTTATAAGCAATAAACATATGCATATGACAATCTATGTATGCATTAATAAGTTAGCGATCAGCGATTAGCGAAAGTTCCGCTAGTATGGATTTAGCGTTTAGCGTTTAGTGATTATCCTGCTAAATCTTCCTGTTAACGAATTAGGGATTAGTGTCGCTAAATTTTCAGTTAGCGGTGCCCACCACTGGGAGTCAGTGATTTCACGTTCGTATGATAAAATGGCAAGATTTGTTAATCTCAAGTTACTCATCGTTGACCTCAAATAGTTCTTGATCAATTTGAGAAACTTCTTTCGCAAGCTGCAGTACTAATTCCCATCGTTAAAGAAAATCTGAGAGCGATTTCTATGTTTGGTACCGAATCGATCAATTTATACCTATGAATAAAATTTAAGGCTCTATTGCACCACCTAGATGAATATTGTTGAATTCTGTTGAAACGAAAACGTAGTCTTGGAGCCGTTTTCGTTCATCAATGAATTCGTCTCTATCGATTTCTCCTGAAGCCTTCTCTAGATCCAGCTCCGCAACAGGATCCGAAAGAATGTCGAGTGTTAAAAAAGCGTATTCCTCTGCGAGTTCATTTATCTGTTGAGATCTTGTAGCAATTTCCTGGATAATCCTGTCAACTGATGATATCATTTCGCGTCTTAATTCTTTCTTATAGCTTAGTCCAGCGTCTGCGCTTCTTCACCTGGCATTCTCTTCTTTCGACGAACACGTTTTTGTGGGTCTGGGTCAATTTCTAGTACAGTACACTTTTTTCTGCATACTTTAGAGCTCATTCCACAATTTTTTCTCGCTCTCGGTCAAAAACTTATGTAATGCCATCAACTTGTTAGCACACTCCTGTACATTCAGACTTTTTTGCTGCAAGTCTCCCTGCTGGTCTCGAGGTACGATGCTGGCCTAACAAGCCAGTCGTCGTATGTTCGGGTCCCCGCTCGAGAGAGACTGTTAGTGTCAGTAGGATCGTAGTGCTAACCGACTTAACAGTCGGCTACGAAGTCTGTGTATAGTAGAACAGAAGGTCGAATTCCGATACGGAATGTAGAATCGATGCTTTGCTTTGCTTGCTGCAAGTATTTCTGGGTTTCGTTGATTTTAGTTAGAATTGAAGCCCAAAAACCAAGAAGATGGGCATATTGACCGGTTCGGTGTTCACAAGATTTTGGGGCCCCTTTGGGTGGTGGGCCTGGTGCGGACCGCACCAACCGCACTCTCCTAGCTACGCTACTGCCATCTACCAGAGCTGGGCACAGCTTTCATGGTGATGGACAAAATGCAGAAGCGCATGATTGGGTGGTGGTCAATCGACAACAGAATCTGCAAAATGAGGATCAGAGTTTCTTCACCTAGGAAGTAACGATGACGAGAAGGACGCCTTCTACACGCAGCTGGAGCGTGCATACGATAGCTGCCTAAAACATGACGTCAAAATCGTTATCGGATATCTCAACTTTCAGGTTGGCCAGAAGGAGGAATTCAGACTGGTTATTGGGAAGTTTGGCGCACACCGGCTCACGAACGAAAACGGTCATTGACTTCGCCACTTACAAGGTCATAATTATAAGACTATTTTTCTGGTAAAAAGCGGCGAAACATGTTTTTAAATTAAAATATTTCATGGAGTTAAATCAATGAGGGAAACTCCTGTGAAAGGGTTTCTGTCGACAGCTTTCAACCTTTTAAAGTGTTGTTACCAACGCTTGGCGATCAGTGTCTTACTGGATTGCCTACTCCGTTGATCACTTTATAAAACCTTCTAATGTGGTGCCTGGATACCTTAGCTTCCACAAGAGATTGTTCGCAGTCCTCGCATTTCTGGCGTTGGTGGAGTCTCTTTTCTGCCGTTCTAGTCTCTCGATACATCTCTCTCATCTATCGTGCCACAGAATTCACTGCCCCCGTCGTGCGAGCACGTGACTGGTATGCCTCCTCCGTCACCTCTTGATATTCCGCGTCGAATCTCGTGTTGCGTGTACTTCCTGCGGTCATGTCCAACACCTCATGCGCTTTATTACTGACCGTATAGTGGACGTGCCTTGACTGTTTGTTCAGGTCTCCAACCAGTTCACCAATTCATTTGTCAACCGTTCTAGTGTACTCAGCAGCAATTCCATCAGTTAACGACCGCGGAATGTCCAGCCGTATCCTACTCGGAGGGCTCTTGTATACGAACTTGTATACGTTCGCCAGAACCATAATAATAACAGGCTTTATCATTAAGGTCAGTAAGGATCTGTTCGACGATATCATGTTTTGAGTAATCTCCGCATGTTTCATCAAGGCTCTTCGAACTCTTCTTCCCCGTCATCGCATCGGGTTTATCGCCTGTTGGTGCGTGTTCAATAATTAGGCTGTATTTGGAAATTTTGTCCTTAATTCTCAACACGCAGAAGCAGTCACTGACGGGGTTCCCCTAATGGCATGCTTGATCTATTTCCCGCGATAGGATCTACCGCTCGCAACTCACGTTCATCCGTTTTCGGCGACTGCATTTCTGGGATAGCCTTCCACCTACGTATGCGGGTTCGAGTATAGTTCTAATATTCCGATCGCCGAGTACATTTTATTTCACCTGGGTCGATACCGAATGTTCCGATTCGTAATTTTTTCTGAATGATTCGTAGTAGGGTACTTTCGGCTTGGATATAGTTGGTGAGACAAAGCATTTCATAGCGCAGCCATGCGCTCCATATCAGACACCGCTATACGCCGGAGAACAGAGGCGTACGGAAACCCTTCTCAGTTAGCATAGTCACAACCAAAGCTTCCTCCGGGTTTTGTATGCGATTATCACTAAAGTTACTCGTACTTATACGATGGGCGGGACTCTCTCACAAAAATGGTGTTCGTCTCGAGTCCGGCCGGTACAAGACGTAGAGGCGCGCAACAAGCTAGGTGCTTGGACCTAGTGGAGCAAGACTATGGAAGTGTACTGCCCATAAATGCATAATAGTTCTCTGTGATTTTCCATCACTTTTGAGATAAACCTCCGAAACTTCATCACATTCCTTGTGCTCTCGAACAATCACAAGCAAAAGCTTCTGCGTTTCATTCGTTTGTACGTTGATGACAGTGTAGGACGCTCAAGAAACTGGAGACAAGTCGTCATGGACCGAATTTATTGACGTAGAATTGTGACGCGGGTAATATCCTGAGGGATGTTCCAGCAGGAACGTAAGTAAGTAAGTTAGTAAGTAAGTAATCGAAAGTTCGAATTATAATCTAAAACTCGAATATCAATTCTAGAACACGAAATCTATCGTCGAAACAACAACACACTCCATCATTTGAAATTCTAAATTCGGAATCCAAATTTGAATAAAATCTATTATAAACGATTCTAAAGCCAAAACACAGGATTGGGTTTAAATTTGCAATACATAATTATAGGATTATAATCTTATACTAGATCTAAACCAAATAAAAATGTTTTGAAAGCCAAAAAATAAAAATAGAAACAGCATGCACGATACTTTTTCAAAGCAGATTCTATGAATTAAGAATACATTTTTCATGCAACGGAATGCGGTTTGTATCACTCTCTTCTAGCTTAAAACCCATTTTTATTATTCTGCTTAAAATCTAAGATACTATGCAAAAAAGCTGCTTGTTTTCGTTCCATCATTCTCCCATCATCCACTTGATGAATCACTTGCGGTAGGTAAAACATTGTCATTGCATTAGTTTATTTTTTATTCATGTTTTGATCCTGGTTTGATACCGTTGCCACCCACTTGAGCTCAAGTATGAAGTGGGAAATTGGTGACATGTTGTTTTTTTTTGCAATCTAATCGATTGATTGATTAAACAGTCGTGCTCCGGGCCGTTTTCATTTGAGATCATAGTCGGAGTTCGCCCTAGCTGTGACCCTAATTTCGTTTCTTTCGGGTTCGATTGAATCGTTTCTAGTGCGGCTAAGCGGAATTAGTTATGCACCGGTGGTTGAGTAAGACTACCCTCAACTCCCACTTTGCAGTGTGTGCTTAACAATTTTATAATATTTGTGCAGCTGTCCGCTGATAAACCCATTGTTTGAATAATGCTGCACATCTAGGAAAATTGAGTTCTTGGGAGGGGTTCTGCTCCCGTTGTGGAGTGTGAGAATTCTTTCGATATTTTCACAAAAGCTCAAAGAGGATTAAAATTCATTGTTTCCCTCTTGAAATAAAATACTCACAGAATACAATAATAAGTACAAATTGTTGATAAGGTAACATTCGAAAAAGTCGTGAGAAAGAAAAAGAAAAATTATCAACCCCCAGAAGGTATGTTTATGCAGGGACGAGTCTACTTACGTTCGAGCACCGAACCAAGGACGAGGAGAAGTAACAAACCAGCACCGCTGGCGGAGCCCGACTGTCGTCTGGACGTTGCCATCTTGGGTTTAATCGGATTAAGCTGTTTCCAAATTGAAATAAGCAGACCTTTCACGATAGCACCAAATCTCATAAAACGGAACTCATGGCCCGCACTAAACAAACAAAGCGATCGATACGCGACGGATTCCGATGGAATCAATAACTTGCGATGATAACGAGAAAACTTCACTCGTCGTAGCATACAAAAGTGCTGCACAATGGAAGACTATGTTGATGGTTATTAGAAGAAGAAAGCCTAGCCCACTGTTGTCCCTACACTATCACCAAACTCTTCGTTCGTTATCACAAAGATTGCAGACTACGTAGCGATACTCATAGAACCGAATGGAGGCAGCTTAGAATGCAATAATGCTTAGCTTAAGTACACTATCAGGCTAAACGTACATGTCCTGTGTCCTTCGGGTTCGCAGACAGTCTGAGCGAAAGAGAAAATTTTCCACGTGAATTTTCCCTGTTCGCTTGCACACACCTACACACCTGCACACAGCGAAGCCCGTAGGCAACAGACGCAAAACAAAATCCCACCCCCCTGCGGGAGGGATGCGATGGAGCTGCATGGTCATCCAGTGGGCTTCGCTTTTTTGGTGGGCTTACGAGGAGTTCAGTTTGTACTACGATGTAGAGGATTTATTCAATATTTTATGTTACAAATTGATTGGTAACAACACAAATATTATTGTGGGTACAAAGTTTGAGCCGTTTTTATAGTTTTAAACCGATTTAACTTTTTTGTGGAATAACGTAGAAAAAACTTACAACTCTTGTTTTAACTGATTTTTGACGTCTATGCATTACAGGAAGAAACAGGTTTAAAATTTAAATAGAATAAAATCATGGAAAAAGGATGAAAAAAAAACAATGTTTTGTTTGAGTTACACTAGTGATGAATTACTAAATAACCGACATTGACGTACACAAGCGACAACTTTTAAACGATTTGGTGACTAGTAACGCCAGCTTATGATTGAAACCCTGTGCAGTTCGGAGGGACCAGCAACAAGCAAAGCATTGTCGTAGTAGGCGTGAATAGCAGTGCTATTTCCTGTATGAATAATCCCGCTGTCGATGGCTAATACCTTGTACTGTCAACTCCCCATATTTGAAATGTTTGTCCCTTCTTCGATTTAAAATATGTAAGATAAAAAATAAAAGGTAAAGTATTCTAATCTTGTTTCATATAATCATAATATTTAAAAAGGGATTTAACAGCAATGATATTCCAACAGCTTTTTAATAAAGAAAAATATCTGCAGAAACATTGTCCGTTACTTTATCAGCAACGGGGAATGGCTTCACATTCTTGAAACACAGAGCTTTCTTGCTCTTTCTAAGATCGTGCAGCAGATACCCAAGTAACCAAAAGTTCGGATAAAAGTAGAATTCATAGACTAATCAGCCAATCTAACGATCATGAATAGAATTCTATTCAGCTCAATTTTTAAGAAACTAACCGTACTTTCAAGTTCGCATTTGTTGAATAAACTTCGAGTAGCATGCAAAGCAGCGCGAGAAGTGTTGGGTACAGCTGCGGCAGCTGCGTCCAATGAGTGGTTTGACGCTGAGTGACAGCGAGTGACGAAGGAGAAGAACCGCGCTAGGGGTCACATGTTGGCCACGGCTGTGACTCGTCAGAGCGTGGGTAGATATAGAGATGCTAGAGCCGCTGAAAAGAGACTCCATCGCCGGAAGAAACGACAACACTGGGAGCGTATTCTTGCGGAGGCGGAAGGTTGCTTCTCCAGGCACGATGCGAGGAGCTTCTACAAGAAGGTCAACGGAAACAGGAATCGAAACGTGTCAGCCCCTGTCATGTGCAACGATAGGGAGGGGAACCTGATAACCGGTAAAACAGAGGTGGCCAGGCGTTGGAAGGAACACTTCAGTGTGCTGTTGAACAGTGAGAGAAACAGTGGAGCCGAAAGGAGCAGGATGACTATTGAGAATGATGGTCAAGCTGTGGATACACCATCAATGGACGAGGTGAAGAAAGCAGTGAAAGAGCTGAGAAACTGCAAGGCAGCCGGGAAGGACGGCATTCCCGCCGAACTCTTCAAAGTCGGGAGCGAACAGCTGTATCGTGCCATCCATGCTGAGAGTGTGGTCTGATGAAGAATTGCCCTCGGACTGGTTGGAGGGTCTCATATGCCCGATCTACAAAAAAGGTCATCGCCTGGACTGTAGCAATTATCGGGGCATAACTCTTCTCAATACCGTGTACAAAATTCTCTCCCGCATCCTGTTTCACAGACTGAGGCCGTTGCAGGAGACCTTTGTTGGCGAGTACCAATGCGGTTTTCGAGGAGGACGCTTAACGACGGACCAAATGTTTACCTTGCGACAAATCCTCGATAAATTTCAAGAATTCAACTTGCAGATGCACCATCTGTTCATAGACTTCAGGGCAGCGTAACTGATTAGGCTGATACGTGCCACCCTTGAAGGTTCTACATCAAGCGTCAGGATAGCCGGTGAGATATCGGAGTCGTTCGTGACGTTAGATGGTTTGAAGCAGGGTGACGGACTGTCGAACTTATTGTTCAACATCGCATTGGAAGGTGCTATACGGAGGGCTGGGGTGCATAGAAGCGGCACCATCATTACGAAGCCGCACATGCCTCTCGGTTTTGCGGATGATATCGACATCATTGGTATCAACCTTACAGCTGTGGAAGAGGCCTTCGGACCTCTCTGAGGCTGATCGGCGAGCTCTTGGTGTTTTTGAGCATAGGATTTTGCGTTCAATCCTTGGCGGCAAACTAGAAAATGGTGTTTTGCGCAGACGCATGAAACATGAAGTGTACCAGGCTGTATGCCGTATGTAATCGGCGGATATAGTCTAGCTGAGAAAACACGGCAGGCTTCAGTGGGCTGGGCATGTAGCGAGAATGCCGGATGAGCGTCAAGCGAAGGCTATATTTAGCAGGAATCCCGATAGAGGTCGTCGACTCCGGGGTAGACCCCGCACTCGTTGGATGTGTGCTGTCGACGAGGATGCACGCGAAATAGGTGTTAGGGGCGATTGGAGGATAGCAGCCCAAGACCGAGGGACATGGCGACGTATTCTGGATTCGGCACTGGATCGATAATCGGTCTGTCGCCTTAAAAGTAAAGTAAAGTAAGTAAGCATGCAAAGCAGCTTCTAAACCGAACTAGAAAGTTAACATTAAGTTCGGTTAGGTCGCTGAACAGAGCGTACATAGTAATTATAGTCGACACAGTACTTTGAGGAATACCGAATAATTTCGTGATTTCGGAATAATCTTCAGGAGTTGAATAGTAGTTAAAACTTACAGCTTTCGTTTACCCCTGTTTCCCAGAAGCACTGTGTCGACTATAAAATAGAGTTAAAGCTTGCTATGATTTTTCGAGAGACAAGAAAATTCGAGATGTGGAAAAATTAAGATAGGGGAACTGCTTCATTATTCATCTCATTAAGCCGATATTCACGACTGTTAATCATGAATGAATCACATTATCATGAATGAACGTAGCCGCAGCCCGTCGTAGTAGGTTACCTAGATATCCGCTGCAGTTGTTTACGTGCAAATATGGTAACCTAGGTAACCACTGCAGTGCTGTCCATTTATGTCAATTATGTCGAAATAATTTTCAGTATGATTTGTTCGTATTAACAGAAACCGATTTGGCAACTTTTGATTTTCTTCAAGGCAGTGAAAACAGATGAAAATACATACAGTTGAAATTAAGGAATTGTAGAAATTCATCTCATACATATATTTCTGCTACTTCAAGCTGTTTTTTGGAAATTTGAGGTGAACGTTTTAAAGATTAAAGTATTCTTAGTGTAGTGAGTGATTTTGTTTAGTGATTAAAACAAAAAATGGTCCGCTAGTGATGAGAAAAACTTTGGTTGGCTGCTGAACGAGTCTCGTTGTAGCCGTACAGAACAATGCGCGGATTTTGTTTTCTGAGGTAGGTGATTGAAATAAATGAGTTTTCGAGTGCAGATGCCTGACTATTATATCAAATTTAGAGCTTTTAAGTGAGTTTTTGAGGATTCTACTTAATGAGAAATCTAAAGTGAACTAAGAAGAATCTATTTTATGGATTAGCAGATCGATTTAGTTAGAAAATATGCGTTTTTTTTTTTTGTTTTCACTTATGTTTTCATGTTGTATGAGATAAATATATGGGCTGAGATGAATAATGGAGCAGTTCCCCTACAAGATTTTGGGTGTAGGTATGGAAATTCTAAGGGACTATTGCAATTATCAACACCTCATATGTTGACGAAAACACATAGGCACATATGAGAGTGGCGGAAAGGGTCAGAGTTTAGGTAGGAAACTACAAATATCCGGAACATGTCTGGTCGTGATTAATATGGTTATGGGTACGTTAATTACCCATCCCTAATAGAGTAGTCTGAGTTCTAGTAATAAAGGATGTGTAATAAAACTCGGTCTCTCGGAAGAAGAATCGCCAGCAGGAAGATCCAGATCGCGAGGCGATGAAGGAACTGTACTATGCGAATGATACACGAAAGTTCTACAAGGAGCTGAACAGTCGCAAAGACTACTTGCCACAAATTGGCGTGTGCAAGGAACCTGGACGGCAACCTTCTCACGAACAAGTATGAGATGATTGAAAGGGAAAAATGGAAAAGCTGAGCGCCACTTACAAGATATAGAGAACCTGTATATTAGAGAAATGACAAGACACTCACCGTTAAGGCAGCTGTCAACATCAAAACGGACAACGGCAATGCAAAATTATACAACTCGCCCGTTTTGATGTTGACAGTTGCCTTAAAGGTGAGTGTCTCGGCGTCTCTCTGGTGTATAGGGTGACTAACAAGATACTCTCTCAAATTCTATGCCATTGACCCAGGCAGGATTTATGAGTGTCCGCGCCACCATGGACCAAATATTCGCAGTACGGCAGGTCCTACAGAAATGCCGTGAATATAACGTTCATCGTTTATCGACTTTAAATCGACGTACGACACAATCTATCGATCAGCTATGGCAGATTATGCACGATCACCGCTTCTCGGCTAAACTGAAGAGAGTTACGGCATGGTGATGGACTATTGTGCTTGTTATTTGATATCGCTTTAATATAATACACGACTGACACGATATTCAGGTGGTCCGTTCATCTCTTTGGCTTCGCCAATGACATCGACATCGTAGCACGAACCCTTGAGAAGATGACGGCGACGTACATCAGAGTGAAGACTGAACCCGATCAACTTCTCACCACGAATTCTGATTAGCAGTGATGAAATCAAGGTGATAGACGAGGTCGTGTAACTGGGCTCAATGGTGACTGCTGACAACGACACCAGCAGAGAAATTCGTCGACGTGTTATGGCAGGAAATCGTTCGGAGTACTCCGGTCGAACAAAATTCGCCGCCGCATGAAGTTGATCATCTATAAAACACTGGTCTGATCTTGAAGCATGCTCGTGGAGGACCAAAGCGTCTTTGGGGTTTTCGAACGAAAGGTGCTACGTACCATCTAGGGTGGAGTGCAGATGGAAGATGGATCATGGTGGAGACGGATGAACCACGAGTTGCATCAGCTACTGGGAGAACCACTTAACGTTCAAACGGCGAAAATCGGGAGACTTTAGTGGGCTGGACATGTCGTAAGAATGTCGGACGACAGCCCGATGAAATTCTCGAAAACGACCCGACTGGAACTAAGCGACGAGGCGCGCAGGGAGCAAGGTAGCTTGATCAATTGGAGGATTACCTGCGGTGTATCTGGTGGGCTGCCGCCATGGACCGAATTATATATATATGATGAATTTATCATCCAGCATGTAGTACTGCTGGCTTATTTCGGGAAAACTTGCTCTCGATCAAGAAGCTCTCACCCCTGCAGAGAAGTGGAGGAACTAAAAACCAGGATTTTCGGGTGCAATGCTATGACATGGATCCCGAGTCAGCAGAAACACGAATTCAGATCCCAAAAGCCAGGAAATGGTGATGATTGGTTACGCTTCGAATGGAGCTTTGGGACAAATTGGCGAACGAAATCGTTATTGCAAGAGACATCAAGTTCAACGAAGAATGTTTCCCTTACACAGTGGACCGCACGTCAGTGAAGCTTGTTGTTCCATGTTTGAGGCAACAAAATCTCGTGGCCAAGCAACAAACACGTGGCATTGAGCGCTGGTGTGGTTGAGGCGATATGGCCAGGTGGTTTCCAACGCGATCTTGGTGTTACGAGATTACGAAACCAGTAACGATCTATAAAGACAACCGTGGGTGCATAGGAATGGCCCAAAACCTTGAATAAACGAACATAAATTAAAAAAAAATATTCGCGACCACATCGCAGTTGAATTCATACGAGTGTAACCTATTCGGACCGACAAACAGTAGGCGGACATCTTCACGAAGGCGCTGGATGAGAGATGATTTGAAGATCTACAAGTACAACTAATAGTTTGGCTCCATGATCAAATAAAGTTGCAAAGTAGGCACTGCCAAGTAGGTCTTGAGAAGTTGACAAGCGCTCATAAAGAATTCTAGTCATTCCCAACCAAGACGTACAATCATTAGAATTGTGTTTCCATAAACTGTTTGCCCGAGCTCGTATTTATCATTCCAAGTCCAAATCGGATTAAATACTGCAATCTTTATATTACCTACTCAATAACTTTGAGCAAAAAGCAGTTGAAAAAAAGAAAATCAACTAAAACTGCAAAACATTTAAATTAGGGAACATTCATAAATGACGTAGCATTTGAGGGGGTAGGGAGGGGTTTGCAGTTTTGTGACGAAATGTGATGAGGGGGAGGGGGGGGGGGGTTCAAGCCAAGCTACGTAGCAAACTTGAAACTAATAAAAAAAATTGGATTTTTTCTAGTTGTTCTTTTTTATCACTGTTTTGTATGTTTAGGGTCATTTATATTACTTCCTTGTCTTTTCTTGTTCATTCATGACTCAAGGTAAGTTTTGGATAGTAAAATTTGCAAAAAAAAATTATCATGTGGGAGGGGGGGGGGTTATAAAGCTACGTAATTATCTAGAGGGGGGTCCTGACTTTGTGACGAAATGCTACGATGAGGGAGGAGGGGGTCAAAAAACCTAAAATAAAGCTACGTCATTTATGGATGTTCCCTTATTATGGTTCGAGTTTTCTTTTTCTTCATTTGGAGCCCTGCGATAATTGACGAACAGTGTAAAAAATACCTTTCATAGCGAAACGTAGAGTAACGCCAGAGGTATTCAATAACAGCTGAAAACTTCAGTCTCACCTTGATTCAGCAAAACAAAATATCTATTTGGAATCGTTTCTGAGCTTGAATCCAAATGGTCAGCTAGAAATAAAATTATCACACGAAAGTAATGCTTAAGGGGTTATATACCTTTTTAGTTTTCAAAAAACCGAAAAAAATTTTATTGTATTATCTTCAAATACAACATCTTGAGAACATTTTCACAAATTTTCATGAAGATCTGAGCAATAGGAAGAAAGTTAGAGCGATTTGCAGCGCGCCTCGCCGCGACCGCATAAGCTGAACTTGAAACTTTACACGCGATTATCTCGGAATAGTGTTTTCCGAAAAATGACTTTGCCGTGATCCTCATTGCGGGAAAACTACTAAACCGATTTCCTTCATTATTTTTTTTTAATTTTCGTTATTAAATTCGCCGGTCCTTGAACGATCGCTTTTTGAAATATACAGTTACATTTTGCCGCAAAAAAAAATTTAATGCAATTGTGCAATGGAACAATAGTACAAACTACCGACGAAGCTGCAAGCAAAGATGTTGAAGCAAAATGCGGTAGTTTGTACTATTGTTCCATTGCAGCAAGAAGAGTATGATATGGCCGAAAAATGTCTGCTGCGTATGGCTCAGGCAGAGAGTTTTATTGATGAACTAAAGTTGTTGAAACGGAACGAAAACCGCCCAGTAAGTCAGTGGCTCGAAATCGATAAATCTAGTCCTCTTAGGAAGCTCACTCCGTTAATCGATGAGGCTGGCTTGATTCGTATGGAGGGACGATGTGCGCAGGCCGAGGATCTTCCATTCGATCTTCGATTTCCTGTCATTTTACCGGATGATTCCAGGATCACCAATCTGATCGTCCAGCACGTTCACGAAAAGTGTGGCCATGGATACAGACAAACGGTAAAGAACAAACTGAGACAACTGTTTCATATCGTTCATATGGATGCAGTGGTAAAGAAGGTATCATCGGCTTGCATGTGGTGTAACGTTTAACACCAAGTCTTCGTCCATTTAGTTTTGTTGGAGTAGACTACATGGGACCGTTCGAAGTGACCGTGGGACGCAGAAGAGAGAAACGGTGGATAGCACTATTCACCTGCCTGGTTACGCGGGCGGTGCACCTTGAGGTTGTGCATGGACTGACAACACAATCGTGCTTGATGGCGATAAATCGTTTCATTGGACGACGAGATTGGCCAATAGAGTTTCTGTCGGATAACGGGACCAATTTCCAAGGGGCAAGCAAAGAGCTGGCGGCACTCATTAAGGACATCGAGTTTGATTGTGCGGACGAGTACACAAACGCTAAAACGAAATGGACGTTCAATCCTCCCGCTTCACCCCACATGGGAGGTGTGTGGGAACGCTTAGTCCGCTCGGTAAAGGAGGCACTGAAATCGTTACATGATGGCAGGCGACTTACGGATGAAATCCTTCAGACGGTGATTGTGGAAGCCGAGGACATGATAAACTCCCGACCTCTCGCATATACGTCTCAGGAGTCTGAGGAAGCAGAAGCTTTGACTCCAAACCATTTCTTGCGTGGCCCCCCCTCGAAGCGACAAGACGTAGGTATTCCGCCGGCAAATCCTAGTGAAGCTCTGCGGGATGCGTACAAACGATCACAACAGTTGGCTGGTGAGATGTGGCAGCGTTGGATTAGAGAATACGTCCCCACTCTGAACCAACGCACCAAATGGTTTGGTGAAACGAAACCGTTGAAGGCGGGTGACCTGGTCTACATCGTCGAGGGAAACAACCGAAAGTGTTGGGTTAGAGGAATAGTAGAGGAGCCTATCATATCCAGAGATGGTCGCATTCGACAAGCATGGGTGCGTACGCGAACTAAGCGCTACAAGCGTGCAGTAGCGAACTTGGCTGTGCTGGAGTTAGAAGTAGGTAACACCGAACCGAAAGTAACTTCCGGACCTGGGTTACGGGCCGGGGAATATGTTGGGAACACTGCCAACCTGCTACCAAGCGATGCGTAAAATACCACAGGGATCGAGGTGACAGGAAGGAACGTCAAGGTAGTAGAGTAAATAAATATCGAAGTTGTCATAGAGAGATAACAGGAAGGAGAAGAAAAAAGTAAAGGTTAAAGCGAAAGATTGTTTAATAAAGTTAAGATAAATTCAGTTGAAAAGCGAAGTGTTTGTTGGAAAAATTCTAATAAAGTAAGGAAGCGGAGTCAGTGCAGGTTGTTTCTGACAGGCACCTATCGATTGATAGTTAAAAATCAACAAACAACTCTAGTGGACGGAAGGACTGTCTGAGACGATTCGAGAATTAAAGTCGAGAGACATTAAGTCTGTGGAATATTCGGACAGAGCACAATTAAAATCCGTACGAACTACAACTACATCGAAAGTTAGGTTAGCACGAGTACAGTCAGTAGGACGAAAACGTGTAACGCTAATCGGTGGTTAATTTAACATCAAATTAAACAATCATAAATCAGGAGTATTTGGAAGAGTTAAAAATACACGAAACACTAATTCTTTGATTTTGTTCGGTCCGAACAGCAATTTTTAGCGCTCAAAACGTGCATTTTTTGGGAAAAACGTTCCCGTTTGCACTGAAAACAAAATACTCATAAACTGCCGTTCCAAGCATAGTTGTCCCAGCGTGCATAAGATTTGTGTAGAACATGGGACTACTATGATTGGAACGGCAGTAAAAGCGATCGTTCAAGGACCCGGCACACTTCTAAACTAATGAAATAATATGAGTTTTTCGATTTCGGTTGGCCCGCTGAGGTCTATCAGGATCACCGCAAGCCTCTGCAAAAAAGGGGTTCGGGGAAAAGGCCATTACTCGAGTAATAATTGGTATATCTCAAAATCAAACGTATTTTTTTGTTGTTGATAAACTCGAAACGCAACGAAAATGGTGCTATGCACTTCAAAATAGATTCAAACTTCCCTCATTTTTCTCAACCAAAAAGGTATATAACCCCTTAAAGGAAGCTTTCGGACCAGACCTTGAACAATCAATTTTCCGAATAACATTCGTAGTATAATTTGCCAACAACACGCTTTAGGTAAAATATAATATAATTAGTATAATAATAGTCTTCAAATTCGTCGTTGTCTTTCACATAGATACAAATAGCTAAAAAAAACTGACAAGGTAACATAAATCACGATACAACATATTCCTACTAAAAACCGTACTAGAAATAAATTGGAAGAGTGAGCAATACTTGGCCAGTCAACCTTAAAGCACTAACTACAGCGGCACTATGCTATAGCCACAACGGAAATATAATATTGAAGAACTATAACTATTTGCATAAACCTTCGTCTTATATCATATATTAGAGCTGATACTCGGATTAAGAACTAGAATGTTTTTTCCAACATTGACCGTTGCGATACTGAAAAAATGTGTTTTGTACGCAGTATCTCTTCTCCATCTGAATATAATAGAATAAACAGACTTACTGAAGTCCAAAACATCTTAAGCATATTCTAGTAAAATTAAGCACCCTACGCCGAAGTCTTGACACGTGTCGCACTAGCCAAAGTTTTGCATATGTACAATTTTAAGAGCTAACTAACTAAAAAGCTAGCAGCAACCGCACGTTTGAGCAGCTTCCAACTTTCGTTCATCACCTTGCGCGCGATTGGGAGAATACCAGCATCAGGAAGGAAGACACCAGGAAGAGACTCGCCGGAATGGATGCAAGTAGCGCGTAGCGTTCGTCTGAAAACAACAACAAAATCACTACAGCTTTTAACTTATACGGATTTGTAGAACACATACCAGTCATGGCTTCACTCTTCTTAGTTACAGCCCAGCCCAAGCTACGCTGTACGGCCATTTTCCACTTCGTGTAGCGCGCGTTTCGCTCCTCCTCGGTGGTGGTCGGTAGGAATGTCTCGTGGGTTATGTGGAACTGTTGGTCTCTGCGAAGTTGTGGGACATTAGTTGTAGAACAGGATTTGGTATCTATCTATCTTACCGATTGCCCGGTTCCATGTTGTAGAGATCGATTCCTTCCGCTTGTGCAGCAGCCATCGCCGTCCCGATTGCAGCCGGATCGCTGACTTCAGTTTTTACTGCGATGATGTAAGGAAATCAAGGAAACGAAAGGTATATTTCAATTAACTGACTATCTTTAGAAACTTGTCTAAGCTATCAACAGGGTTGAACTCGATAGCCCCCGTGGGGGAGGGTTTCCTTTAAGTGTTAACTTACACACTGGAATCCCGCCCAAATCCGCCTGCAGCTGCATCAGCAATCGGTTGTTGGTCATGATACCGTCCGCGTGAAGCTTGGTTAGATTTATCCTAAAAAAAACATCGAAATTACTTTTATCAGTGCGGTTTCATAGATACCTGGGCGTTTATTATTTCAAGAAGAACCAGCTGTTTGCGCGGACTGGCTCGCGAACTGCCACCGTGTGCGAACTTACCCACAGTCTTTTTTCATCGCCTCGATGATATCACGTGTTTGGAAGCAGACGGCCTCCAGGGCAGCCCGAATGATATGGTGCTTAGTGGTGAAGCTGGTCAGGCCGCAAATGATGCTTGAAATGAAAAAACACATGACAAAATTCATTATCATTGATCGGTTCGGGAAGTGCGAAAAGGGGTTGCGTGTGTGTGGGTGTGATCAGTAAGGGCTGACTGAGGGATCGCAATTCATGAGCGTGGGATGCCGTTTCGCAGGTGGAATGTGTCTGAAAGCGCTAGACAGGTACACAGATAATTAGATTTTAGTTTTATTGAGCAGCTTTTTTGCGGGAAGACATGCGCATAGAGCAGATGACTTATCTGTGCCTGTGACCATGCACTTGACATTACCAGTAGTGAAAGGGTTGTAGTGCCTAGTGGTGAAGCGATCTACGGATGAGATGCAACTTGCGATTTTTATTCGCTGTCTGTAATGGGCTTTTAGTCGCTCAGTCACATGCGATCAAGATGCATCGCCTGTGCCTAGGGATGATTCGTTTTACGAGGTTCCATATTGCATTGGAAAAACAACAAAGGGCTATTACGAATACGTGCCGTCCGGTTGTATAAAAAGAAATTTTCAATAACTTTGACGCTGATCAACACATACTCACGTGGGAGATATAATTCACTATGCAGCGGATAACGTTCGAACCAAAAAAAAAATCTTCTCCACACCTTGCACCTCAGGAGTTTTTCGGGACGAACCGCGATCGAACAGCAACGTACAGCGTATGCGACAATCGATCAGGAATTCATCCGACATTCGCCGTAAAATGACCTTTCCGTTTAGTTCAATGTTTTTTCGTGTGTTTTTTTAGATTAAACGAGCAGATTTCGGTTAGCAGTTGGCCGATTGATTGAGTTAATCACGAAGTATTTCTGGCTTATTCCATTGCAGACGGCACGACTAGACTGCCAAGCGTTCGTTTGAATAATTCGAAAAGGACACTACGACCGCGCTCTATCAGTTTTATTCGTTGTTTGTTTTTGAATTTATTTAATGGCTCATGAAATGCAAACCTTTTTTTCTTTCTATGATTGGCCAATCTCAGCAGTAATGCACCGTTGGTGGTGGAACGATGTTTGCCTCGATCGAACGTCTATGGAACACTAAGCTTTGTTCCAGATCTTCCAGAGTACAGTACAAATGTGATCAATGTTTTGCGCATTGAGGTGCTGAATAAGCAAATTTCTAAACTAACCAAAAATCTAACACGAAATTATGTTATCTTGAAGGCTTACTAAACAGTATATATGCAGATCTGTGAACTGTGCTCACGGAGGAACCGTACAGGTGTAATTTAGGTGCTTTGTGTCGATTGTGGTTATATAAAATGGGTCCATAAAGTGCTCACTAATACGTGGCTTATCAAGCCATAAAATAATACGGCGGGAATAATTTTCCTGCATGCCGTCAAACGAGATGGAATCTTCGAAACGACGTGAGATAGTCTAGGGTGCTTTTGAGTTTGCTCGGGGTTAATAGAAGCTCCGAGTCGGTTTTGTTTTTCATCATTTCTAATTTAAGTTTTGGTTGTAGCTATTAGCCTTATCTCAAAGTGGAGAGGAAACGTGTCTAATAAGTGAAAAGTTACAAAGTAAACTTACCCTCTGGCATCCTTCCTCCAGTACGGTGCGTAGAGGCCAGTAAAGGCAGGTACAAAGTAGACATCTCCGGTGGAAAAGACACTTCCGGCAATCTATAAATAAGCGCAAGAAAATGCTGCTTCAGTAAGGAGTCGAAGCTGCATACCGTTCTTGAATTACCTGTTCCGAGTCGGTTGGAATGTCTTTCAGCAACCCGAGGTTGTCTCTGAGCCATTTCATCGCGAAACCGGCCACCGCAACAGATCCCTCCAGCGCGTACACCGCCGGTTTGTTGGGTCCCATTTTGTAGGCTATTGTTGTTACCAGCCCGTGGGTGGAATGCACGCACTTTAAGAGTGAAAATAATTTTGTTAAAATTATATTTAAATGTTATCCGAGTAGAACTTACCCTTGCTCCGGTATTGTAGAGTAGAAAGCAACCTTTCCGATAGGTGTTTTTGGCCTGTCCCTCGCGGAAGCACTGCTGACCAACTAAGCTAGCCTGCTGGTTGCCGAGAATCGCACTGACCGGAATACCGTCTAGAACGCTGCCATCTTTAATCATGCCGTAGATTTCGGACGAGCTGCGAATCTCCGGCAGCATATCAACGTGCAGTGAGAATGTTTTTATCAACAGCGGATCCCAGTGCAGGGTTTCAATGTTCATCAAGAGCGTGCGGGAAGCGTTGGTGACGTCGGTCACGAAGACTCCCCCGTTGACTCCGCCAGTCAGATTCTGCACGAAGAGATTACATAAGTTACATTCAATCAAAATGCGCTGCAGGAAGATTTCAATCGTCTATGAAGTTGACAACATTATCCCAGATTTCATTTAAATTTTGTGAGTTTAGGACGTTGGTAATTTGAGCACTTTTTCTTTAATTTTTTTACTTAAAAACTATCCAAGAAGTTTCGCCAGCAACAACAGGGTGAAATCCCTCCACAACAAAAGTATATTATCTTACCCATAGCAGCCACGTGTCGATAGTTCCGGCATAGCAGCGCTTCTCTCGGCACGCCCGCCGAACGGCGAAGACATTTTCCTTCAGCCATTGCAGTTTGAGGGCGGAAAAGTACGGCGAAATCGGCAGACCCGATATCGATCGAAAGTGGTTGTGGTTTTGTTCCGGTAGGCGTGCGAGCACCTTATCAACCGTGGAATTTGTTCTAATATCGTCCCACACTGATAAGAGAAAAAAAAATCCATACATAAATCATTCTATTGATAGCGAAATCCTACGCGCACTGTCTTATCGGCGCGCGAAACGAAAACCAATTACCGATGGCGTTGTACAGCGGCTCGCCGGTTTTTCTGTCCCACACAACCGTAGTTTCGCGCTGGTTGGTAAGCCCAATCGATGCGATGTCTCTTATCTCGTAACCAAGCTGTTCCAGCTTATGACACGCTTCGACGGCACACAATCGTACGGCTTCCAGTATCTCAACCGGATTCTGCTCTGCCCAACCCTCGTGAGGGATTATCTGAGTGATGCTCAGCTCGTGGGAGCAAATTTCTTCGAAGTCGGGCAGTCTGAAAATCTACAACATAAATCATATTTGAATCTCAGTTCTGTTCAACAATTCCAATAGGAAAATAAGGTACTGTACTTACCGCAAAGCGGGTGATGCTGGTCCCTTCGTCGATAACACCGATCAACTTGCTTCGCTCTGCCGTGCCCATAATGGTATTCTCGTGTGGAATTCCTGCGGCCGCGGTTGTAGATAATGGATCAACGTAGAATTTCGTAAATAGCACCCAGATTAAAAGTAGCTTCCTTCTGGTTGACAGGCGACAAAACTTCGCACACCACGTTCTCTTCTATATTTATATGTGTTGCATAATGTTGAGAGTCTCCGCTGCAGCCTGAATCAGTCAGTGGTGTGCGCGTCACTGGCTCTATCTGCAATTAAGACAAAATCAATTACGTTACCTTGAAGCACACGGCGTAACAAATCATACTAGTCAAACAAGTGTCTTTAATCTGTGGCAAAATATTTACACTATCTTCAGTGAACCAAACGCTTCGGGGGCAAGTTCGGTACTGCTGATGCCGAGAAAATTTAAAACCACTGGTTTTCGCTGGATTAGTGGCGAGCCGTGTGTGCATGCAATCGCGATGGAGAACCACGACAAGTTAATTCAGTACCGCTAGCTGATAATGAGCGGCAATCTTGCTGATAAGAATAACATAATTGACACCGCGTTATTCGACATATTTTATTGATTTCCCAAAATAGAAACAGCACACTAAAAAGAGCCACTCTGTATGCCACTTACAACCGTCTTCTCGCGGATCACTGTCGCATTATGACGTTTAGCACGTCACTGAATTACTGATTAGCAACACCATTCCGAACAGTTCGTGAAATCCCAAAACTACTAGCGTACACAAATAACTCGAACGCTTCGCAAACTAGTTGAACACCGTTTGACGTGAAACATGGCGACTGATGTTTTCGCTACGTAAATAAAGAATAAGAATAATTCCTACCAATTTAACCTCGTACTTGCATGATTTTGCGACACTTGCCGTGATCAGCGTTGCCAGGTCATTTTTTCAAAAATCTGGAAAAGGCAAAATAAAAATCTGGAAAAAATCTGGCAGTGGGGTGAAAGGTTAATTTTTCGAATAAAATTCTTGGGGTACGCAAAACTTGAGGTGACAAAATTGCAAAATTTCGCGCCGTAATTGAAGTGATGACCTTTTTGCGGAACAGAGAAAATAAAATAAAATCTGGATCATCCATGAAAAATCTGGATAGTTGGACATCAAAGCTGTCTACCTGGATACATGTTCAAAAATCTGGATAATCCAGCTAAATCTGGATACCTGGCAACGCTGGCCGTGATAGTAATAGTAAACAATACTTGTGCCGTCAATATTACAACCATTACCAAGCCCCGCCACGCCTGGCTTATCTCTACTGAACTACACGCACACATGCGCATTTGTGGGCATCATCAACGCCGGCATATCAACGTATGCGTTTATGCCGAAATTCAAATATGAATGCCCTGCCCGTGCAAGGCCAATGCGAAAGATATTAACGCCTAAGACGAGCCCCCCGAATAGACCAATCGCGGGTTGGTGTGTGCGGTTCTTTTTCATGCGCGGACCGTTGGTGACGTTGCCCGGGGGGAGCACCACTAGTTAAAAGGCGGTGTCCACCAGTCGATCGTTCGATTCTGTTTGATCGCTTGCGTTTTGTGAAATCGACTGCCAAAAATTCGTGAATTGGTGTGCTGGCTTAGAAACTGCGGAGCAACGCACACGATGACGAATCCAGCCCATTACAGTGATAAGATAAGCTGACTGGCTGGGACCGGTCTCACAGGCAAAGCGCATTCTATTAGAATTTCTGGTTAAAGTCCAGTTTTTTTTTGTGGCGAACAAACAAAGCGTGTACTTTGAACCTGCGACAGATTTGATAGACAATTTAAACCTCATACGTACACTGTTGTTGTTCGAATTGGTACTACATAGAATGATAGTTGAAGTTCACTTCACAGTACTCGACTGATCCGAAAAAGAAACCATAACCTACTGAGCTGCTTCGAGCAAGTTCAACCTAAGAAAGGCACGTCATTGCTTATCTGCACTTTTCTTCTGGCTCAACTGTACTTGGGGGTTTTGCATCATACTATACGACATAGGAGGAATGTTGGTTTTAACAATCAAATATTTAACTTGTGAGAACCAGTAATCTACAATGCACAAAGTATTTGTTATATTGTCCATATCTTTGCTTCTTTTTCAAATATAACAGCAGAGCTCTGATGGTATACCAGCTTTCGTGAAATATTTTAAATATTTTGCCATATTATTATTATATTATACAACATTTGTGTATGAGTTTCGAAATAAGAATATTTTTTATTGTTTACATTCATATAATTACATTCATTCCTATGACACTTCACATTAGTTTCATAAGCCTTTTTTGCTATGTGAAGAAAGTTGACGAAAAAACATCTTCAATGTAGGTGTTTAGCTATATACGAATTTGATGTTTATATATCCGCTAAAAGAGTGAAATGTTTTGAGTAAAATGTAATTTAGAAAAAAAAGTTGAAGAGGTTGTGCATGAGAAACGGCCGCAACGCTAACGTAAAATTACGACAGCTTCTTACTTTAATGTTTTTTTTTACAATAGCTTAGGCAATACACTTGAATGGAGATAATAAATTTGATGATCAATAGCGGCGAATTTCAGTGACAATTTTCTATTCTTTTTTTCAAACAATTGGTAATGAGGTGGCCCTGGATAAAAGATTCAAAATGACATCTAGAGTCGGTTTACGGTCTCTGGATATCACTTGATCTCGGAAATACTCACATTAGACCGAATTTAGTTATTTTCTGCTATTTTCCAAGAACCGGAAAACGACATTTTAGAATTCAATACAACATCTGGAGTCAATTTCCGGACTTTATGCGCGAAATCTAATGTAGAAAAATCCGAATTTCAAAGCTGCGTCTTGAGTCGATTTTAAGTCTCTCAGCATCGTCCCAATTTCCGGAGTACTCATGTTGGATCTTATTTGGTCATTTTTGGTTGTTTTTCAGAGGCCAGGAGTTACCATATCGAATTTCGAGTTGGCATAGGAGTCGATTTTTGTTTTGTGGTACATATTTAGCTTATTTTGGTTGCTTGCCTTTTTGAAACGACGCACACTGGAAAAACCTAAATAAATCCACCTAGCGGTCAGACCCAGCCTTTCTCATTCAAACTTTTATTTGTAAAAATAGAATTACATGAACGCTACTATCCAATAAATGTATATTCACTCTTTAGGTTCTAAAATATTGATGTTGTAATCTGTACATATAAAAATGTGGTCTGGTCTGTCTGTCAGACTGTCTGTCTGTTTGATCCATAAAGGCTCGAAAACTACCGAACCGATCGACGTGAAAATTTGTATGTAGGGGTTTCTGGTCCCGGTAAGGTTCCTATGATAGTTTGAGACCCCTCCCTCTTCTGGAAAGGAGGGGTCCAATACAAATGAAACATACATTTCTGCACAACTCAAGAACAAACCAAGCAAATGAAACCGAATTTGGCATGTGGATGTTTTAAAGGGTAATAAATATCTCCATAATGGTTCGACGCCCCTCCCTCTTACGGAAGCACATGTTTCTGCACAAATTTCTGCACATCTCACGAACTAATCAACTAAATGGAACCATATTTGGCAGGTGAATGTTTTTAGTGGTAACAAATATGTTCCATAATCGACCTCAGGCAACATTTTGGATTGTAAGATGGCAACTCCCGGTTTTTGGACAACAGCCAAAAATGGGCGATTTCCACCGAATATAATAATATTCGATAATTCTATAATTAATAATAACATTATTATAGTAAGGCCGTTACAAATTTTATTTTCATTTTATGTCACCTCCCTTCAAAAATCTTGAATATTGGAAGGGGAAGAAAAAAAGCTCAAACCGTTTTGTTCATTTCATTGGTTTTTCGACAGCATAAATGGTTTATTTAGCAACAAACAAGTCCACTGACAGCGAGAGTGTTGTCAAAAGACAAGCGAAATAAAAAATAATAATAAAAATGTTATTTTTCAACATTTATTTGAGTGCAAGTTACAAACGGCATAACTTGCACACAAACTTTGATCAAAGATATTTCTTTTTTTTCGTCTCGGTGTTATTTATTTTTTGCCACCCCCTTTGCTAACTTTAATAACCTCGGACATAAAAAGAATTCGAAATTTGTATCAGCCTAATAATTAATATTCTAAATTCGACCACAGATCCCATTTTGAATTCTAAGATGGCGACTTCCGGTTTCGGAAAAACAGCGGCAAACGACCAAATACCACCCAATATGGGTATTTTCGGAATCGTAATGATGCACTGGAGCCACAAATCGACTTCAGACACCATTATGAATTGTAGGATGGCAACTTGTGGTTTCTGGAAAACAGCCAAAAATGGCCGATTTCCGTCTAACATCCGGATCTAGGATGATGCACAACAGCTGAAATCGACCATTCGATTCTAGGTTGGCGACTTCCGGTTCCTGGGAAACAGCGGAAAATGATCAAATTACACCCAATATGGGTGTTTCTTCAACCAGAATGACGCTCAGAGGCCAGAAATTATCTTAAATACCATTCTGAAATCCAAGATGGCGAGTTCCGGTTTGTGAAGAACAGCCTAAAAAACCAAATACCATCCAATATGAGTATCTCTGAAACCAGAATGATGCAATGAGCTAACAATTGACCTCAGGCACCATTTTGAATCGCTAAATGGCAACTTATAGGAAACAGTCGAAAATGACCAAATAATACTCAACATGAAGATTTCCGTAATCGAGATGATGCATAGAAACCAAACATTGGCCCTTGACACCATTTTGAATTTAAAGACGACCACTGTTAGTTTCTGGAAAACAACCAAAATAACTAAATACCTCCCAATATGAGTATTTCCGGTGTCAGATTGATGCCAGAAAATTTGCTGAAAATGACCGAATACCACCCAATAAGATTATATTCAGAATTAGGGCGATGTACAGAAGCCAAAAGACGAGGATGTTGTCATTTCGATAAAACCAATGATTTCAAACGATTTGTTATTTGACTTTGATCATATCCTATGGCCGATTCGTCGTGTATTTGCAGACTTTAAACACATCGCAAGGAATCAATGAATTTGGAACGTTCAAATAGTACAAAACCACATTTAAATTATGTTGAGACCACATATATCAATCAAAGCAGGTATAGTTTTAAATAGCCTTTGAATTTCTTTTCTTTCCATAAATTTTGAGCCACATATCAAATTGTTATGAAGTTTGTTATTTGTAAGTTTGAGAGATGACTCGTTCGTATGACACTAGTTATGTTCAAATAAGTCATGTAATCTTTGAAATAATAGACTTTCGTTGTTTTATTAACAATTTAATACATAACGGTGGCTTGAGTTTAATTATAATCAAATGAAATGGGAACGTATAGGGCAGCCAAACTTTGAAACCACGTGTTCAATCATAATTCATCAGTTAACCCTTAACTAGCCCGCTCATCTGATAATAATATTGATCAAATCGGTTGTATAGTTTCTGAAATACTGAAGTTTCGTGATTCTCACATTTTGGTACTTTACAGACGAAGTTACAGTCCGATTACAGTAAAATTCAATAGGGTGTTACGAGGCAGCTAGACTTATTAGTTGACACTAATTTTGTGGAAATCGGGTCAGCCATCTCTGAGAAAAGTGAGTGAGTTCAAGTAGTCTTCAGAATATGTTCCTTTTCATAGCTGGATTTCACATTTTTAAACATAACAGGCAAGGTAACCGATAAATCCGATTGCAAAACAAATCAATAGGGTCTTATGGGGCTACTAGACCTTCCATTTGAAACTTATGTTTTGAAAATCGGTTCAGCCATCTCTGAGAAACATGAGTGAGATTAAGTAGTCTTCAAAACACGTTTCTTGTCATAACTTTTGAACCACAAGTTCAATCTTTATGAAATTTAAAAGTTAAGGGTATTTCAGGTAGCCCGTTCATTTGAAATCAATTTTGTTCAAATTGGTTGTGAAGTTTTCGAGATAATGATGTTTCATGATTTTTACATTTTGATACATAACTTATAAACTAAAAATCCGATTATAATGAAATTTAATAGGGTCTTATGGGACAACGAGACCTTTCATTTGCAATTAATTTGATGAAAATCGGTACAGCCATCTCTGAGAAAAGTGAGTGAGAATAAAAATCTGCACACACGCACACACACACATACAGAAAATGCTCAGCTCGTCGAGCTGAGTCGAGTGATATATGCCATTCGGCCCTTTGGAGCACCTTTATACTTTCGGTTTTGCAAGTGATTGCTATACCTTTCTAGGAGAAAGGCAAAAAACGAACCCAAATTCCCACTTAATTAATGTCGCTAAGCTGGCAACCTGAAATATAGCATTTCTTATGTAACATTGGTCAATAAATCGATTGGTGATGGTTTCATTCTGTGCAGGGCACGGAAAAGGTCTGTGTTTCCAAAAATACGCAAAAATAGGGTGAAAAGGGGCCGTGCCCTGCACAAAATGAAATGCCAGTGATTATTTAGTTGAATAACCGGAACCCACATTTTCACTAAATAATCGCCGCTGGACTTACAACCTTAAATATAGCATTTCTTATGTAAAATTGGTCAATAAATTGATTGGTGATGGTTTCATTTTGTGCAGAACCTATCACCAATCGATTAATTGACCAATTTTACATAAGAAATGCTATATTTCAGGTTGCCAGCCCAGCGGCTTCTAATTACTTGGAATTTGGGTTCATTTTTTCCCAGTGTGTGACGTCTGGAGTTTATTTCCGGTCTATGGGTGTCATATTGATTCCAGAAACCGGAAGCCACCTGTATTGAAATGTAATTTGGTCTTGTTTTCATCCCTGATTGGTCGGAATTTGTGTACCAAACAAAGCTATAAATTTTTTAATTGTACAGGAGTTAGCATCACAATTCTCCACATTTTGGTGGACTCGTAGCTAATTTTTCAGTTGATTGCTTCAAGAGTAAAGGAAATCCGTTGAGAACCTCCCGAGTAATAGGTATTTGAAAGTGAACAGTTTTCGTGACGCTCTCGATGTTTTCGGTTTTTCATTTTGTACCCCTGTATTTCCTACCGTAATACCCCGTTCACACTACATCGCATATCACCTGATATTAGGCGATTCGTGCTATCGTGGCCATATCACCATCATTATTACCTGATATCCCATACAATCGAGCTGCCAACGGATATCACCTCGGCTACATGCTATCGGGGATATCATGTTCGAAAACCAATAATAACCACATTTCAAGCAGTTGGCAACACGGCCAACAGACATTTGACGCAACCCTACAAATTTCGCACTTCGCGTTGCATGCGAGAAAAAAGGAAGGAAATATTATTGTTATTTTAATCCGGCACATGTTGACAACTCACTGACATCTCTATCCTAAGCGCATTGCTCTTGTTGTCTTGTTTTAGCTTTGACCTCTTTCTTCTCTTTTCAACTTCCAAAGCAAATGTCAAATCATATCAGCTCACTCTAATGTGAACGGTCGAGGTGATATCCGATATCATCTGGCGATATCAAGTGATATCCGGCGTAGTCTGAACAAGGCATAAGACGTAGTTCTGAGTCAAAAATATACACACTTAATCAAAAAAAAATCGTTCGGTAACTTTTTTTACAATAATCCTTCGGTAAAGTGTAATATTACCGGTATTCCTGCAATAAACATCAAATTAACGACTGTTCTGTAAGATCTGTAAGTTTTACCATAATTTTGTTATTTTTACCGAAAAATTTGCCTTGTTTTACATTCACCGAAATCTATATAACTTTTTACCGAACACTCTGTAAAAATTCCAGATTGTGAATGTGGTGGCCATTTTTCTCATACGTGCAACCGCGAATATTTTCTACTGGTGCTGCTGATTTGTTTCAACCGTTGTTGTGTGTGAACAAAGGATATTTAGAATATGGAAAGTGTTTATGGTGAATTACTGAAACAGGAAGTACGAGTTGTTAACATTTTTCGTAAGTAATCTAGTTAATTTAGTTTGATTTTAGTCGGTACCAGCAGGCTTATTTAAAATCTACTTTTTCTACCACCGGTATGTTTCGAACGTTCAGCTGTTGAGATTTCGGTAAAATTTTACCGAATTCGGTGTTTTATTTAAGACCAGCGACAATCGATTATTTTCTCATGCCGTACATTATACCTAAAGTCGGAAGAAGTGCGCTGTATAGCGCATCTGATTTGCTATTCAGCGCACTACTTCTGACGTTAAGTATAATGTACGGTATGAAAGAAAAATCGAATGTTGCTAGTCGAAAAATTTAACTTTCTACTAGGCGACAATATGCACTGCTTCACTGAGTAGTGAAAGCTAGCCAAACAATGCACAACGGATATTTTTTTCTCTTATAATAATTACGGAAAGTGAACCTCATAACATGGTGATTTTGCTTCATTGATCAATAGCGAAGATCTATAATTTCCCATCTAAAATGAAGAGACAACATGTAAACGCAATCGAAAAAAAAATCGAGAGAAATGAAAGAGTCCTTTTGAAATGTTTCTAGAGATTCAAAAATTTTCATTTTTGAATGCATTTAGAATACCCCCACGAGATCTGTCACTTCAATGTCAAAAATGACTTTTACATCAGATTTGACGGATTGCGGTGCGATAACTGCAAAGTTGTTGCAGTTATCGGTCTTGCAGTTAAAAGTCATGCAGTTATCGAACGGCGACTGTACTGGCATTCGGACACAATGGCACCCGTCGAACGAATTCAATCAGTTCTTCGGCAGATCAAGAGTTATAACTGTGGAAAAATATTTCCTCTATGAAATGATGCAGATATAACTATTCTACGAGGAAATTATCGAAAAGTTCGCGCTAATAATAAATCGTAGGATTTCTTTGTCATATGGATAAATGTAGAGACATAAAAGTTCTCAAAACTCTTATCAAAATACTGTTGTTTTAGCGTTGCAAATGTTCATGAACAGGTAGCCCACTTGGTCACGCGTCGCCTCTGATGTCTTATGTATGTGATTAAACCCTTTTACCTGATATATAAAAATCAGAAATCCGTGAGTAGCTGAACAACCCAATTCAATCCAAAAAACAAAATGTGTCGCATCAATTCAATCGCCTGTTAAACAGGTACATCGTGCACTGCATGCAAACTCATCCGATAAGAGTGTGCGGCGCAATTGAACCCAAACTATTGTGAGGAAGCAGAGATATAAAAATCAGAAATCCGTGAATAGCTGAACAACTCTATTGCGAAATTTTACACATTTGAAATTGAACTAAGATTGGTTTACAATTTTCTTGTACTTAGAAAGATAATAATAAAATCATCATTATTTCAACCATGATGATTGGAACATAATGTAACGGTTTGACCAAACAGTAGGCGCGGGGTGAGGAAGCGTTTTTTTCACTTTGAACGGTTGGAGACACTATGCAACAGCGAATAACTTTTTCGTGTTTGTTGATATATCCTTACTAACTAGGCAATTGAATACCACTAATTCAGGTGTTTTAAGTTGGAAATTGTTTCTTAAATTAATGAATACTGGCAGCAAGGTATGCAGCATTGCCATATTTATAATTTAAATACATCCGAACAATATATAATGAGATGCGATAATTTTTGTACCCTAGTGGTTTATAAACAAACTTTTTTTTGAATGTTTTTTTTTCAAATATGGCCGATTCTGCTTTTGACATACCGTTACACCATGTCTTTATACATCATGATTTCAATTTCAGAATTTTATATTGTTTTTGTGTCATACAGTACAAACTAGTGCAGAAAGAAAATTTAAAGAAAAATTGAGAACAATAACGTTAAAGCCCAGACAGACGTGCAACGATAAAATTTAATCGCGAATATATAAGTTGAGAACGCAAATAAATGAAATTCAAAATATATCGACGTACAGCATTCTGTTCACTTTGCTTATCGATGCAATAGCACCGAAACTGCCGAGTTGGCAGAATGCGCTGTAACGACCTTTGTTGTTGATCATTTCGAACCACATAATAAATCAGTTAAGTTTGAGCCTTAAGCTCACAAACATGTATCTTTTTAATTGATAAACGTACCGAACAAACCGGGATCGTAACTTAAATAGAATATGAGTCTGGCATCGCTGGTAGCGCTAGCTGGTAATGTATTACTAGTACTATAAAAATTTACATATTTTGGAAATTCAGCTTGGACTGCGGTTTAGCCCATGATAAGTAAAACATGGTGTAATGGTTTGGTAAAAAAGTAGGCACGGGGTGAGGTAACGTTTTTTTTGCCTCGGAGGGTTGGAGAGGAAGTATCAGTATTGCACATAAAGATTTTTTCCTTGTTTATTTATATATTCCAGCTCACCTGAAAAAAATGTCTCAGTTTGCAGTGTTTAACTTGTGAGGCGCTTTAAGAAGGGCGCATTTTGAAAGTAGATATGCATTGTAAAATAATCTGGTAATTCAAGCTGAGTGTTTCTTAATGGATAGAAGTGCATTTAATCAATAATGTAAAATTACACATCAAATAGTCAGACTTACCACTTTCAGCCAATATCACACAATATCATGACAATCACGTTGGAGAATAAATTGGGATCAAGGTCCAGTCCATAATAGGTTGAAGTCTGCGGTTGAAGTTTGTCTTTGTTAAAATTACACATATTTTGAAGTACACATTACCCCACGATAACGTAGTTAATTTAATCCCATCTGGCATGCCTGCAGATTATATCGACAATATATCGATAGTTTGTGTAACCACAGTTGATTTCCGGCTCTTGTTTCCGAGTGCCTTTTCGGGCTTTTCGGTCTAACGCTTTGTCGACTTTTCATTTGACATTCGCTGCTGACAAGCTGATAGATGTGTGCAGGTAGCGGTTTGTTGACAAGGACAAATTTCACTCGTTTTGCTACCTTAATTTGTCTAATTAGTACTTAAAGTACTTAAATATTACAAATATTTTGCACAATTTATGTTCAATCATGCACGGGCAATTCAGCCCGCGTCAATGAAACCTTTAAAGCAAATTGTGAAACATTCATCGGTTTACCCGTCAGGCGCTACCTTTCCACTACTAGTACATTGGCTCTTCACACTGCGGTCGACATCGCCATCGAGTTCCCACTTGCATACCGTGTGTGTATCGCTCGCGGACTGCACAGCAGTATTTTTTCTCTCGCCCTTTCTTGCGGCCAAATTTATCCTCGCGGATTTCTTTTTCTCGGTGGAGCGGATTACCGTCAAGGATTTCGTCGCGTGAATTTCGTTCCCTGTGGTGCAGCCAGCTCCGGATTACGCGCTGGGTGTTGGCGCTAGTGTTCCAAATCCGGTTTTTCATCAACCGGGGTGGGATTGCTGTGTGAGGTAAAAAAGGCACACTCGGTGTGACGTCGCACACCATCTTTCTTTTCGTGTTCGCCCAATCGAATTTTTGTCAGTGGCGGAAGAATATTGACTGCACATTCCGCTGTCGGGGTGGCAAAGTTGTGTGAAAAGTGTGTTTTGGTGCTCGTCGCAGCGATAAGTGATTGAAAAGGTACTGCAACCGATTGAGGGCTTTTAAAATTGTGAAATTTTTTTTCATCTTTTGTTCATCAGCGAAGAGTGTGAAACTTCTGAAGCATAGCAAAGGAGCGGAAACTGGCAGCCAGCAGTAGGATTGCTTTGCTAGTCGATTGTGTGTTGATAGGAAAGGAAAGGAAAGGCAGTTACAGGAGGAAGGGTATGCTGACGGGAGGAGCATTCTAGCTTGTCTCGCTCATGCTTTCCCTAGTGCTTCTTCCTGCTCACGCGGATCTTTCGGGTGACTGGTGTACGCGAAAGTGCATTGTATTACGGAAGTCAGTGTATGAGTGAGAATGCAGAACAGTTGTCAAAAATAGTAGTAGTAGAAAACGTCAAAACGGTCGCGCAATTGCAGTGGTACCAGATAAAGGGTTGTTATGTCGGCATGAATAACGGTTAAACAAAAAGTTAGTATTTTCGAGAGAAACATATTGTGTGTAAGGTAAATTCGAAGTGCTAGAAAATTTTTAATGCGATTTTTTACGTAAAAAAATATCGTTAAAATTCTAATAAGATTCTAACTGGTTTTAGTTCATTGGAACGGTATATAGTAACTGTACCTTGTTTTACAGGAGCCCTTGCCATCACTGCAATTGTGTGCGACATTGAAAATGCGTCATGTGTGTCAGGAGTGTAGAACGACACGAAATACTACTATGGACTTATATTAAGGGATAATTTCTACGTCTGCGAGTGAGAACCGTGATTGTGCTACGGTCAGAAAAATTAAAAAACCGCCTTCGAAGGTGATAGCTTTCCTCATGTGATTAATGTGTGATTGAAGCACGCGATTTAATCAAGCTTCTGTCTTGTTAGTGATTGCAGTGATAGTGATTAGTAAAAAGCACTTAGGAAAAAAACATTCTATCTGTTGCCGAGTGCAATCTACGTTGAAATTTTGGTAGTAATCCGATGGAAGGCAGATAATTAGTGGGTGATCTATGCGACTCGAAACGAGGACGAGAAAATTCATCGTGGATACATGTGGTTTAGTTTTTTTTCACGCTCTAGTCTTCCGAGTTCAGTGGATAACAGTGAACTATGAGAGGAATAAAACAGGCAAAATTGTGTTTATTATTTCATACAATAGACAGTAAAAACCTGGCATTGCGTCGTAGTGCTGTCGGCTAGATATTTCGGCACGCATTCAGTGTGATAAATGCGATAAAATAATTGCGGAGGAGAAAAAACGCAGTACAATTGGCAGATGAACTAAAATGGCGTGACCAAAAAGCTGCCGCACTACGTATTACACGAGAGTTCTTGTTGCACAGTGGAGAAGCTTGTGACGGTGGTCAAAACTAGGTGGTATCTGGAGACCGTGCTGTGTTCCAGAAACTGAAAAAGCATGCTTTCCCCATTTGAATATGTTTTTTGAATGGCGAGAAACAATTTAGTTGGAAAATTCATCAATTTCCATCAATGATGTGACTAATATTGTATGTATATTCAATTTGTATGGGGCAAAAAAACAAGTTATTGTCTGTAATGATATAATTGATACCATCATCAAAATTCGACAGATAATCTTCGATAAAACAAATGTAAAGCTTCTTTAAAAAGTTTGGAGGTAATCTCCTTTCCATATCAAACATCAATCGTTCTTCTCGACTTTGATCCGAACTAATGCAAATTATTTTACTCAAACATCTTAATTATGAGATTCATTACAATTAAGTTTGTGATACACAAATTTTATAGAGCAATCAAAAGATAGTTGCATTAAATGAAAAACAATGCAGTAAAAGGTTCAAATAATCTGAAGCCCACCAACATAATCGGAAATAATTCCAACTACTTATTTCTACTAACCGTAATTGTCCACCATCTTCTAATTTTTTCTTTGTACAGAACTAATTTAAAAGATGCTTAACACTTTCCAAGGTCCAAGTTGAATATCAAAATCACTGCCAATACCACTTTTCACTTCTTCAATTAGTCACTGCTCAGAACACTGCAGGCCAAAATGCCAAACTTCTAGCCAACACACAAATCGAGTACGATCTAATGTTTGCAGGACAATAATCATCCTTTTTAAAACCTGCAACCACAAAGCCAGCACCAGGTAGCGTAGACCGTCTAGTCCCCTGTCGAAGTTGCTTACCGCTCTCTAACAGGAAAGTTGAAATTCAGCCAACCGAAGAAAACAAAATTGCGACTTTCACATCAAAAGGTCGCTACACGCAAGAAATGTTCGGCCTGGAAGCGCCAGGAGAAATGCTGGCTTTGTTGCACGGTACTAGAAAAACATTAATATCAATTAATCAATGGTACAACTAACAAAAATGAGTAAACCTACTTTTGATAAAAAAGTAGTTTGGTTTGCTGTGCTACGCCCTTCAGGATTCGAAAACTCCAGTAGGAAAACATAAACTTATCCAGAAAGCAAATAAAAACGATTCTTCTGGAATAAAAATTATGTCAACTCTTCGTCAAGATCAAGAACTTGGGGGGAATTGTATTGTAAAGAAATGGCCATAAGACCACTAACAGTTTAAAACAGTCTGAAATAAACATGTTAGAGAAATCTGAACAGCATATTGGCTTTGAAATGCCGTGAAGATTCAAATTTCATGGGAAAAAAGCGTCTCAAAATGCTTCTTGATAAAATTAAATTTAGGTTTGCACAACTTTCACAATAAAATAATATCGATGCTGATTTTAAAACGTTTGTTTTGAATTACATACGTTTAGGGATAAAAATTGTCTCCTAAATGAAAACAGGAACTTGTTGTCTAATTAGAATTCAGGTAGATTTTCCTAACAGCAGAAGTGTTTCGTAATTTGTTGGTTCAGTCCATTCGTATAATTGCGTCCTGCTCCGATGGTTAAGTTCTTCTTTCGATCATTTTTCTTTTCTACTAGCAGCATTAGCTTGGGTTTTATTCTCATAAGAAATTTTCTCTAGTGAATGTTGTAAACGATCAGGCAGCCGTCGGGCAGATTAATGTTGACGACAACTTTTCAGCAAACTGTACCAGTAACGAACTTTCAAATTTTGCTCTTCTACACAAGCTCTGCTTGGTATCTGTGTGTGCAAATATTATCCTAGACATGTAGCTCGCAATAAGGTTAGGAAGAAAACGTATCGTCAACCTTTCTACAAGATCAGGAGCATCCTTAGTTGTCTTCTGTAAACTGTACATGTCTTATAACAGGGTGCGCTTAAACAGGATCTTCTATAGAATTTGGTAAGAGTTGAGATTTCACTGCTTATGTAATAGATTATAAACTATGTGAAAATCAAAAATTTAAAAAAATCAATGATAATGCGTTAACGAATATTAAGGGGGGACCCTACTCTGGAAGGTTGATAAATAAATAATTTTCGTGAGTTTTCTCGGATATTTAGAGCAAGGTGAAGTGTTCGGGTATTCTACCTATTGATGATGGTATGTTTCGAAGATGTAATTTGCATGTCGTGGTTTCTTCGATCATGTTTTTTCAACTGGTGGTAAGTTTTTCTCAGCATCTACTGAATCGATTTGGCTGATTTTTTTAAGCATGTAAAAATTAATTATCTAACTTGCTACATAGTCGTTGTTCAACATCTGAATTTTTCAATATTTCATGATTTTTTAATAGTGATAATTTTTCACTGAAATGGCCGCTATTTTGGCAATTTTTGGAATTTTATTAAGTTACATGCTTAACATGCTTTTTACATGCTGAAACAAAATTTCAGCCCTATCGGTTCAGTGGTTGTAGATAAAAATTTACCACCATTCAGGTACTGATTAAGAGAGAGCATCCACGATCCCAGCTACCAACAGCGTAATACTAAAAAATTTGTTTCTACGACATACAAAATACATCTACATACCATAATCAATAATTTTGGTAAACTACAAGGGGATAGTGAAAACAAGTAGGATAGGTGATGTTTTGATGAAATTTGAAATGCTGTAGCTTTGCCAAACGTTATTCGATGTTAATAATTCGAACACCATTAAACTGGAAAACTTTTAAAGTTTAATTTTCTGATCACGAATGTGGACTATGTCACGGGATATAGGAAAAATTCCTGAGTTCCGGTGGGCATGTCAAACCTGCTAATTTTTATACGGATTTTTAAATGGGTTACTTGATAAAAATGCTTGTTTTCTTCATTGGCATAGATGATAAAACCATTTCTGAAGCAAATGGTTCATCAAGATCCGGAATCGGTCAAGAACTCATCGAGAAATGGCTATTTTTCATCCGGAAATCCTCAGAGGAACATGTAGTAGGAAACATTTACATTTTTACTTTGAATATGGCGTGTGACACCTTTATCTTCAGGAATTTTCATCAGAGATCTTTCAGAAGACATTTTTCTGAATATAGGCTGGATTGGCCACTTTCGGAACAACTAGATGCCCCGAATGAACCCGTAGTGGGAGAATATACATTTCTGCATCAAATTCATTTCATTCAAAAACAGAACCATTGAAAATAAAACTTTGTATGGACTGTCCACATGGAATGTGGATGGCCCCTATCACTTTTTGCAAACTAATTCACTACTGAGCTAATAGTTGCTTGATTTTTTTCTTTATTCATTGTAAAAATTTTTGAAACCAATGAATTGATGAAAAATTTTGAATTAATGTGCCCTGAAACAAATAATTTAATAAAACTCAAAGCCAGTGTAACTTGGGTCGTGGTCACGATTTCAACGTAAAAATTACTTTGCATGTTAATTACGTTGAAATTCAAATGCTCTGGAACTGACTTAATTTACGTTGTATTGAACTGATTATTTACTATTCTATCGTTCCCTGCCGAAAAAGAAGATTTGCAGTTTTTTAAAAATATCTCGCATTGAGTAACGGCAGGGCAAATATATTTGATGAAAATGAGCGGAGAGCAAATATTTGCAACGAAAATCGATCACGAGTTTCTGATGTGAGCTTGAATATGTTTTGTTTTTCAATTTGTTTTTCATGCGAATTGATAATGAAAATATAAACGATTTTTTGTTACCTTTTATTGATACACTTTATTTCAAATCACATTTTTGCTAACATTTTTTTTATATCCGATTCCCGCGAGTTCCCGGGAAATAAGATTTTTCATTCCCGTTTCCCGGGAAAACAAATCCCAGGAATTTTGCAATCCTTATTCATGATGAATAATCCTGAAGATAGAGGTGTCGCACGCTATATTTCATTTAAAAATGTAAATGTCCCCTGCTACAGGTTCCTCTGAGGACTTTTGGATGAAAAATAGCCATTTCTCGATGAGTTCTTGGCCGATTCCGGATCTTGATGAACCATTTGCTTCAGAAGTGGTTTTATCATTTATGCCAATGATGCAAACAAGCATTTTTTATCAGGTAACCCATTACCAAATCCATCTAAAAATTAGCAGGTTTGACATGCCTACCGGAACTCAGAAATATATCCTACATCCGGTGACATAGGCCACATTTGTGGTCAGAAAATGAAACTTTAAAAGTTTTCCAGTTTAATGGTGTTCGAATTATTAAAACCGAATAACATTCGGCAAAGCTACAGCATTTCAAATTTTATCAAAATTTTGCCTATCCCACTTATTTTGACTATCCCCTGTATACTACGTTCACAGAGTTCGCCAAGAGCTGCAGCTCTAGTGAAAAAGGCAGTAAACTGTTATCCTGGGTGAAGTTTTGGATCTGACGCTGTGCAGTCCAGCAATTCCTGAAAAAAATTGCTTGTTTGCATGTGTCGGATGAAACTACACTATCTGATCACATTTTGTTGGAATGGATTGGTGGAAAACCATCATCTGTTACTCATAGAGATCCTAAAGAACAAACTGGGATCAATATGTACAACATGTGCGAAAAGAAAGACCTTCAAACTGTAGTAGAATAGATACAGTTTCAGAGTTGAAATCTATGACAATTCAGCTACATGAAATGGTAATAAATGCATATAAAAATAGTTGTCCCGCCAACCAGTCGTCATTGAGAAGGGACGTGTCGTGGTGGAACAAAACGTTCAACTTTTAAGTCCTAGAAAAAATATTCGGAAACTTTTCAATAAAGCAAAACGTACTTTGGACTGGGTTGCATATCGAGGAGCCTTAACTGAATTTAGCAATGAAGAAAGGAAATCTAAAAGGAGGTCTTGAGTGTAAATCTGTGAATCTATAGAAAGGACTCCAGTTGTTTCAAAATTACAAAAGATTCTAGCCAAAGATCACACCGTTGAACAAGCGTCACGACGGAATCTATGCTAGTGGTCCTCTTCCTTAGATTTGATGATGGAAACGCATTTTTCAGGTTCTAATGAAAAGACTATGATATCCAGTTTCTATTAAAAAGTGATATATGATCATTTGAGCCTTTCAAATCTGCAAGTGTACTTGGAATATTTCCAGCATTATATTCTCTTATTGAGATTTTAAAGGCCAGCTCAAGGTTGAATCGTATTCCATCAAAATGGAGGGTAGTAAGAGTAATATTCAGACCTAAAACTGGGAAGCGTGATAGAACGCATCCAATATCATTGAGACCCATTAGTTTTTCCTTGTTTTTGTTAAAGATAAGGTGCAAACAAAACCGCTTTCAAAGTTCCACTTTGGCTGTCAAGCTGGAAAATCTACTATAACAGCGCTTCATACGCTATTTATGAAAATTGAAGTCATTTTCAGCTAAAGAAATTGCTCTTGGATATCGAAGGTTCGTATGATAACGCGTCCTATTCTTCAATGTCTAGTGCAATGAGGAAAAAAGGACTTCACTCATATAATGTTGATTGGATTCATACTATGCTTCCAAAAAGGAAAAAAATACTTCTGCTTTGGGAGGTTTGTCTATCACAGTGAGGGCAACGAAAGGATGTCCGCAAGAAGATGATATTTCATCACTTATGTGGAATTTGGTTGTAGACGATCTTCTCAGAAGCTTAGAAGCAAAAGATTTAGAGGTTGTGGGCCTTGCGGATGATCTAGTCATCTTGGTAAGAGGAAAGTTTGGCAACATAGTTTCGAAACAAATGCAAGAGGCTCTAAAGTATACCCAGTTCTGGAGGGTTTCAGCATTAATCCGACAAAAAATGTAATCGTACCTTTCACCAGAAAAAAAGAAATTCAATCTAAAAACCCTCAAGCTTGGAGGAGTAAAAATTTCATTGAGTGAACAGGTTCAATACTTAGGAATCATCCTTGATGCCAAGCTGAACTGGAATGCACATCTTGGCTATGCAATCAATACGACGGTCAGTTGCATTATGGAGCAATGAGTATGAGCAGCACCTCATCAAGAGCGCTGGATGCAATTCTTCATCTGCTGCTGTTGTACGAATATGTGCAACTAGAAGCAGAGAAGAGTGCTTTGAGGCTCGAAAGAACAAAAACTATCTTGTCAGGTGTTCTATCAATGATTTTGTAATGATGGAATTCACCCTAAAGATCTTCTCGTCTTCTTTTTTTGTTTTTTTACAAGCAAAGTATATGTTTTCCATAATGTGTTTCGAATAAAAGCAAGCGAAGCAGTTCGACAAAAAATGTCCCAGTTTTATTATTTTTTTGTGAAAAATTTTTTTTCTCAA
The DNA here is from genome assembly GCF_029784165.1 of Wyeomyia smithii. Taxonomy (NCBI): domain Eukaryota; kingdom Metazoa; phylum Arthropoda; class Insecta; order Diptera; family Culicidae; genus Wyeomyia; species Wyeomyia smithii. The sequence goes on along the minus strand of NC_073696.1, from coordinate 272,142,735 downwards.
AAAATATATTTTTTTCCTGATTTTTCCATGATTGAACCGATTACATTGTTTAGGTAATCTTTTGTAGTTTTTATTAAAATTTTTTTTTTTCAAAAATGATCTTTAGATAATTAGTTTTTGAATTTTATTTCAACTTTTTTTTGCGAAAAAAAAATTTTTTTTTTTCAGAGTGTGTTATCTTCAACTTTGTCGAACACGTCATACCGATTAAACAAACCGTTTTGCCCCTTAAGCAGTTGTAACCATCAAAATCTTTCCAAAATCTTTCCAAATCTTTCTCAAAATGAGTCGTGTTCCAAAAAATTAAACAAAAATCACAAAATGGCATCTTTTGCCCAGAGGCGACGCGTGACCAAGTGGGCTACCTGTTCAATCAACATTTGCAACACTGAAACAACAGTATCGTGATAACAGTTTCGAAAACTTTTATCTCTCTACTAGGGTTGCAATATTCCCGGGAATCGATTTCCCGGGAAACGGGAATGAAAAATCTTATTTCCTGGGAATTCCCGGGAACCGGGAACGGAAGAATTTTTAGCAAAAAACAATTTTAACAAATTTTAAACGAAGTTTATTAGTAAAAGGTAACAAAAACTTGATTACAATTTCATACAATTCGCATGAAAAACAAAAAAAAGAAACAAATGAAAAACAAAACATATTCAAGTTAACGATAAAAATTCGTGATCGATTTTTGTAGCATATATTTGCCGAAGAGGAGAATTAAAGGTCCTTATGTCGTCAAACAATCACTTCAGATCCGCTACAAATTTCCGTTAAGCTCAAAAATGTTATTTCCTTTTGTAAGACTTTGCTCAAGTCCGTTGAATTACCGCTGATGTTCGATTTCTAGAACACTTTTAAATCACCGATTTCAGCTCTTGCTACCTTTAATTGAGAACTGGTATCCGAGGCTTTCAGTTTGTTGAAGAGAAAACTGAGCGTTAGGCAGGCATTGCATTGGACGAGGCAAATATTTGCTATATTTGGTACGGATTCTTTGGGCAAAATATGTTGTACACTACAGTAAATATTTACTATTCAGGTACTTGAGCGGTAGCAAACCTATTCGCTATTTTTTTATTAAATATATTTGCTATAACATTACACGGTGCGATTTTTTTAAATAAACTTCGTCACAAATCTAGTTTTCATTGACAGAACAACATTTCAAACCCTCTTGTAGTTTATGTCACCATTGATTAAACGTAGGACTCCGAGGAAGAATTTTGGTTGATTAACTACGTTATTTCGTTATTTCGCCATTCGGTGGTTTTCTGTGACCGAGACAAACCGGAAAAAAACGATAAAATATTAAATATTCAGTTCAATACGACTTAAAACAAGTCAGTCTTAAAAAAATTGAATATCTACTAATTAACATGTAAAGATGATTTTTACGTTGAAATACCACATTGACCTTGAGTTTTATTAAATGATTTATTTCAGGTCGCACCAGTTTGACTAATTAAATTTTATTGCACAATTGCATAAGAAACTATAGTAAATCATACAAAAATTCTCGCAGAACTCGGGAATCCCGGGAATCAACATTTCTGTTCCCGGGATCCGGGAATCCCGGGAAATCGTTCCCGGGATTGCAAACCCTACTCTCTACATTTATCTATATGGCAAAGAAATTCTGCGTTCTATTATGACCGCGAGTTTTCCGATAATTTTCTCGTAGAATGATGATCTCTGCATCATTTCATAGAGGAAATCTTTATCCACATTTATCACATCATGATTCTCAATGATCGGTTTTAGTCGTAAATAACTCTGGATCCGTCGAAGAACTAGAAAAGTTCGCTCGACAGATGGCATTGTGATATGCAATGTCAGTATCATTCAGGTTTTGTCCAACGATAATCAAATTATGTTTATGATCTTTTTGCCTCTAAACTTTTCGCATGAGTAGAAACCCTATCTTTGTTCAATGCTAAAGCGTTTCCTTTGACGATGTTAAAATTTTAAACTAAAAAGAAAGCAGCGCGTAAGAAGACAAACGTATACTATACGGACTATGCGAGGTTCAAGTTTTCGAATGAACAAAATGGGTGTAGAAGTTTGAATGAAACTATACATCGACGGAAGAATTCCACTACATTGACAGAAATAATGAATGAATTTGCTCGTTTTTCATTTGCACTACGAAAACTCTGAAGATGGATCCGCGAGCTCTCGCGGCCACGTGGTCTCTCTCAAATTCCAATGACGTCGAGAGAAGAAACAGAAAGGCATAACGAAACAGATTACCAGACACTAAAGAGAGGTGGTGTGTAATGATTGTTTTCTCTCGCTGACATCGGTTTTGTTCAGCAGAAAGTTTGAACCAAAAATGTCATTTTTACGCAAGGCGTCGCATTAGTAGTGGTGAGCATAAATGACTGCGTCTACCCTGCCGCACTTGAAGGTGCAGAGAAGTGTTGAACGACGGTTAGTTCAGGTGAAAGGTCTGAACAAACGGTAGTCATTATTGCGTGTGGGTTGCGTTGCGTGTGAGTTGTATGGCGTAGTCTGAAGTGTAGCCCATCAGGTTACATTCTTCACGGTGCATAAATTACCACTATGTAGAAAATAAAATAAGGATGTTCGAGATAACATTGAAATTATTAATAAATTACTCCGATGATTTTTCATCCGCTCTGCAAATGTGAAAAAATCACTTTTTTTTCTGAGATTGTTTACCTGTCCTATGAACAGGTTGAACAGGTGGACGAGACGCCTCTGCTTTTGCCTATAAAAACATCTATGCAAAGTTTCAGCCAAATAAAAAATGGTCGATTAAATTGGTTGCCCGTTTTTTGTGGAATTGCTCAGCGTGATTAAATGTAGTTCCCCTAGAATGATATATCAAATTATAAAAATCAATTAAAAATTCATCAAATGACTAATTGGTAGCTGTTACTCGTCAAATGAGTAAAAAATTTACTCAATAAAAAGTCGTGCAACTTTTTTAAAAATGAGTGAAATTGCTCTCAGTAATGGGTAACTTAGTTTCAACGTATATTCAACTTCAACTGTAAACAACCCACTGTCGTATATAACAGGTCTGGCAATCTAAAACCATCCGTCGGTTACAGTCACTTGCTTTCAAAGGGAACAGAGAGTTTGACGTCACAGACGCTGTTGTACAAGCGCTGCGAGAGATTACAAGTGACGACAAATTTGAAATTTGTTATTATTATACGTTATATACGACGGATTTTGTTAAAAACCTATTGAATCATATAAATAAATAAATTTTCATAATAATTTTGAAGTCTCAAATTGATTATAGTCATAACAAAAAAGATTTCCTTTTTTGGCACGGTTCTAGTTTTGGCAACTGAAAATAAAAATTTTGTTGGCAAAACCGGAAACATACTGTATGCGAAACGTCGCAAATAAGGTCCTTTCTGTGCATTATCAAACTGTGTAGAAAACTGGAACTCAATTGTTGGGAGGATCAAAAGGGCAGGACCATTTAATTGACTGTCCAGAAGTGCGCCCATTCTGAAAGGTTTATTGTACCAAATGTAAGTCATTCCAAAAAGCTCATAGAGCTCAACAAAAGGCCTAGCAGCGGCGCACTGTTCGAGCATATATCTTTAAAAAAATAAGCCAGGTCCAGGATGATATCTGTCGCTTTTATAATATTGAGAGCGAGTTTTCGGAACATCTGCTGTGCAGCTGTGGAGCATTATTTAAACGCAGACTAAGGTTTCTTGGCAAAAGATGTCAACAGCCCAATGAGATTTGATCTTTGATCCCGGAAAAGTGATTGGCTTTCAAAACCATATCTTACCTGACTGTAAGCGTATCTATGCAGGTGCCTGATCACCCCACTATAGTGATCATTGTATTTGCAGGGGGCACGTACAGTAAACAGGGACATAACGTGTGAGTGTCTACGATTTTGAAGTGCTGCACAAATCGAAAAATCGTTTTCCACAAAATGAAGATCCACTTTTATATAACTGGTAACACGACTAGTCGATTCTGTCAAGTGACGCTTAGTTGGGAAAAAGGCGTGGTCGGAAGAAGATTGTCGTAAATTGATTTGCTCCACTAAGTGCTCCACTATTCTAAAGATCATTATTGACATTATTGACAAACTCTTCGAGAATGAAAATACCTTCAAATAAAAATCTGGTTCCGAACGAAAATGCACTTTGCAAGAGTGCAATGTTCGAGCGAAATTAAGGGCGGAAACGACTGGTCGGTCGGCGTGATCATATCATGAGCTGGGCAATAAATATTCGATTGATTCTAAAACGGTGAACAAGTATCTGCATGAAATAGGTTTAGAACTTTAAATATAAAAACCATAAAAATTACAAAGTAGTGTTTTGGCCAGACCTTGCATTGTCAAACTATGCTAATGCAACTCTAGCGAATTTGCGGCAAGGCAATATCGGGTTTATTTCGAAAGGAAACAATCCTCTCAATGTGCCACAGCTGCAGTTCATTGAAACTTTCTGAGCAAATTTGAAGCGAATGGTCTACCATAAAGGTTACAGAGCAAAAAACGTCGATTGTTTGATAGAAAAATCAAGATGGAGCTCAAACAATTGAAACATCCGGAATTCAGGAAGCTATAAAGCAAGTACCCCAGAGGATCAGGAAATCAACGCGATGTGGAGCTGAGTTTTTCCTATGAGGTTGGTAAATGAGTTACATTACTTGAATAAACAAACAAGTATAAAAAAATAAGTTGCGCAAGATTTTAATTTGAAAGTTTGTTCGGATTTTTTTCCTCATACGTTATTACAAAAGTTTACACCGTTGGACAACGTAATTCTATTTCCCCGAACAATAAGATTTTATTGATAAGAATTGAGGACAACCTTTGAATGCCTCTACTGTGGCAGACGCAGCTGTAGTTTTCCTGTTCGGAAGCATTGCTTGGATCCAGCTCGTTGTAGTCTTATCGACTCCTTTATTCTGTAGAACCGTGCAAATAGATGCAAATGATGTGTTATCGAAAGCTCCTTCAATATTAAGAAAAGCGCGGACCATAAAAAATAGCATTAGAACCATGAGAATGAGAAAGACAGTTTTCGAACACAAAAAGCGGAAGCGAAGACGGGAAAAAAAGACCTTCAGAACTTCGTCTTTCCGAAAAAAGTTCCCATGCAAAATTTGAAACAGTTAAACTGGGTCAGGTTCATGAAATTTCCAAAATCTAACATTTTTAATGCCTTAGAATGTCTTAGCAATGCACAAAACGTATAGATCTGGTCTCTAATTTTTTAGGGCACCTGTGACTTAGAACTAGGTGATTTTCCCAGCTCGAAAATTTCTTTAGTCTTAGAATGTCGATTTATAAAAAATTAATTTCACTGGAAATTCCATCTCGAAGCGTCCCGGTAAGGATGCTCTAGTTGATATGCATATTAATGTTTATGCAAGGATAAGTCCTTCAGAAACTCACTGCGGATGTAGTTATTCGTAATTTTTTTTATCAACTAGAGAAGGGTTAATGTCAGATTTATAGGTCTGAGAGAAAGCATTGAGCAATGTACTGACTTTATTGCTCGGTTCTAATATAAACACAAAGCAGAGCTCAGACATGGGGTCCGATTCTGGCTTCAAAGGCTCAAAAGGACTTAGTGCCCGGTTAATACATAGAAGTCTTACTGAACAGTCGATAAGTGAGCACTACAGTGCGTCTTGAACTGTCCTACAGATCAGACGTTTTTTCGGTTGCTTGTGGACTGGTCTTTGACTGCCTATAGCTTCAAAGTTTGTGTTTTGTCAGTGTGTCTTTTAAAGACTACCTGAAAGTTATTTCCCATCAGTCTTTCTCAAGACTACCTACTTTTGAATTTAACATTTGTTTTAACTTTTTTCGTATCACCTGAAATGGCTGGACGGAAAAAGAAACCTCGCATCGCTGCGGGGAGGAAAAGAGAGGCATCTCTTTCTGACACATCGAGTGTCTGTAGTGACAATCCTTTTGATATTTTGCCTGAGCAAGAAGCTGGTGAAATGGAAGTTACCAATAATGAAACTATACAAAATATAAAATCTTTAAAAAAGGAGAAAGTTCCACCTATTGTGGTAACTATTTCTTCTGAATTTAATATATTCAAAAAGGAACTTTCAACGTTTGTTTCTGACGTTAAAGTTACCTATCAAATTGGCCGTAGAGGTGAATGCCGCTTATTAGCCGACTCAGTAAAGGGTCGTGATCGTCTTGTTCAGTATTTAACTGACAAGATGTACAAATTTTTTACATATGACACCAAGAACGCCAAGCCGTTCAAGGTTGTCTTGAAAGGTCTCACCAACGATCAAACCGTTGATGAGATCAAACTTACTTTAACAGAATTACTTGGCATAGCCCCTACCCAAGTAATTCTAATGAAACAAAAATCACGAGGCGAAAACAGTCAGAGAACTGGAATTTCCCTTGTTAATTATTTAATTCATTTTAACCGCAATGAGGTTAACAACTTAAAATTTTTTGAAAAAGCACATGCTTTGTATAATGTGCGTGTAAAGTGGGAAACTTATAGGAAGTATGGCGGAGGTGAAAAGCATATCACCCAATGCCGTACTTGCCAACGTTATGGCCATGGTTCCAAATTCTGTAACATGGACCAAAAATGTCTTAATTGTGGAGACTCTTCTCACAAAAAGGACACATGTCCTGTGAAAGAGAGTAAAAATTTTCGCTGTGCGAATTGTAACGGCAACCATATGTCAAATTTTTATCCGTTTAGCAATTTTTAAGGCAAGGCAAGGTAAACAAAATTCAATTTCTCAATTAAAACCAACTTCAAAACAAAATTCTCCAAGCGTACCAGTGACGCATAGTTTACCTACTCCTTTGCATACCCGTTTAACTTATGCACAGGTCACAGGTAGTTCGAACATTATACCGCCTAGTGTTGGTAGTTCGAAAATGACCGTTAATATGGGTAAGCAAAACACGCTAGAAAATAATAGTACACCTATTACTCCAGCTAATATTGCTGCCGAAAATATTTTCTCTAATGTCAACTGCCTGGGGCCTATTACGGCAGGTAAACTTTCTTTTTTGCAACAGGCAATGTTCGATCTTATGAACGCCATGTTGCAGGCAAAATCAATGTTTGAAGCCATTCAAATAGGCACAAATTTTACTATTAAAATTGTTTCTAATTTAAAATTTAGCAATGATTTTAAATAAAACAATTAAAATATTAAATTGGAATGCTCGCTCATTGAAGGCCAATGAGAATGAGCTTTTTAATTTTTTAACAGTAAATAATGTGCATATTGCAATTATTACTGAAACATTTTTGAAACCTAACACAAAATTAAAATATGATCCCAATTACGTGGTTCATAGATATGATAGGATTCAGGGTTCCGGCGGTGGAGTTGCAATTGTTATTCATCGCCGAATCAAACATCGTGCTCTTCCCCATCTTGAGACGAAAGTTATTGAAACTTTGGGAATTGAAGTTCAAACTGAACTTGGCCGCAGCATATTTACCATTTCAATGCACACGCGAGCTCAAAAATTATTTTAAAGGTGATTTACAAAAACTCACCAGAAATAGTTCGAAATTTTTCATAATCGGCGATTTTAACGCTAAACATCGTTCAGGGAATAATTCTCAAAGTAATTCCAATGGCAAAATTTTATTCAATGATTGTTCTTCAGGATACTATTTTATTTTGTCTCCGAATAGTCCTACATGCTTTTCTTCTGTAAGAAACCCTTCAACAATTGATTTGGTGCTGACAGATCAAAGTCATGTATGTAGTGATTTGATCACACATGCTGACTTTGATTCTGACCATCTTCCAATAACTTTTTCTTTATCACATGAATCAGTTTTAAACCCTATGAGCTCTGTTTTTAATTATAACAAAGCTAATTGGGAAAGATACAAAAATTATATTGAGAGAAATTTCAATAATGAGCTTGATTTGCAAAACGAAGTGAATATTGATTCCGCTTTGGAAGCATTAAAATGTGCAATTGTTGATGCCAGGAATTATTCTGTTCCAAAGGCTCAAGTGAAATTTGATTCACCAATAATTGACGAAAATCTTCAACTGCTAATTCGTTTGAAAAATGTCCGCAGACGTCAATATCAACGTTCTCGTGACCCTGTTTTTAAAACTATTTATAAAGATTTACAGAAAGAGATTAAACATAGATTTACTCTTCTGAGAAATCAAAATTTTGAGACTAAAGTTGAAAAATTGAAACCATATTCAAAACCATTTTGGAAGCTGTCGAAGATTCTTAAGAAACCTTCAAAGCCTATTCCAGTTTTAAAAGATGGTGAACGTTTTCTTGTATCCAATGAACAAAAGGCTCAAAGACTTGCTCAGCAGTTTGAGAGTGTTCATAACTCAAAGTTGAATTTTGTGAGTCCAATTGAAAATGAAGTCACACGTCAATTTGATTTAATTTCGTCCCAGAATTTTTTACCTGCAGAAATGATTGAAACTAACTTGAATGAGATTAAATCAATTATTAAAAATTTCAAAAATATGAAAGCACCTGGTGACGATGGAATCTTTAATATACTAATCAAACATCTCCCTGAGAGCACAATGGATTTTTTAGTGAAAATTTTCAATTGCTGCTTCAAAATTGCATATTTTCCCAAATTATGGAAAAATGCAAAAATTACTCCCATTTTAAAACCGGATAAGAACCCAGCAGAAGTTTCAAGTTATCGACCAATCAGTTTGCTTTCTTCAATAAGTAAACTGTTTGAGAGAGTTATTCTTAACAGAATGATGTCACACATCAACGAAAATTCAATTTTTGCAAATGAACAGTTTGGATTTCGCCATGGGCATTCCACAACTCATCAATTGCTCAGAGTTACTAATATGATACGAGCTAACAAATCTGAAGGTTATTCCACTGGAGCTGCTCTTTTAGACATAGAAAAAGCATTCGACAGTGTTTGGCATAAAGGTTTGATTGCGAAATTGCAAACTTTTAATTTTCCAATTTTCCTAATCAAAATTTTAAAAAATTATCTTACTGATCGAACTCTGCAGGTTGTCTATCAGAATTCAAAATCTGATAGATTTCCTGTCAGAGCAGGTGTGCCTCAAGGTTCAGTCTTGGGTCCAGTCCTGTACAACATATTCACTTCAGATCTTCCTGAATTGCCTCCAGGATGCACAAAGTCATTGTTCTGCGATGACACAAGCATTTCCGTAAAAGGAAAAAGTCTTCGTGTCATATGCAGTCGATTGCAGAAAAGTTTAGATATTTTTTCTTCCTACTTGCAAAAGTGGAAAATCTCTCCCAATGCTTCTAAAACTCAAATGATAATTTTTCCGCATAAGCCTAGGGCTTCTTTCCTCAAGCCAAACAATAATCACGTTGTCAAGATGAATGGGGTTATTTTAAGTTGGTCCGACAAGGTTAAGTACTTGGGACTAATTTATGATAAAAAACTTATTTTCAAAGAGCACATTGAGAGTATACAAGCCAAGTGCATCAAATATACGAGATGTTTATATCCTCTCATTAACAGGAATTCTAAACTTTGTTTAAAGAACAAACTTTTGATTTACAAACAAATTTTTAGACCAGCAATGCTTTATGCTGTACCGATCTGGTCAAGTTGCTGTTCAACAAGGAAGAAAACGCTCCAAAGGATTCAGAATAAAATTCTGAAAATGATTTTGAAGCGTCCTCCTTGGTTTGGTACACTCGAATTACATAGACTTACTGGTGTTGAACCATTAGAAGCTATGTCAAATAAAATTATTAACAATTTTCGACAAAAATCGTTGCAATCCTCAATTGCTACGATAAGCTCTCTTTATAGCCAATAAGTTAGCAATTAAGTTAGTTGTAAGTTTACTTCCCCTTTTCTGACAAGTAGGTTTAAATCCCTACGAATGATAAGTCCTAATTGCGAAAGCAAACAAATCCTAACAATTAAAATTACAAATTTCTAACAGTGTTGAGAAGTCACCATTTGTGATTGGACACACATACTCATTATTTACTAATATTTATCATAAATACTTAAGCTACTAACAAATCCCCCTTAAAAAAAAAAAAAGTGAGCACTACGGAGCTCCGTGGCTCTTCAACGTTTCGATGCGTCCTCCTTGGTTTGGTACACTCGAATTACATAGACTTACTGGTGTTGAACCATTAGAAGCTATGTCAAATAAAATTATTAACAATTTTCGACAAAAATCGTTGCAATCCTCAATTGCTACGATAAGCTCTCTTTATAGCCAATAAGTTAGCAATTAAGTTAGTTGTAAGTTTACTTCCCCTTTTCTGACAAGTAGGTTTAAATCCCTACGAATGATAAGTCCTAATTGCGAAAGCAAACAAATCCTAACAATTAAAATTACAAATTTCTAACAGTGTTGAGAAGTCACCATTTGTGATTGGACACACATACTCATTATTTACTAATATTTATCATAAATACTTAAGCTACTAACAAATCCCCCCTTAAAAAAAAAAAGTGAGCACTACGGAGCTCCGTGGCTCTTCAACGTTCGATGCAGAGGTAGGTGGATCTGTCGAGTCAGGAAAGTTTCGCGTGATCTTAGGACATCGCTTTTTGCAGTCGCGTTGCCTCAGGCGGAGCCTGAATGTCCTCATAGCATTGAACTCTGGTTCTCCTTTTAGTTTTGCGTAGTTCAGCATTCTGTTAAGTTTATCACTTAACTACATGCATGGAAGGCTCGATGGCTGATAAAACTGGAAAATTTTTATATCCAAACAACGCTTAATAAGGGTTCTTCAATTAGTAAATTGTATATATGGCTTAATTTAAACGTCGGGTAAATTTAAGGTGCATTTACAAATTTTCTGAGAAGTCTCAGTTTGACATGCCGAGCTCAAAGAATAATTTTATCCTTTCTGATAAGTGGAGTCGGTATTCTCCGTTCAGGTACCGGAGAATTCCTTGCAAGTTTCAGGAAATGTCAAGAAATTAAATTTTGAATACTTTTCCGCTATTCTAAAGGAGTTCGAATTCCAATGAAACCAAAAAAAAAATGCATTATTCTTAAGGTGAAACCTCATTGAATCCAAAAATGGCCGACTTCGAGTCACCACTTCGGGTTTTCGAAAGCACAAGACTCGGAAATAGTTATTGCGTTCCCTGTGAAAATGCTACTTTATGTATACTGTGGTGAAGCAAACATAAAATAGAATTTCTATAGGGAACGCTTTTGAAAATTCGAAGTGGTGACTCGAAGTCGGCCATTTTTGGATTCAATAAGGTTTAAGTCAAAGAAATCGAGGCGGATCAGAATTGATATGTTCTGCGTGGACACTGCCAAGAGGATCCTTGTCGCGAAGCACAATATTTAATGAATAAAGTCTATCATTCTCAACGATCAAAACGATTGTTGTTACTGGTTTTAGTACGCAAATATCATGTAACGATCATTCATTTATCTTGTGAATTTATCTTCTTTTTTTTGGATTAAGTAAGTTAGGGGAAAACTCGATCGCCAACTGTTTTGACCACCAGTCACGGGAAAGCAACACTTTTCCACCGCTCGTTCCGCTGACCAGCAAGTACTTGGATATTAATATCGGAATTTCTTTGTCAGCAGGTTACCCGATAGTAGTGGCAGTAAACATCATCAGCGCCAAAGTACGGGCCTAATCATCGTCAGGACGACTGGTTTCCTGTGCGACTGCAACAGTGTTGTGAAGCGCAGTGCTACTGCCGAAAAAACAAAACAAAAACGGTGCTCGAACGCATCAAGCATGTATTAAGGTACACACAGTGATTCAAACAGTTGAAAAATAAGGGGGTTTCTTAGTGTGAACGAAAGACAGTTGCGGAGCAGCGGGGAGTTAGGTGTTTGAAAAACAAGAAAAAAAAACGGAAGAGGACAACAGATAAGTGAGTGAGACGGCTGCAGCTAGTCGTGCCTAGCCAAGTAGAGCCGGAACTGAGCCGAGCTCAAGTTATGGATCCGGCAGTCGCTTGGTTTCAGGAAGAGCAGGAAGGACCCGCGAAACGTATGTGGATGGGCATTTGGGAGACCATGGCTGAGTTGGATCCTCCGTTGACTGTCCCGGTAGAAAATCAGAAACCGCAGCGTGCCGGGACGGATAAACCCAATCGGAACGTTGGTGGGGAAAATCGTCTGATTGGCGGTAATGGCAGCGGCGGAGGTGGTGGTGTTGTAGGTGGCGGCGGAGGCGTCGGCAGTACTGACGATTCACAACATCATCATCCGAATCTTCATCATCTTCATCATCATCATGGTAACGCGTTAAGTGAAAATAATAATAATAGCAACAATGGTGGCAACGGAAATGGGAACAACGGCAACAACACACCTACGGGTGGCGGAGGTGGCACTATTCTAGTCAACAACAATAACAACAACAACAACGAGAAGAACTTCAATCCGACCCGGAAGAAAGCCGGCAGTACCGTGGACAATAAGGCCAGCACATACAACATGAATAAACAGCATGCGCGGTTGATTGGAATTCACGGCGGTTGCCCATGGCGTCCACCGACCTTCAAGTACGGAAGAGGAATCATTGGGTAAGTTTACTTCTTAATCGTATTTTGTACCGAATTTCGCGTAACCTCATCCCTTTATCGCTTGAGTGGGTAATTTTAGGTACAGTTGAATAAAAAAAAAATGCGACGCAGTAAGGTTAGTTTGATAATAAGAGGAGAACTTGGACAGTAAGAGAATTTGTTTTGTAATTGAAGTGTGTAGCAACATTATTTTTTTTCAATCGAATTAATCAAAAATACACAGTAACCTCAAGCCATACGTCCACAAAGCGAAAACATAAGAAACGTCACCGTTGTTGTAACAGGTGCCGTGCATAATGGTGGCCGGATATTAGCCGCAGACGCGTGCATCACACCAGCTAGGACTAGGTTTTGTGAACATGTTTGCATTTCGTGCAAACCTATGGAGTAAAAAAGCTTAGGACCGAATCTAAGCTGATTCTGTGTCCCATACTTTCAGCAAAATACACAGCCAGCCGCAGTTATTTAAAATCTGCGATAATTGCCGAACAGTAGACAGCCTTGACAACAAGAACGCGATCCGAATCGGTTGTTGAGCTGTGATGTACTTTTTTTTCTCTCTCAATTTGCCTACGTTGGGTGTGTATATTTTAACTGCGCTCAGTATCTTACTTTTCGCTCTACTGTACGCTGTAGAACGGATGCTGCCGCGTATTGAATATCGCGTCGTGTTTGCTGTTTTTTACGCCTCGCTCTCAATGACATAACCGAACGATTATGTGTAAACGGGTGGTAAGCGGAGAAGGCAGTTTTTTTGTGACCTATACTACAGAACTACGTCAGATTCAAGTAAAGTAGAACTGAGATGCTTGTTTCTTGTGTTTTACATTGTTGTGAGTGCTTAAGTTGGCTTTTATCGTTATGCTTATTGCCATGAATTTATTTTGTTTTATTGAGATTTTCATTTAAGAGTGTTCATTATAAAGTCACAGGAGTGGCATGGTAACAAAGTAGTGCATATAACGTGGTAATACTACATGGTTGGCATATGGAAGTAAGCGGAAATAAATTTGAGCAGCTTTTATTTCGCTTCAAAGCCCTCGCAGCGTTTATTCACCAGGTTAACAGACAATCTTAGCGCACTTGAAAGTGCATTCGATTCTGAACGGTTATATGCGACTTATTTCATTTTGGTATTATTTGGAATTTAATGTTTTTCTATCTGAAGTTTTACCAATCCACGAAAATATTGAGGATTACTCCATTACTGGATTGGCTTCCAGTTATTTTTGTACACCATGGACCTCAAAATCCCAAAGAAATCATCGGTTGGACGAGACTGAGGTAAATTTGTTCCACAGACGATTTGTGTTTTGGCGTAATGTGATGATGGTTTATCTGACCAACATTTTCTTCAAACATTCGTTCTGGCACACATCTTGAGAGCCAAACCAGTGGGCTTGAACCGTGATTTAGAAAAAAAGAACAAATTCCTGTCCTGAGTGATGGAAAAAAACACCACTTTTGCCGGTCTTTCACTACCTTCTTTGTGATTGGTAAAATAGTTCACTCATGACCTATTTACTTAAATTGTTGTGCAATGTAATTCAGTACAATCCGCTTGCGCAATGCTTGTTGTTTCGACGCCATTTTGAACAGAACTGAGCATGCACAAACAAAACAAAAAATACTGTCATGAAAAGAAGGAGAGAGAAAAAGAGAGCGACAGAGAGAGAGAGAGAGAGAGAGAGCGACAGAGAGAGAGAGAAAGAGAAAGACAGAGAGAAAAAGAGAGAGAGAGAAAGAGAGAGAGAGAAAGAGTGAAAGAGGAAGAGAGAGAGAGAAAAGAGAGAGAGAGGGAAAGAGGGAGGGAAGGAGAGAGAAAGAGGAGCTCGGGAGTGTCGACTTAACACACTAATAGGTTATCAACAAACATAGCTCTAGAGACGTTCCCCGTTTTGATCAAAGTATCAATCATCATCAGCTTGCATCTGTTGTCGTAGAGCAAATCTAATAAATCTACGTTGCACAGCTCCAATTATGGATTTCCATATGTGTAAATTTGGACTCCATACAACAGAGGTAGTATCAAGAATGAAACGCACTAACGAGAAGTAGAGGGCTCGCAAGCAGTGCGGGTCACAGAAGTCCTCGGCCATGTGCATAATAAATCCTAAGTTGCGGTTAGCTTTCGAAATAATGGTTGAGTAATGATTCTGAAAGGAAAGCTTAGAATGCAGTATCACTCCCAGATCTTTAACCACATAAACTCTTTCGAGAGGAGTACATATCCAGGTGGAATTACGAAACAAACATCATTAAAAAAATAGGAAAAGTATTGGACCTAGGTTGCTGACCTGTGGAACACCAGACTGATTGCACATAGCATGAAATTCAGTGGAACTAATTTTCACTAAGAGGCTGCGATTTGGCAGGTAACTATGCAGCCAATTAATAAAATCTTCAGAAGCGCCAAGACGGTTTAGTTTTCATAATAGTATGTTGTGGTCAATGCGATCAAAAGCAGGCTTAAGATCACTGTACACTATGTCGACTTGAGCATTTGCTTCAATCTTTCTAATGCAAAATGAGCTGAATTGGACCAGGTTCGTGTTGTATGATTTGACTTTGATGATATGATTTCACTTTAATAAACAGAAGCTCACTCACAAGAATTTACAATAATTTTGACCCGACACACAGAGAGGTGATACCGCGGTAGTTCGTAATATTACATTTGTCTCCTTTTTATAGACTGGGAAGATGTTGGATTTTTTCCAGGATTTTGGAAATTTATTCTGTGTGAGTGACAATTGCAAATTTGGTGGCTTGCATAACACTTCGGCACATGTTTTAAGTACCACTGATGGTATCTCGTCTGGGCCTGGCTTATTAGACGTTTTAAGCTTTAAAACACTGGCTTTGATTTCGTCTTCGCTGAAGTGAATTGAGTTTAGCCAAATACATTTTTTGGAACATTACGCATGGCATCATCAATTTGCGAACCAGAAGCTACGGTAGAACTAAAAACACTTGCCAAATGTCTCTCGAACTCGCGGTTGCAGATGGTTTGAGTGTTAGCAGACACCAGTTCCTCCACATATTAGATTGCAGTCCACTTTGATTACGCTTCTCTTCGACAAACAACCGAAACCGTTTTGGCTTCTTTCTCAGACCATTTTGCGCACGTGTTATATATTCGGAATAACGAGCTCGATAATATCAAATATACATGGAGTCTAGTGCCTAGAAAAACCTGGGAAACTGAAATTTTAATAATCCTGACAAACTTTGAAAAGTCAGGGAAATTTGAGATACATTATGTATCATGTATTATTCTGAAGAATTATGTTGCAGGAAGATTTCAAGTTTCTTCAAATTTTTCTATTGTATTTTCCTATGTTCTCACGCTTATGATTTTGATTATGTCTGTACGACAATTTCTCTCTATAGGGATACACAAGTCATCCGATTACAAATGTTATGGATTTCGCGCAATTTTGATTACATATTGGCAGTATTCTCTGAATTTAATGAAACTTTGTGGGTATGAGGCAGCTGTGCATGACTTTTTTCGAAAATTACTCTTGAATAATTTTTGAAAAGGTCTGAAGTTTTTGCTACAAAACGATATATTTAAGTAGTGACGAGAGTTAGAGATCATTTTTCAAGGGATGCCTTTTAGTAAATTGGCTTAATTTTATACCGGGAAAAACGAAAAAAGCTGGAAAAAGACGGGAATTTCAAATCACCAGGAAAACAGACGGGAAAACCGGGAATACCATCCTTCTGCATATTTTACGCTCCACTCCACGCATTTTTTGCGGATTTTGCGTTTTTTGCGGATTTGGTGCGTTTCTACTACTCCATGGCGCGGATTTTGCGGAAAGCCTTGCAACCTTGCTCTCAATTACCTAAAAATCAGGATATCGACTGAGGGGCTGGCAGCACTCTTTCAGAGTTCAATGAAACATGGTGGGTGTGTAGTAGGGTGCCAATCACTTGTATGAGAAAAAAGTAATCAAAAAATTTAGGAAAAAAAAAACCCTATACAAAATGTTTACCTGCCTGAAAAACACCCTGTGCAAAATTCCAGGTCAGTTGGATTCAAAATGGGGTGGCGCAAAACGATGTTAGACCTTGAGAAATCCGAAAAATCATAAAAATCATGATTATTTTCAGCTGATACCAGTTCTCGATGTTTCATGCATTTTTAAGCTATCTGACACCAAAATTTTGTTCGAAAACCGAATTTTCATGCAGTCAACCCCTCTTGGGTGAATTATTGGATTTTCAAAGGCCAAACTTCAATCGCTTTTTTGATTTTTCACTAGGTGTTTTTTCGGGTAGGTGAAAATTTTGTATATGTTGTATTTGTATGTATATTTTGGTTAGCATCCTAGAATGTAGACTTTACTAGACTGAGCAACTTTGCATATACTATTTTTTAAAAATTATCTGGACTTACATTCAAAGAGGACTGAAGTTTTTTTGTAAATCGATATATCTGAATGATGACAAGAGAAAAAAGTCGTCAAGAAACGACTTTGAGAAAGTTGTCTGAATTTCCATTTAAAAATATTGAGAAAAATAAATAATTGAGACAGGGTAAGGAACGGCTTAAGCAATAGCGCCTATTTGAATTAGTCGCAGAAAACAGGCCTCAAACTCCTGCATTTTGATCAATATCGACAATTTCAATGGTGGAAACGAAAACTTTGATTGTTTAGCTGTCTTACGAATATGAGAAAACCCGTTAATCACAAAGAAATCTGTGAACAAACATCATTTGGAACAAATCGACCTTTATTGCAGCCATTCAGGAGCCACTTCGGTTGCTGCTAAAAAAAACGCTTGCAAAACAGATGGAAACTGCTTGAAATAGGTTCGGGGTGATTGGAATAGTGTCCCTCGATTGGTAACTTTAATTGATTATTGTTAATGTTGGCTAACTTAGCTTTACAATCTGAAAACAAAGTTCTGACAGATAAAACGATAAAGAACAGATTGATATACTACTGTTTGAATTTCACCCAACACATTTCGAGCATTTCGTCTGAATACACAGGCGGATCCTAAAGCTGCTTAGAAAATGTTCCTTACCCTACTACGAAAACAAAATTTTATCGTAACCGTTATGTGCTCGACATTAAAACACCCTTACGTGCCCCCAAAATGGTCCTTCCCGAAAAGATTCTGCTGGGGCTTCACTAATAACATATCTCTTTGGATGTTATGTGGTGGTCCTGAATAGATTCAAAATGACAACTGTGGTCGATTTACGGCCTATGAATGTCATCCCGACTCCGAAAATACTCATATTGGGTGGTATTTGGCTATTTTTAGCTGATTTTCATGAACCAGAAGTTGCCACCCTGGATTTCAAAACGACGTCTAGGGTCGATTTCAGGTCATCCTGATTTCGGAAAAACCTATAACCGTATATATTACTTTTTAACGAGTTCTGAAAACACATGAGTCTCATCGACGTCAGTAATGACAAAAATTCGAAAAAAGTTGTCAAGGGCTGGCATATAGTAAACCGTCTGAAATTCATTGATTATTCCTTGAAACTCTTTTGAACATTTCAACATGGTCACTCTTAAGAAATGTTTATTATACACAGACTTCGCAGCCGACTGTTAAGTGTACAGGACAATTGCGGGGTTAGCGTTACGATCCGACTGACACTAACAGTCTTTCCCGTGCCGAGACTCGAGGCCAGCATCGTACCTTGAGAGGCCTACTTAACAGTTGCATCAAATCGTCGTTTGAAGCTTTGTTTACAAAAATGTTTATGTAAATTAATAATCCGGGTGGCCACTCTACCAGGAAAAGCGGGAAAAAGACGATAATTTCAAATCACCGGAAAAAGACGGGAAAAGCGGGAAATTAGGCTTCACATCAGGACAATCATCCTCCTGCATGTCTTCTACTAATGTTGCCAATGAATGAGTTGTAGTAAACTAATTCCCTGATCTGGAAAATTATTTATTTTTTAATAATTATTCTTGATTTCCAAATTATAACGATCTAAAATTAAAAATTAAAATTAAAAAACTATTTTGGCAACACAGTTTTTTATACATCTTAAAATTTTTAAGACGATTTCGTTAGGATGTGTTGTATACTGTTTTAAAAAAGTAGCTCAGATTTATCGAATTCCTGAAAAACTGTCATGCTTTCGTTTAGAAATGTATTTTTGCTTTGCTTTGCTTCACCATAAAATATTTAATAATTTTAACAGTCTTCCAATAAGATAATTTTAACAGTCTCTTCTTCCCGAAGCTCGCTTGAGAAGACAAAACTTCTAAGCTCTAATGTAAAACGATCGATGTTCAATTTTTTTCCATACATTCCATTGGCATTTAAGTTGACAGAGAGAAAAAGCAGAAGAACGATCAACGATTTTTAGATAAAAAGGGTGCAAATTGTGCAGGTCTCCATGCAGGTACTTGCTAAAGTCGATGAACAGTTAAAGGAAGAAAAATTTTGAAGAAGAAATATTTTTCATAGTTCCAATAACACTATTCTCACAAGGATATAAATAAACATGTAAAATTGATGTTTTTCACATATTTTTTAAAAATAAAGCACTGAGAAAATTTACAACCTATCGTCGGGAAAACCGGGAAAAAAGCGGAAAATCGAAAATTGATTTTGAGTGGTCACCCTGCATTGAAAAACTCTTACTTGAGTCTATTCCATGTTTCTACAGAGGATGTTGTTCAGATTTTCCGAAAACATTTTTAATGACATTCAACTTATGTTTGAATGTTAGACCTGACATCGAGTTGAGGGATTTTTCTACTTTTTCGAGTTTGGCGCTATACGCGAGTTACATATACTTACTCGTATTAATAACCTTTTTTTTCTAGCTAAAACCTATCTCGTCCTTTTGAATTATTTTCAACAAGATTTTTTGCAAATTTTAGTAAAACTTGCTATGGTTTGCAACTCACGAGGATTATTAATTACTTATTGAATGTTCCGACAATATACGGGATTAAATGATAATCCATCACTTTTCATATCTTAAGTATTTATCCACATTTCTCAAATCTCGTCATTCAATTCTCACTTTATATGCCTAACTTATGTTTCACAGGAATTTTACTCGTCATAATCATACTCTTTTCAACGAGAAAAAATCAGTGCTACATTTGTATATAAGAATTTCCAAACAACATTTTTGGTCAGCATCATTCCTAAACATGGCCGCAGTAAGTCAACTGTCCTGCGTTTTAAGCTAAATACAAACAAGTTATACATATCAGCATGACATTTTAAAGATGGTAATAATTTTACCATGTTGAATCATAAGTTTTCATTAGTTTTTTTTTTTCGGCGCGGATTTAGTTTTCACGGCGCGGATCCAAAACCCGTGGCGCGGATTTTGCGGATTCAAAATTAAGGTTTCTGTAACTGTAACCAATTCTAAGGAAATATCAACCCAATCGAGTTTTTATTTATTTCAAGTAGTAAATGTGGGGTTGAAGAAATAGGATATCAAAAATTTCGAAAAATATAGTCCAGCAGGTGGGACTAGAATCCACAACTCCTAATCTCCAGTCAGATGCGTTTTACGTTACACCACCTATCATTTAAGATATAAAAAAAAAAGATTTTTCTAATTAGCATTCTACCTTGAAATTTTTGAAATGTGAAGTTATTTCCATTTTCATTCATAAATGTAATATATATTAAATTGTTTAAATTAAATTGTTACTTGGGATATCAAGTAGTTTGCATTTCAACGCTAAATTAATGACAAAACATAAGTATTTTTTTACTTAAAAAAACACTGTTTGCTGTTGAAATATTCGAACCATTTTGACTTAAGCGATATATATTCTGAAAGCACATTTCAGTTTTGGTAGGTGAAATCATTAAAAAACCATGTCTCAAAAACTTCTACTGATTTGTCTATGGATCCAATTTATTTGCAGACTTGAAATAAATATGGAACGAAAATTTTAAGTTATTTTTTTTTATTCCGTTGTTCTGTTTAAATGATGACGATGTGAAATTGATGTCATTTCAAAGCCTGTCGTGTGACGGAAAAAAAAATTTGTTAAATTTTTTGGTAGAACAACTATTTTGACATATTTCAGAATTTCCAAAAACGATTACGATTGGATGTGTTGTAGGGTAACCGCTCCTGTATTCGTCTCAGTACCTATATTCATTTCATCATGGCTTTCTGATCAATTTATCGTCAAATTTTACCATATTTTCAACATAAAACTTTCAGCCACTTGAGAAAATCGAGAAGCAAATAGATTTACTTTCAAAAATTTGTAGAAATTAGACGGTGAATTGGACAAATGAGAGAAATAAGATGAATATAGGTGCATCTAGGTGTTGAGATGAATAATGGATAATACTGTTTAAAAAAAGGAGCTCAAATAATCGAATTTCTTAAAAACTGTAATGATTTCGTTTAGAAGTACAGTAAAATTGCTTTTACGCAGTTTATGGCGAGGTTTTTAACGCGTCTTTTCTAACGCGAATTGCCAGGAAAAGTCGGGTTTTACTCGGATTATTTTGAATAATATTTTTTTAGTGTCGGTTATTCCACTGGCCCCAGTTCAAAGATTTTGTAGGTCCCAGGACGTCGAAGTTTTTCAAAAAAAAATGTTTTGAGATAACAGATTTCGAAGTTTCGTCATTTTGCGTAAAAAAAATGCGACAATTTCATGTGCATTTTGCATGGGGGGACTTTTCTAGACAAGGCAAAACTTTCGAGCCCTATCGCCTCGCCATATATAACAAAGTTGAAGGTCAAAGTTCTTCCATACATTCTATTGGAACCCTAATGAAGAAGCATTGGCAGCCAAATGGTAGGTTGACAACGATATTTCCTTTTGGCCTTTTCCTATCGCTGAAATTACTGTATTAATTTGAATCAAATTCAAGATCATACATATTCTTATTTTTTGATTCCAAGAGCGTTCTCAAGTTAGTTTAGGAATACCTAGTTTAACTTATCCAGTTTCCAGAGAAATTATTAAAATAATTTTAGACGATTTTTTAGTTTTCTTCTGTTTTTTCTTTACCTAATTCATGATCATGTGTAATTGAAGCGTTTCAATTTATTAATTTCATTGTTGGCTTTTCCTTGCCTTAGACGTTTTTCAGCCGTTTTGAGCTGAATTCAGATTTTTTTTTATTTAAAAGAAGTGTTTTTAAATGTTTAAAGCCACATTTACTAGAGTTTTTGTGCATTTCAAAATAAACTTTATATAGTTTTAATTTTTCAGATTTTCCTGTTTTTACTTGTTTTTTTTCTTGTTTTCCTGAAATTAAAATTATTTATATATTTTACTTCCTGGTTTAAATGTTTTAGTCAGTAAGCTACCCGAAGCGTTCTTCTGCATTTTGAGCTAAATTTGACGTATTTGTTTTTCAATCTCTTCTACCTTGTAGAAAAGATTTTATCTTTTCTGCTTCTACAAAAGATTCCTGTCATATTGGACCCTTTTTTGTTTTTGGTCTTTTATTTGGTTCCTGTGGAAGGATTTCTGAATCTATTGTGTTGTTTTTCTGACGTTCAGAAGTGTTTTTGATAATTTAAAGCATAATTTGTGATTATAATTCTGTTGGTCTCTTCTGAACTATGAAGGCTGTTTTTCTGTTCTTTGGTGCGTTTTTCAGCCCTATGCTGAATTTTTATAGGATTTTTATTTATGGCTTCTATCAACACTTTTGAATAGAAATTCTACATAATGCAAAAAATATATATATTTATTTTTGCGAACTAAACATAAAATTGAGTTCAACAGTAATCAGTCCTGAGAGATTACGATCTTGAACGAAGTTCTCTTAGCACCAGGTAACCCAGTGCATTGGATACAATTCCTGATCTTCATAAAATTTAAATAATGGAATAATTTGATTAAGAATTTATTTTGAGCAGTGATGAAAATCGTAAACTATTTCTTGCCGTAATATGAGTTTGAACTTGTTCTCATTATTTCCGAGCACAGTGGTATGGTAGACCGAATTTTTATTCGAACGAAGAAAATTATAAGAAGCATGCTCCGATGATTTCCTCTATCGGACAGATGGATCTTTGTTGTACGAAATTTACTGTTCACAGGTTGGTCTTTTTATTTGTTTTTTCCTCATTAGGAAGTACATCGATTTGGAACCGAACTAATCAATCATCTGTTGTGTTGTTTCATTACCAGTGTGAAATTATGAGTCAAGTGTGAAAAAGAGAAACAAGCTTACGTTTAATGGGTTAAGCTTTTGATTAGAGTAATTTGTTCGGACTTTTCGCATATCTAGTTTTTTAGGTCCTTACCCTATTACGATAACGTTCAAAACTGATCAAAAATATGACGTTCGTTGTATTGACAAA
Source organism: Wyeomyia smithii (assembly GCF_029784165.1). Taxonomy (NCBI): domain Eukaryota; kingdom Metazoa; phylum Arthropoda; class Insecta; order Diptera; family Culicidae; genus Wyeomyia; species Wyeomyia smithii. The sequence goes on along the minus strand of NC_073696.1, from coordinate 272,119,926 downwards.
AATTTCTCTGTGTTTCGTTATGGCTTTCGATCAATGAACTGCATCATGCGCACGGTATGTACGCAGCAGCAATTAATGCTTGCAAATCAGCAGTACACAAAGTGATAATTATAATTTATGTAACTGCCTGGTAAAGGTGGCATACAAATCACTGCGTTGCTGGAAATCGTCATGGATTTCCTTAAATGGCCAAGATTTGTCTCGACCGACAGCAGCAGCACGCTCGGTGCACGCCAGTGTGCCGCCACTCTGTGACGTGTGTGACCGCCGGCCAGGCACCGATTCGGCTGATGGGAAACGGTTTAATGCTGGCAGCCGTTTTTGTCGAGTCCGATTCATTGTTCAAAAATAGAATCCCGCACAGACACAGCAGTGTATAAGCGGCAGAGTGACTCACGTCGCCCGCGTGCCGGGGCCCAGGTGTTGGCCGGCATTCCTTGGCAGTTCGCAATCAGCTTCCTCCGTTTGTTTAAACGAAAACGATGGTACCGCTGATGGAGAAAAATTGATCCAAAAAAGAAAAAGTTGCGGTTTTGCAATACGACGACCTTCCCAGCAGGCATCGGAGCTCATCTCTCTGATGGAGTCGAAAATTCGCCAAAAATCCCCCCTTGTACCTGATTTGCGTCAGCTTGAAACATATGTTGCTAAATGAGGAAACCTTGCAACCGCGAAACGTGCTATTCAACAAGTGGCGAGCTGTCAAACTGTTTTTTTTTTTCTTAATTTGTCTAATTCGATGTTTTCTTCGCAGGTTGCACGAGGAGATTGAGCAGTTTTACGCCCACATGATACCGACGCCGACTGAGCATGCGCTAAGGGTGCAGGTGGTCGCCCGGATAGAAGCTATCGTATTGAATCTCTGGCCGATGGCCCGGGTGGAGATGTTTGGTTCGTTCCGTACCGGGCTCTACCTTCCTACGAGTGATATTGGTAAGAGGATTTATTTGCAGTGCATAAAAATATGTCTAACTGTATTCAAACCTTTTTGTAGATCTGGTTGTTATTGGACGTTGGGAAAAGTTGCCGTTGCGAACGCTGGAAAACGAGCTCATCAACCGGGGTATTGCCGAACCGATGTCGGTACGCGTTCTGGACAAAGCCTCGGTGCCTATCGTTAAGCTGACTGATCGGGAAACGCAGGTCAAGGTGGACATCTCGTTTAACATGCAGTCCGGCGTACAGTCGGCCGAATTGATCAAGGATTTCAAACGCAAGTACCCGGTGCTGGCCAAGCTGGTGCTGGTGCTGAAACAGTTCCTGCTGCAGCGCGATCTGAACGAGGTGTTCACCGGGGGTATATCGTCCTACTCGCTGATTCTGATGTGCATCAGCTTCCTGCAGCTCCATCCACGGGCCAATTCGAATCAGACCACCAACCTGGGCGTGCTGCTGCTGGAATTTCTCGAACTGTATGGTAGAAAGTTCAACTACATGAAGACTGGTGAGTGCGGGTTCATTAAATATGAATTTAATTATAATGTTCGTAGAAGAAATTGGTCAAATAGATCGTAGTAATAAGAATTAAACAGTGCTCAATTTGCTGGTATTTCCTATAAAAATAACTTAGAAATTGGTTTGACAGCATGTGCATAAATCTCAGTACAATTATAATCAGTAGTCAGTCAGATTTGAGTTTAGTTTGTCATATGACTTACATTTTTTAAGTTTAGTAAAGCGGGCAATGTATGTATGTAATGTTGTTCAGGCGGACTTTTAAGGAAGTTATTCAGAATTCTGATTTTGGAAATGATAGTGAGGCATATAATTTACGATGTATCACATCTTATCTCCGCAGGAATTAGCGTTAAAAATGGCGGCCGATATATACCCAAAGAGGAGCTCCAGCGAGAGATGATCGATGGTCACCGGCCTAGTCTGCTGTGCATTGAGGACCCCTTGACACCGGGCAATGACATTGGGCGATCATCTTACGGTTAGTATGACCAGCATGTTTCTCCTGAACAATAACCCTAAGCAAAATTTTTCTCTTCTTCCACCCTAGGGGCTCTGCAAGTTAAGCAAGCGTTCGAGTATGCGTACATAGTGCTGATGCAAGCTGTCTCTCCGCTCAACAAATTCCTCAACGACTGCAACCGGCAAAGTATCCTGGGGAGAATTATCCGAGTAACGGACGAGGTCATCGATTACCGCAAATGGATAAAGGAAACGTTCGAATCAAGACTGATAGCGACGCAGACAATTGTGCCGACAATATTGAACGATCCACAGAATCCGCATATTCCGTTGCACCTACAACCACCGCAACAGCAGCCACCCCATCACCAGATAATCTACACTCGACGGCGCAACAGTTTATCCAGTGTTGATACCTCTGAGGAGAGTATGGACAGTGATGGTGATTCGAATTCCGTATCGAGAGATATTTCTCCGACCAGTATAAACCGGTCTCCGGAGATAGTTCATGAGATGCAGCACCCGAACGGTACTGGCGGCACGGTGGTTGTCCTCACCTCGCATATTCCGCAGCATTCGCATGAGGTGCTGATAGAAGAGAACAACGTAATTAACCTTGCAATGGCCCAACAGCAGCAGGCTCTGGACGGAATCAACGAAAATCAGATGATTCCCTACAACGTAAGTACTTCTACTGGGACGCAAACCCTTACATTTATATAATACTACTTTTTTTCAGCTGAATAACCGTCGCAGTGCATCTTCGCCGCATCAGATTGTCAGCGCAGGTAAGAACGCCCCGATGAACATCTACACCCCACGAAGCAGTTCGGAGCGGATGTCCATGGGAGGTAACGGTGGTAGTAATAATAACAGTAACCAGCAACCATCCGGTGGTAACACTTTGGTACGACACCACACCAAGCATCGGCGGTCAGTGATCGGTTTGCTGGGGCACTATATGATAGGTCCAAACAACAATACCAATTTGATCAACCTGACCAACAGCAACAGTGGTACTGTTAGTAAGGAGGAAAATCTGCACCAGAGTAATAACAATGGCAAGGAACCGAAGCAGCAAACGCCAAGCCAACCGTTGTATAGTATGAGCAGCAAAAAGTCAGCACAGCAATCGGCTGTCAGTGCTGCGACGTCCTCTTCCAAGCGTAAGAAAACTATCTCGCCAACGGACAACAAGAAGGGTGGTCCCCTAGGCAGCGGTGGTAGCAACAGTGGCAGTGGCATGGATAGCCGATGATAGCATGCGAGGCACCAGCATTGTGCCCGGTATGTGCACTACTGCTTTTAAACTGAATCGCTATCTACACGACCCCCAGTTTTTTCACGAAACGCTACTAGAAATAAGACTAGTACATTTCAGTCGATGCAGGGCGGGAAGGTCCAGTTAACGAATTGTATAGTGATGCAACTATATTGTACACAGCATAAGCCCAGGACCCTCTCTGCCGTCGGTATCACGATGTCGTAGTTACTTTTTGTCTCAGTGTGCAGTTGCTATATTTGTACGGAACTTTTATCATTAATACTGATAGTGCTGCGAACGGTAGCTAACTCATCCGATTCCGCGTGTGAAGTCACTGCCTTCCCTTCCCCCTTGACTATCGGATGTGTGCATCCCCGTCGAATACACAGCCAGACGAAAAAGTGAATAGACTATCTAAGTAATACCAGTTAGAAAGCTAAGCTTAGCAATTTAGATATCGCGGCCCATAAGCGTGATAGATCGTGTGATTATCGTTTAGTAATTATCCATGAAAGTCATAACGTTATGCCCACTACATATACAATACATAGACACCTTTGGAAGATCCAGTAATCATCGACTGTTATAGTTAATATGAACTAACATTCTGCGTAGCGCTAGACACCTTTCCACATCCACATACACACACACCCAAACAGGTACATTCGCACATTCGGCCGTCGGTTGATCTACCCAGTCGTGATCGACTAAATCGTGAAATATACATAGAAGAAACAATCTTAGAAAAAAAAAAAAAAAAACAACAATCTTAACCAACGCATTCAGAGTAATCGCAGTAGGAATTCGTTTTAGCGAAAGGTTTTTGGGTATCGTGATTGTTTGAACTATTTTGTACTCACCATACTGGTGGTTCTACGCTAAGATGTGTACCGCGATCACAGACGTCAGCAGGAGCGCTATAGGCTAGTTTTGTCGAAATTAAATTCTATTATCATTATTGCGTTATTCTGTCACACTAGAGGAGGATTTTTTTTTTCGTCGTATGCATCCATCATAATACCATCATATCATGCAGCAGCGTTTGTTCGGCCAAAACCGAAGCCGACAGAACAGAGAGGCGAAATCAATCAAAACCATTTGCAGACGGTTCGTGTATTCGAAATGTTAGTAATAGTGCAAATTTAATTATAATAGTAATAACGTTGGTTGGAGAATAAGAGCTTTACTCCCCCTGAGGAAGCCTTCGGCAGGAAAACGCCGCGTCGGAAGTGCGTACGTACGCCTTTGTTGTAAGTACGGGTAATTTTCGGTCATTGATTTACTTTGTCAAAGAGGTTACGGTACTATGCAGCGAAAAGCTTAAATTATTGCATTGTTATTGTCAAGGTTTTATTTCTTGCATATTTTCTCAACTTTTCGCTGATTATCGCCCTTCACGGCCTCAAAAGTGCAATATATTTTGCAATCTTACTTTAAACTATACCTATTTAATATAATAAATACCCATTATTCGTCCTGATACTTTCCACCAGCTGATGATTTCGCGGATGCAAAACCTGTTAGGCGTAGAAATTTGTTCACTGAACCGTATTTACATCACACCCTCCGTATGGAAAATCTTAATTATTCGTATGTATTTTGTTTCGCCAATATTTAGGTAGGTATCTAGTAGCGGTAGTTCCGACCAAGAACAGTAACTCTAATCCCAATTATCATAACGAACTGCTGGGATGAAATAAGACATGTTCACAATTAATCGGTATCAAATATTTCAGCAGAAAGAAAGCAACCAGCTCCAGAAGAAAAAGAAGAAAGAAGAACATTCAAACTTAGATGTACGGCTTAGTTTGTTTACTAAATAACCAAACAAAAACATACAGATATGAAAAAAGAGTCCAATAAGCTTAAGAAAGTTGCGATAAATTATTTATATATGAAGGTCAACCAATACGTATATATTTTTTGTTACTTTTAACGTGTATTTTATAGGATGCTTTCTTAATGCTTGCATTGCATACACATGCAAATATGTATTTTTAAGTAGTATTCCATGCTCTAGCTATTTTGTGTACCGGTCTGTGAATAAATTTTTTGTACACGAATGTTGTATCAAGGAAGTGATTCCAGAGCACGCTTTTGTCATGTTCCCATCCAGCTGGTCAACATCAATGCAACTAACAAAACCAATCTTTTTCAGAAGTTTGGTTAACAAATAGCATTTTCATGAATTAACCTAACGAAACGGCCAAGATATTAATCGTGCCACCTTCCATCAGCACAGCAAATAAGATTGCAAAATAAATTAACCAACGTTACCTACCTTTGTTTGTAAACGTAAATTTTCTCTCGTTCAGTAAAACGATAATGATAATGATAATTAATTTACTACACGAACTAGAAGAAAACAGCTGTCCTGTTGCACGTAGCAGCAACGAAATGCGGGATAACAACAACAATAAAATCCATGGTAAAACAGTCATTTTGAGTACAAAGTCTTTAATTCGATAGTGAAGATATAGATAAAACAAAAATTGTGTAATTTATCTGTACTATAATGTTTAAATTATAAAGCAAATGAAACAAAAAAATGTAAAACTAAAGTTGTAAATAAAGAGAAAAAAAAAATCGAAAACCAATGGCAGATGAGCCATAAACACACAAAAACAGGATGTTTACTGTCTGCTATATATGCACTAAAACAACCGAACATGTTTATATTTGTGTTCATTATTGTTTAATATGTACCGCAACTTGGAAGGTAATCTCCAGACGAGGACCAGTTCTTTGCACTGTCGCAAGCACTCTTGAAATGCCGCGAGTTCAACGTAACCTTGATTGGTAAACGGCTGGGCAGTGCGTACCAGCAGTACACCTTTACTAGTTGACCTAAAAAAGACCCCAGTGTGGTCCAAAGCAGAATGACCAACCCTATCCCTACCTCAACGTCCTACAACCAGTGGGAACTGATCTCCATGTTAGGGGCGGCTCAAATAACGTCTGATCCGATGTGGACGGCTGAATTATGAAATGCGGTGTCCTATTACACCCAAGACAGCAGCAGACTAGGCATCTGCAGCTCCAAAAAATTAGAATACTATGAACAATCAAGAATTGGAACAATCGGCAACGATCTAGGTGACGAAATAAGGACGATGATTGGATGCTCGGTACATGGAACTGTAGATCGCTGAACGCCCTGGGTGGCGACCGGATTCTGCAAGAATCAGCTAGAACCCTGCCACTTTGACATCGTTGCGCTCTAAGAGTTTTGCCGGAAAGAAGAAGGTACGGAGGATTTGTGGCCGCAGGGCACAGTAATTCCAAAGCGGTGGCACAACCAATGAGCCTTAGTGGTGGGTACCGGCTTTAGTGCTAGGCAGGATGCAGAGTCGTGTGATCAAGTGGCAGGCGATTAGCGACAAGTTGTGTTTGTTGAGAATAAAATGCTGGTTCTACACTATCCTCAATGTACACTGCCCTCATGATATAGAGAAAAAAAGCGTTCTACGCACAGCTGGAGAAATTGCGATAGCTGCTCGTGTAGAGACATCAATATCGTCATCGGGGACGTGAACGCTCAGACCAGTAGGAGAGACATATACAAGCCGGCCCGGACAGCTGCACATCGTGACGAACGACAACGGCTTCCCGAAGGACATCCACTAAACCCCCCGAAAAAACAACCACCTGAAGATTCCCCGATGAACGTACAACAAACCGAATTAACCATGTTCTCATCGCAACCGGTTCTTGTCAGATATTACAAACATACGCACCAATCGCGGTTCGGATATTGGCTTGGACCACTACCTAGTTGCGGTATCTTTGCGCTCAAAACTGTCGATCGTATACCACGGAGTGCGAGGCAGCGGTGAATGAGAAGAACCGGACCTGGGCAGGTCAACGAGAGTGAACAAAGCCAATTACAAACGGGCACGGAACTACATGACCGCGATTCTCAGGCGAAGAAGCGCCAGCAAGAGAATCATGAACATGAGGAGCTGGAGCAACTGTACCGTGTCAGTGATACGCGGAAGTTCTATGGGAAGATAAACTAGTCTCGCAGATAATATGTGCCGCAAGCTGACATGTTCAACGACACTGATAGGAACCTTCTCATGGATGCCAGCGAGGTAGTCGACAGGTGGAATGAGTACTTCGATGAAGTACAGTAAATAGAAGTGGAGCCGGAACTGACCTAGGAAGACCAGTAGCAGATGACCGAATACCAGCCCCCGATGTTCATAAAGTTCTTTGTGAGATCGGAAAGCTGAAAAACAACAAAGCCGCAGGCAAAGACGGACTGCCGAGCGAGCTCTTTAAACATGGCTTGAGCGCTGCAATGGGTCGTTTCAGGATTTGAGAGGAGGAAAAACTGCCAGACGAGTGGGTGGAGGAAATCGTATGCCCCATCTACAAGAAGGGCATTAAGCTGGAGTGCCGCAACTACCGCGGTATCTCGCCAATCAATGCGGGCTACAAAATACTCACAGATCCTGATCCGTCGTCTATCACCTTTACCCAGGAGGTTCGTGGGCCAGTACCAAGCGGGCTTCATGGGAGCCCGTGCCATCACGGACCAGATTTTCTTAATCTGACAGATCTTAAATAAATGTCGCGATCGCGAGTACAACGTGCTTACACATCACATCTTCATCGACTTCACGGCGACCTATGATACAGTCGGATTTTCGAATAAACTAACGCGACTGATCAAAGGCACCATGGCGCAAGTGATGTGTTACGTACGTATTTCGGGGATACTCTCGAATTCCTTTGAACCGCGCAGAGGGTTAAGATAAGGTGATAGACTTTTCTGTTTACTGTTTAACATCGCCCTTGAGGGTGTGATCCGGAGGGCGGGCATCAACACGAGTGGTACGATTTTCACCAGGTCTGTTCAGTGGGGCTTATTACGGGAGTCACTTCACGGTGAGAACGTAGTGAAAAAATCTCACGGTGAAAAAAGACGCGTGCAAATCAAATGGGAATCTCTTTCACCGTGCCTATTATGTTGTCACTTCACCCTGGAGTGACTCCCGTGATAAGCTCCAGTTTCTGGACTTCGCGGATGACTTTGACATCATAAGGGGCCATCCACATACCACGTGGACAGCTTTGGGGGAAGGGGGGGGGGGGGGGTGGAGGTTGGGTAATATCCACGGTCCATACAATTTTTTCAAAATTTATATGGGCAGTTGTCCACGGAGGGGGAGAGGGGGTCAAAATCGTTAAAAATCTGTCCACGTGGTATGTGGATGGCCCCTAACCCGTAACTTTGTGACGGCGAAGGATACTTACGCCCGACTGAGAGCCGAAGCCGGACGAATCGGATTGCGAATAAATGCGTCGAAAACGAAATACATGCGAGTGAGAGGCTCCAAGGAGAACCACATCAGCCTTCCAACTCAATTCTCTGTAAACGGCGATGAGCTCAGGGGGGATTTACTGCTGTCAAAATTCATATATGTGTGCGTTATCGCAGATCAACTCTGGTCGTTTAAAAGATTTCCTGTGTGGCGAGGAAAGTTCATGATTTTCAGCTAATTGCAGGCTGCTGCCACCAAATTTCACTACGCAACGCAGTATGAATAAAAGTTTTTCGCGATTTCTAGAGTTTTGTTAAAAAAGAACGTTACAATTCTACTGAATTTCACTCCAATCAAAACGACAAAAACCAAAACAACCGGACGCCTTGTTGCCAAATATGCTGGTCACGGTTACACGATATTTGACAGATAAATTCCCCCTGGATGAGCTTGAGGTGGTCGACGAGTTTGTGTATTTGGGCTCACTGGTGACCGCCGACAATAACACCAGCAAAGAGATCCAGAGACGCATTCAGGCTGGAAATCGTGCCTACTTTTCACTTTGGAAGACACTTCGGTCGAGTCGAGTGCGACGACGCACGCAGTTGACGCTGTACAAAACTCTGATAATAGCGGTAGTCCTCTACCGAATCGAGACTTCTCGCGGAGGACCTTAACACTCTTAGAGTTTTTTGAACGGAAGGTGCTGCAGACTATGCCGACGGCGCACTACTTGAAAAGAACCCCATTGCCCACAGGGCGAAAGTCAATAGGTTACGGTGGGCCTGTCACGTCGTAAGGTTGCCTGATGACAACCCTGTGAAATCACTTCTCTTCAGCAACACTGCCAGCACCAGAAATAGAGGGGCGCAGCGTGCACGATGGCTCGACCAGATCGAAGGACACTTGCAGATGATATGAGACACCTAGGGAATTGGTGAAACACAGCCCAAAACCGAGCAACTTGGCAAAAACTTCTTGATACAGCACGAGCCACTTCCTCGGCTCTCGTCTGATTGGGAAGGGAAGGTAACAACGTAACCTCGTACCACCTATTCAACGACTTCAGAGCAGCGTATGAGACAATAGAACGAGAATCAGCTATGGCAAATTATTCACGAACGCGAGTTCCCGGACAAAATTACGCGATTCTTTAGAGCGACCATGGATAGAGTGATGTGTACAGAGCGAGTTTCAGGGACGCTATCGAGTCCTTTCGAATTTTGCGGAGGGTTGCGGCAGAGTGATGGGCTCTCATGAATGCTTTTTACCATAGTCAATAGTACGATCTTCAGGAAGCTTGGCTCCGCCGACGACATTGACATTATGACACCCAACTTGACGGAAACATACTAGGATTGGTCGGTCTTGAATCGATCTACAGAAGATCGATCATTTCAACCCCGAATCTCGATTTTTTTGATCGATTTTTCAGCCCAGAAAACATTGAAGAGATCGCTTTTTTTCGATCCGATTTTTCGATCTTATGAAAATTTTATTTATTTTTCAGCGTGCAGAACTTTTTCTAGATGCGAATTTGAGTAATTGTCAGGTATCGTGTACCGTTTCTGGTCATGTGCGGTTGTTCCAAGGGGATGACATCATGCTATCCCTTTCTAATGTGAGAGTGAAGAGTTCTTCCGGCAACCATTTCAAGTTAAATGGAATATTTGCTGGACTTTTCTCGTATTTGTCAGGCGAACCGCAGACCGTTGAGATGTTGGGTACGCAGGAAATATATGAGATTTGACAGCGATAGCATAGTCCTGGTTCGTTCAAGCTCAAGCTACCGTGTACCGTTTCTGGTCAGGTTAGGTATCGTGTATCGTTTCCGGTTAATGTTATCTTATCGGCTTTTGAATGGTTACGTGCGGTTATAACATCATCATGCCTCCATATAGTCCATTCCATTCCTGCCCATAATACAACAGTCGAACCAAGCTCCAAAAACATTATTTCGAGTAATCGCGTTTAGGGATTTTTTGTTATAGGGGCTTATTACAGAAAACGAGGCGAGTGACGAGTCGCCTGACCAACTTTTATATTGCAGATGGTGAGTCGGCTGTTTTGAACTGTTTGACTCAGCTGTCACCAGCCAAGTTCCACTCATATTCTCTAATATAACATTTTGCTCATCTCGTCAGTGACGAGAGGCGACTATTTAAGTGACTTGGATTCTTCATGAATAATAGATTATTCTTTCTCACGTGCACTGATGTTAATACCAAAGTTAATTTAAAAAAATGGTGCTTGGTTCGGTAAATTTCACAGCGACACAAAAAGTGCTTTAAAAATCGATTCAATAGAGATCGATCCTGCGGCTCCGATTTTTCAGATAGATCGATCATATGACCTCTAGGTTGAATCGAGCCTAAAGATCGATCTTTCCCTGAAGATCACCCAATCCTAAAACACAGCAGATTTAAGACAGAGACGGGTCGGACTATTCCATAAACACGTCAAAGACCAAATACACGAGAAGTAGAGGCTCGAGGGAAGACTCTGTCAGTCTCCCAACATGGCCACGAAACATGGATCCTGCTCGTGAAGGATCAGCGCGTCCTCGGGGGTTTCGAACGGAATAAAGTGCTGCGAAGATCCATGATGGACTGCAGATGGAAGATGGAACATGAAGACGGCGAATGAATCACGAGTTGCATAAGTTGCTGGGGGAACCCACTATAGTCCATATGGCTAAAATCGGAAGATTGATGGATGTGATGGGCATGTCTTAATGATGACGGACGTAAGCCCAGTCAAAATAGTTCTGGATAACGACCCCGACGAGCAGTCATGGATCAAGAATAACGGCGTCGGCTGTTAGACACGGCAAAGGCTACACAGGTCTTCATCTGATTAGTGAGGTAGATAAGAACTTTGAAGCAAAAAACCGTTCTCCTTAGAAATACTATTCTTTCTTCAAGAGTGCCCATTTTGATGTGTTCAGAAGGGCCTAGGCAACTAAATTGTCTATTTAAAAGACCCCATTTTAAGAAAATCTGAGATGATTGTTTTTAAAATTCAATTGTTCAATATTTTCAAATTCGGACAATTTCAAAAAAAAATTTTCATTATTTAGATCGATCGTTAGCCTCTCAGTCGAGTTGGCGCGAAATCATTCTTTAAACTATTCAACAAAACACTTACTCGACAAACATTTAAACTTTTGATAAATGGCGCAAATTTAGTAGCAAATCTTTTACGGTATAAAAGACATGTTTCACTTGTTTCTGTGAATCATAGAAAAATCTGCGAAGCCGGCATCACTGGCGAGAGACCGTCTACGAGTTGCGAATTGCGATGGCTCGGTAGATTAACTTTATTTTAGTCGAGTCGATACTACGAAGCAGACCGGTTGGCTGTGTTGTCTGCCAGCCGCTCGACTGAGCAAAGTAGTAAATGCTACTAGTGTTCTTTAGATTTATATTTCCTCAGATTTTGTGAGTGATTTAGCGAAAATAAAACTAGAAATCACTAAACGAGAACGTGCCAACGTATCTAGCAGAAAACTAATTGAATTTAAATGGCAGATCTTAGTTCACATTGTTTTCGTGCATATTTTAGTGGAGTGTTATTCCAGCGCTGGAAAAGCAAACATCTAACCCAACTGAAAATACGTTTCTTGGAGTTATCATAACCGCAGATTCGGTAAGTAGAATTCAAATCGTTATTGATTGTATAAAATAGTCTATAATTTTTGTGGTCACACCCAGATCGGTAGATAAGATACCTAATTCAAACAAATCTCGATCCTCTTACAGGCTGGTACTGCGCAGCAGAAAAGTCAATAAAACGACTGGATATACTTTATCTCCTGGCTGGAGGTGGGGAAAGTTAAAAATTGCGTTCTTTTCTTATCAAGAAAAAACATGGATCGCTTGTTTATGTCTGCGCGAAACACTTCATCAGCATTTTATTTTAAAAAATTTCGCAGCGGAAATGTATTCAGCGTGGAACGCGCAACGTGTGTCTCAACGCAACACGAAGAATGTCGCATGCAAGGGACGGTTGGCTACTTTCGGTATCAATACTTGGACAACAAATATCGACTATCTTAGTACTGACGTTATTGGAGCTTGATTGTGCACAGGAAGTGGAATTCGAAATCAGCAAGTACCTAACTTTAATTTTAAGATATTACTATTATCTGAATCATTAGGATAGTGATAAAATTGGTGCGTTGAATTGTGCTTTATTAAGTGTGACGAATGGCTATGAACAGAAATTATTCTGCATTAGAGTTGAATAACCACCATATGTCTCAGATTAAGATATCGATGCTTAGCCGGAGAAAGCTTTCGAGGGTACGCTGCATTCACATTTGAGTCATTATGGGACAGAGTGTTCTATGTGCCATCGAGCATATTTTTCAGGAGAAGCAATTTTCGAAAAATCTGAATGAAATTCTGTTCAACGGATCCTTTCAAACAGATTGTTCTAATATAAAGGTTATGAAGTTTCGGACGAAATTTCAGCATGGTATGAATCAGCTTTAGAGTTCGATTTTTCGAAATTTTCCTAATATTCCAACTTCAGCTTCTTGAGTAGATGCAAAAAACTCATTTTCGAAAAAATGGTCTTTAGATTACTCTGTTCCGCAACGGCTCTTCTGCGATTCTTTTCATCATTTTCCAGTATTCTACCTCCTTTGATAAAAAAAATGGTTCAGACTTAAAGACGATTTTGTCTAAAATAGTTAACCACCGCACCGTATTATGTTTAACCCTAGAAAGATAGTCTGCGTCAATTTGGCTCTTCGCTTTTAGTGACATTACCCTCTTCTTTTTCAAATAGTGCGAATCCGTTTTCGTTTTTCAAAAACTGAGTTCTGGGATTTGTAATGATCACTCATTAAATTTTAAACAAAAACTTGCATTTTGAATGATTTGAGATTCATGCGTCAATTCAACGACAAAATAAGATTATCTTTCTAGGGTTAATACATAATCTTTGAAATTGAAATATACTAAACTAAGATATCCACCTTGGGCTCAATAATGTTTGCATTTAGTGATACCCGAACTCGGAACAGAAAAAAAGAAATTTTCGAACACTGCTCCAGAACCAAATTTTAATTTCGTTAAAATTACCCATAAAAATTTGGCATAGGTTCAATGATTTTCGGATTATATCAACTAAATTTTTTTTCTATTTTTTTTTTTCCTAAAATTACGAACTGTAGGAACCGAGACTAGTTAAAGTAGGTTCTCAACGAAAAACAGCAGGTGAACGAACGGAAGATTTCGAGTACCAAAGTCGGATTATCCGACCTATGTCGTACTTTAAATTGGTTTATGATAATGTTAAAAAATTATAACAACCGTTTTTTGTCCTTACTTGAAACTTAGCTTTATTTGAAAAATTTACATGAAATCATAGACCTAAGATGATTGCTCTCGTGAATTACAACATCAAATGGTCGGCGTGCGACCAGACCGAGCCAAGCGCCATTTTATTTAAAATTGAGTTATTAACACCAGTGGATGTGCAAACTGTTCCATTGGAGAATGAAATCATTGAACAACTTCATTACGTGTTAGCATTGAATTAATGATTAGTTCAAATACGGCTAATTTATGAGTGGTCAAATTTCAATTGCCAATTACTCAAAATAATGTGTTTGGCGCTTGGCTCGGTCTGGTCGCACGCCGACCAAATAATCTAATTTTTAGCATATCGCTTTCGGAGAGCAGCATTGCGTTATGTTGGATCATTACTTTTCACATGTGTACTAGTTGCTAAAAGCTTACAACATTTTTTAAAATATTTGAAAACAACAGTCTTCGCGGTTGTTCAAAAGGCTCGAGGGTTCTCACTATGGACTGTTGGTCTGCTGTCTTTAAATCACAAACTGGAATGAATTTCATCCAGAAAATATTTTTTTTGTGTGTGTGTGACAAATGATAGTACAATTATACCAACAGTTGCAATTATTCTTATTATGTACATTAATTCATCCAGGAAACATTCGGCTGGTAACAAATTAAAATCTAATTGTTCTAACTACTGTAATTAATTTTTTGATACATGAATTCACGAAAGTTTACTGTCGTGACGCTTTGTTTCCATTTTTGCCGTTATAACATTTTACGTGCTACCGCGTCGCTGTCTGAACCACAGCGGTTTCCGAGAACGGCCTTATCTCAAGTTGCTTGTGATATTGACAGCGGATACCTACTTTCAAATGATAGTCTGGTTACCACAGCATAAAATGTATTCGAATTTCATAAATATACTTCATCCGATAGGAAATAGTAAAGTTTATCATGAAATTCCTGCCAACGAATTAAATGTGTGAGAGTTATTCTATGCTTAGCTCTAATGAAAATGAGATATCTTTGGTGGTTATTATGATTCCTTCAATTCGTCGTAGAGAGTAATGTTGCGGTTCTATGTGTTGGCAATGACACTGCTGGCCGTTCGAACGCATCATGTTTCGTGTGGGGGCTACTACTCGAGTCTTCGAGCCGTTTCAGGATTATATTGTCGATAGCACATTAAGTGCCGACAATTCTTTTTGTGTGTTGACAATCGTTTAGGTTTGTTGCCTATGTTTTCTGGAACTTATCTTATCTACGGAACATTCCGTTCAATTATGCCAACTACCGAAATATCTTTTGATTCATAAACTCACGAAACGTTAAATTTCATAGTTACTACCAGATGCAAAGACTTAGCTTTGCCAGGGACTTGTGATAAGCACGATGAGTCCCTGTAAGTGCAGGGAATTAAAACATCCGCACTGATTCTACTTTGGAAATCGAATGTTTTATTAATTTACTTCAAACTTAATTCTACCCTACCAAAAAGAGTCGGAGAGAAACAATTCTCTTGTCCGATTCTTCGTCCTGTCTTTGTTAATCCTAACACCTTTAATTAATTAGTTATGCATTTGTATCTTCCGTCTCGCTCAATTTATTCGCGGACAGGCGTCACTTACTCAATCGAAAATCGTTCGGTATTCATTATTATTATTATTATTTTAGGTTATTTGCCATGTGGCCGTCATCGTTTCGTTCTCATCGGAAACGGAGCGTCGCATTCGACTTCGAATGCTATAGAAAAATAATAAAGTATCGGTCTCTTGAAATTAGTAGAATTGCTGAGTGCTTTAAGAAATGCTTATTAATCATACATGCGCGGCTATTATTTCAGAACCTGTCTGTGAGAACGGAATGTCGCGATTTATTCCTAATTCAAGAAACATGCATGGACAAGAATATTCCTGTCCATGGGAATGTAATGCAAGAGTTTATGAGAATCAAAAATGCTTAATAATTTCTTGGAAGGCCTGTTCATCTCCTCCCACTCAAAGAGCCGTGAGTCATCTAGAAGAGATGACTTACGTCGGTCTGCTGCTGGCATATGTATAATACAAAATTTAAAAGGGATGATTTCGCCATCCTTCCTGGTTTCCCATCATATCGTCGTTTGTGGAGTTCGTGAAAATACTTGCAGGGTCTCGTCGTCGAGTCGATGCATCGAGCCGGGGTGCGGGAGAAATTAAACGGGAGGGGCGTGGCTGGTCTACAAGGTTCTCATCAGCTGGTGGTAGAATCGTCTTATTGCTCCTTACATCGTCAAAACCGCACGTCACCGTGTTTCGTCGAATGATCCTCACGAGTGCACTCTTGTCCTCGTATGTTATGAACTTTGTTGGCTGGCGGACTTCTCTCCAAAGTGTATTGGCTATATAATCGTATTACGCCCGCCGAAAAAACAATCTCCTAAACCAAGTGGCAGCAGTCGTTTCGTGATTGCCAATGGTTTCGTTATATGGTGATAGTCAGCTGGCTTGACTTGACCGACTATACAAGGTTGCAAATAACTTGCTTGTAGAATAACTAGCTAGCATTCATGCGCGCATCTTGATTAGCAGCGCGAAAGGAAAAACATTGTCGTTAAAACGATGCAAAACTGTGTAACGATGTTTTGCTCGTTGGGTTTTTAGTGATTGCGGCCCATGTTTTGATAGGTATGTGCTCGCATTTCACTCATTAGGTTTTGCCTCAAAATTTGGTGTATATCTAGCCCGACCGTGGGCTGTGTTGTAATTTTGGCCATGTCGTGGTTGACTTCCTTCTCGTCACAATTCGCTTCCTCGATATGCGTCATCCATCTCGGTATTGGTCATCCTTTTCTCCTCGTCATGCTGTTTAAACCGTTCAGCCTTCGACACCCGACCGTCCAACTCCCCTTACCCGACTCCTCGTTCTTTGTGATATATGAGAGTTTTTATAAGGAACCCTCTCGGCTGCTTCCTGGATAACTCGCTTCGTCTCGATTATTGAATTCAGAATGGTATCACTTCTTAATTTCTACTCCTACTAAGCAAGCGGTTTTATTTTTTTTTGTTTAAATTCTTTTTTTTTTGTGGGCCAACTTGCTGTTTAATATTATTTGCACTCGCGAACGGGTTCTATTATTTCTCCTAATCTTCTACTTAAACACTATGCCCGTTTTTCTTTTTCTTCGGTTAACATAATTTTTTTTCCTACTAAAGTGTACAATATATATATATATATTTTTTTTAATTTTAATTTTTTTTATCGGATGCTCTTGGTTAACTAACGTTTACATTATTCATTCTCAACGAATTTTTACTTCACAATTCATTTTTTTTTATGCTTGAACTAAATCCGATTTACAAACAATTCTTTTTCTAATTCTCGTGCAGAGTACATTCCGCTATCAAATTTTTTTTTATCTCTTTTTCTCTGTTAAACTTTGTTGCCCGTCGTGGCTCTTTTCTTTTCATTTAAACAATTCTTTTTCTCATTGCGACTTTTCTTTTCTGTTATCGGATTCACAATTATTTTATCTGATTTACAAACAATTTCTTAGGCCACTTTAATTATGTCACTCCTTTACTGGGAGATTTGCAAAAAAAAAACTGCTGTCTCGGTCCGTGTGTATTCTTGTCATACTTACATTCTACTTGCACATCTCCTATTATGCAGTTTGCTGCATATGCCTCTCCCCCTTCCTCCGAAGGTGCGTACACCCGTTTTAGAAATACCTTCAAGAAGAGATCCCCCCTCCACAGCAATGATATCGCTTATCCAGTTTCGGAATAAGAAGCGCCATACACGGCGCAAACCACGAGGCGGCTCACGCAGGTTGGTTATTCGAACCTCCCAACCTAGGCGGATGTCCAGGAACTTGAGGTCCTCGCGTGTCACGGGACCGGACACTCCCGCCAGAGCCCACCGCCGGAGGCTCCAATGATGAATTTCAGTAAGGAACGGAAATCGAGATACCCCGAAAAGAGGTTTCTCATCAGCCTCCCGAGAAATCCGATGGTGGTCGTCATGCCCGATTGATCGGTTGGGGTGTTTGGCTCCGAAATCCACTCCTCCGGAAAGCGGTAGAAATACGGCTGCATCCGCAGCCACTCCGAGATCGGCAGGAACGGTTGTGGGATAGGGCGAATGAGCTCCACGGCATAAACCGTGGGCTCAACATACTCCGGACGGTCTTCATCCAGTTCCGGTTCTAGTTCCCACATCCCCCATGGTTGCCACTCTTCGTCGGCGAGCGGTTCTTCTTCAAATACACCTAAACGATCCACTAAGGGAGCCGGTCGCACGGGAAATTCGGGACGCACACGCGCCGGCAGACCATCTTCGATTACCGGAATGCACATGATTGTTGGAACACAAGATATTTTTCCTATAAAGAAGAAAAAAAAACTGCTGTCTCGGTCCGTGTGTATTCTTGTCATACTTACATTCTACTTGCACATCTCCTATTATGCAGTTTGCTGCATATGCCTCTCCCCCTTCCGTCCGAAGGTGCGTACACCCGTTTTAGAAATACCTGTAAGATAAGAAGGTTAAGGAAAAAGGTGGGAAAATTTCTCACTTTCGTCTCATTCATACCGGGAGTGCCCACTCCCTCAGCTATTGCACCTGATTTATTCGTTTGTACATTCCGGGCGGGCGGCCCTTGTTTCTCATACATAACAATATAGAAAAGTCGTGTCTTGGTATCCCCACTTCTGGAAGGTTAAACTTTTATGATGGGTTTCGGCATTTGTGAGAATCAGTCTAACTCCAATGATGGTTGTAACAATTCTGTTTATTTCGTTTTAAGTTTACAATAATGAAACCTTCAGTTGGTTTTCCTTTCTCTTCTTAAACATACATCGGTTTTATTCTAATTGCGAATCGATTATAATTAGTCTACTTAAGGGAAAGAGAAAGATATATTTGTATTTGAGAAAGATATAGTTGCGCGCTACGCGGAGCGCTTGAGTTCCTGAGCGTGGTGAGTGCTGCTTGTAAGAATTAGAATGTAGGTTAGTAACGATATGTGAAATGCGAGACGTTGCACTTCTTGGCCTGCTCAATGTTTACGTTCGGCTTAAGAGTTGCATCGACTCATGCTTCTCACGGTGCATGTTATTTATGGGATGTGGATAATATGGTATGGAATGATGTTGTAAGGTTTGTCACTCCAAGTGCTTGTGAAATGTATTGCTTGAAGTCGTATTGAAATGAGGATGGGAAAGTTGTCTGGAAAATGTTGTGAGGAATTTATGACTAAGACTCATGTTCGATTGGAAGTGTGAAATGATTTGAATAAGAGCGAAGAGCTCGGGTTTACAAATAATGAATGTTAATAGGTTACATGTAGACTTATCGTGGGAAAGGATAATAGCTAACACAGCACACTTTCTATTTGAAAATGTCATTCCTAGTCTTATTTGTCGTCTAATTATTAGTTGTATGTCATTTTTTTCATCTTTCCCTTTTTATATTTTGTGTTAATTTTTTTTTTTTCACCTCGTTATGATACCGAGCCGTATGGGCCTTTTCGGAGCTTTGTTACTTTCCTTGCTGTTACTTATTATTTTGTGTAATGAAAAGTGTCGTCCTTCTTTCTCTGCGACGATGGCTTTTGCTCTAGTCGTCTTGGCGTCTTTAATATTTTCATTTTCCCTAATCACCTTACTAACTGGTGTATTTATTTCCTGGGACATTCCCAATTTTTCCATCACTATTTTGTGAGGCTCTGTTTCCCTTTTAACGCTTTTTCCTGCTTACTGTGATCGCTACCCTCAATGTCTTGTTTGTTCATTTTAAATATGTCCTGTTTAGTTGTACTTGCACGGTCTTTAATTCTTGGCCGTGATACTTTTTCTCTCTCTTCCGTTCGTTTATTTGTTAAATTTTCTATCGTTGTTCTGCGTACGCAGCATGAAATTCTAGTTTTGTATAGCGCAGGGTTATTATAAAAGTTGTAGTGATCCCTATCACTACCGGTATGCTTGTCCACGGATTTTTCAATGGGGCATAAGTTAAATTTTTTAAACCGTAGCCTTTTGTTTTAATGTCTTGTACATCAATCCCGAGGTCAAGTAAGGTTTTTTGATTTATATAGGAATATACTTTTTCGATTCCATTCCAAATTGGGACTTCTCTTAAGTCCACGTCCTGTGTTTCTATTCTGTTTATGTTGTCTGGTAGTAATGTAACGTTTGTGTCCCATTCATAATTTGTCTCGTAGTATTCTAGTCGTATAAAATCAGTGTGTACTACCAAATGCGGGGTCAATCTTATAATGCCCGCACCGTCTACGGTTTGCTGTGTCATGTTTCCGTTTATTTCAATGGTAATGTTTGTTTTCATTGGTGCAAGGAATTTCCAATTATTTCTAGATCTTGTCGCGAACCACATAGTGTGGTTAGTCACCACTGCTTTTGCTTGGCACCGCACCGTATTTTTCTCTAAAATAATTCCAGTCGCACATTTTTGGGCCCTTTTCAAATTTTTCTGGACCGTGCTAATGTCACATATTGTGACGCCTTTTAATTTAGTACATTTAGTGTATTCGTCGCTTGTTAGAGTGTATCCCCAATCACTCTCATATTTAAACATGACTATATTTTCCTCTATATGTCTAATGATTTGTCAATTGAGGCATAATTGCAACTCGGCGTGTTTCGAAATATTCTGTTCCTACAAGCGGTACGTAGACCTTAAAATTTATTCGTTCTTTGTCTATAAGCTCATGCTCATAATTGATATTGTTCAGCATATCAATCGTAATTCGTCCGTCTTTGTCATGTGGAAATGATAATCCTCCGTCTATAGTGGTTTCTAATAGTTTTAATTTGTCTATCAGAGCGCCCGGTGAAACTAGACCTCTCAAAATATTATTTGCTGATGTATGCTGTGTTCAAGCCGCAACGAGTGTATCTAACTTTTTCTCCAGCTTGCTGCTGAGACTATTTAACCATAAACCCATTTCTAATAGTCTGGTTTCTAGGTTGATAATATTTTCGATATTTTGGGTGATGTTTGCGTACTTGACCACTTCAAATTTTAATTTTTCAACTTTATCCTTCATGGCCATCAAATGTGTATCCATGTTCAAAACCGAAGTATTCACAAAATTATATGTGCTTTGCAGCACGTTCGCCTGGTGGATTAAACCGTTTTTTAATTTTTCTTCGTTGCCTTTGGTCCATGTCATAGTCTAATCTAGTTCTGTCATTTGAGTCCATTGCTCCCAACGCCGACCATATGCTGCGTTTTCGCTCTCTAATATTAAAATATGTTTTTATAAAATTACCCTTATTGTAAATTTCTTCCAACGTTCCTCGGAGATGCTGGGTCGCTCGCATGCACTTAATAGAGGTTATTTTCTCCTCCAGTTCCTTGCACGTCGTACGGAACTTTTGTTCTGCATCTTTCAGGAAGCTTCCTTCTTTATTGATAGTGTTGAGAAATAAAGTTATCTCTATCGTGTATTAGCCTCTTACAATTAGGGTGTTGGGTAGTCTATCGATCTCGACTTACATATTGGCCATAATTGGTTGGTCCTATCAATACGAGCCCCCTGTAAATTAATTTGATAGAAAAAAATGGATTTTTCTATCGTAAATAGCTCTCGTTCATGTGCCTACATTTAGTTCCTCTTTGTGTTTATGTAAGCGATATGTCTGTGGTCTTTAAATTATTATCTTTTACTACTGACATAGTAAACAACTGTTACGTGCGCGTTTTGCAAGGTCGGATTGCATATATTTCCTTGAACAGAATCGCAAGGAAAAGTGAATAAAAAAAATAGTGGCGTTATATTTCCGTGTGTCGTCGCTGTCGCGGAGTTCCAATTAAGTTTCCCTCTTTATCTTTTCTTCGCTCTAATTTCAATGCATGCATTTTTCATAGAAGGCATGCTACTATTAACTACTACAATGAAACAAAGTTTTAAGTTTTAGCCGTGCAATTGTGGTCCGTTTAATTACTCGGTGCAAAATCTAATCATTCTGTTTTTTTTAACTTCAATCTTTTTAAAGTGCGGCAAACACTATATCGCCGCTAGTGTTTACAAGAAAATCATGTGTGCAGAAAAATTTGTAAAAAAAAAGAAAGTTTCGAATAAAATGGTGACTCCTTTTTTTTTTGTTTAAATTCGTTTTCTTCTGTGTAAATGGACAAAAAAGAAAAAATCCTTTAGTATTCGCGACCGTTGCAGCGCGGCTACGTGTTCTTTTATTTTCGTCGTTTCTTCAATCGTGGTGATTTTTATTTTCATGCTTGCCAGCGGGTTTGTTGCAGATTTGTGTGGCGCTCCCGGGTGACAAAAATTGATTCATAATAACACTGTCACCGATAGTTGTAACCTCTTTTTAATTAAATATGGAATTCAATTATATTCGTCTTGCCGGTTGGATTTTTGTTTCCTAAAAAAATTTTTTTAAAAGAGAATTTTCTTTACGATTAATGTAATTGTCATCATTGTCACATTTAAGTCAGTCGATTCGTCCACTTTATACATCGTTGACAAAATTCCTTGGTCAACGTTATATGAGTTGATTATGCGCGTTTGCGCTTGCAATAAAAAAAAATAGTGTCGAATGCACTACGATGCTCTGCTGATAGACGCTCGTCGCTTGCATGTGCGCATCAGATTTCTGACTTCATTTTTTTCTTTTCTTACGGTGATTCTCCTTTCGCTAGCCGTGTCATCGCTGTTTTATTCATGATTTTTTTTTGTTTACTATCGGGCCTTAATATTCACCTAATGTTTTACTTGTAGAATATTTCGCTGACTTTATCAGCTGTTGACTTCTCGGCAACGAATTCTAATGGAATCTAATCCTGAACGATGTAAAAAAAATTCAATGTTGCATCTCGAGTAACTTTAACTCGATATGCCTGTTTGACCAACTAAGAATTAATATTATTTTGCAACGTCTGTTCGCGGGCCCGCGCATGATGATATTGCAACTTTTCACTTACCAGCGGGTTTGCCGCTGAATTGTATGGCGCCCCCAGGGAGGCAAATTAAATTGCGCTCGCTTCTGCTTATCTTGTTCTATTTAAAATTAATGATTATACTTCGCTACAATTTATTCTTTACATAAAAAAAATCTATAAAATAATTCTTTATAAAATTATTATCTCTTTTTTTTTTTGAAAATCGTTCTTATAGAGTTGAGTCGTGTTTTTCTTTTCAAACTTCTGTCGGCGTCGTTTATTTACTGTATATCGTATCACGCTGTGGTGCGTTTTTTTTTAAACTCATGTCGTCCGACAAAACATGTTGTCAAATCTATAGTCGGCTGTTATTTCTCTAAAAAAATACAGATGCAAATTCGTGAATTTAGTCATAGTAACGCTCTAATCGGTTATTATGGACTTTCTCAAGGCGATTGCCGTTTTTTATTACTGTGGTCATTTCGCTTGGAATTTCGACCACTTCATAAGGTCCTCTCCACATATTTTGGAGCTTTTGACCTGGACCAGTCGAAACATGTTTTACTAAAACAAGATCTCCCCACATAGGTTTAAAGTCGTTGGAAGTCTTGTCGTAGATTAGCTTGCGACCTTCTTTACTTTTGATGAAATTGGCCTTCGCATTCGCATGCAAGTCATAGAAGATCTTTCCCATTTCCTCAGCATACGTTTTGTAGTTAATGTCATCTAATTTTTTTCGTCTGTATATGGAGGTCGGTATGCGTGCCGCACGTCCATATAATAGGTGGAATGGAGAACATAAAAAATGGGAGAAATTGATCCCATGTGTTAGGCTTTCCGCCGACAAACTGTCTTAAATATGTTTTCAGTTCGCGATTTGATCTTTCCACTAAATTAGCTTGTGGGTGGTACGGACTGGTTGTAATCTTTTTAATCTTCAAAATTTTGCACACATCTTTCATTAGCGCGCTTACAAAGTTTGTGCCGTTGTCTGTGACTAGTTCTAACGGCGCACCAAATTTACGTATACAATTTTTGACGAAAGTTTCCGCTACTGTATAGCTCTCTTGTTTTGCATCGGTGCAACAACTAAGTATCTAGTCAAGTCATCTTGCATGACTAGGCCATATCGATTTGCATTATCGGATTCGGGTAACACCACGATATCCATATATAATTTTTCAAATGGCTCTGACGCAGTCGTAGTGATCTGCATAGGAATCCTGTTTGCTCTGCAAATTTTACTCTTTTGGCAGGAGTCGCACTGCCGGACATAATTCTCAATATCGCGCCGGACATAATTCTTTGGCGCATACGACGTGCTCCAACATGTCCTCCTAAAGGTGCCTCGTGAAATTCTGTCAAAATCGTTTCTACCTGATCCAGCGCTACTAGTGTACGCTCGCTATCAGCATTGTATAAAATAATTTGCTTTTCTAGCTTACTTGCCAGAAATTGAATCATTTGGAGAATCTCTTGTTGTTTGATTTTTCTAGAGGAAATTAAATGAATAACCCCGGCGGCTTTCACGGCCGTGGGGCTTTTATTGAAACTTTCCAAAAATAGTGAAAAGAATTTCCGGCAGTCGATTAATGAATTTCCACTACCGTCTGAAATGAAACCGCCTACATTCTTATCTTTTAAATTCAGTATCTCATCCTCTACATATTCTTTCAGTCCATGTGATAGCTGATACAGTGTCTTAAGTTCCCTGTATGCTGTCCGACTGTTTAAAATGACGATACGAGCTTCGATATTTCTCACGTCCAATATTCTTTTCGAGACTTCCACTGTCTCGCTTGGTATCAGGTCATTCGATAATGCTTGTGAAAAATCTTCATATGAAATGTCAACGAGCCGTTTCTCATCCTCATCTTCTACGACATCTGCAATGTCTATGGCACTCAAATCTTTAATTGTGCCATTCAAATCATCTAATGCGGTTTTTTGCTGCTCTAATAAGCGCTTCTGTTGACGCGTAATCATAGCTATTTGCCTCCGGGGTGCACTTTCTTGCCCCTGACATGTCCCGTCAGACAGTCTTGATAAAAAGTCTGCGACTATATTCTCGCTTCCTTGTTTATATCTGATGGTGCATTCCAAACCTTGCAGCTTCAGTCTCAGTCTTGTTAGTGTTGGAGACGTCTCTTTAAGCCTCCAAATCGCTATAAGTGGTCTGTGGTCCGTGTAAACGATGAACTTTTGACCAAAAATGTAGTGTCTGAAATATTCTACAGCCCATACAATTGCCAGTAGTTCCTTTTCTATTATATGATACCTTGTTTCTGCACCTACAAGTGCCCGACTCGCGAATGCGATCGGCCGGTGCATGGATTTTTCATTCGACAAGACGGCACCAATAGCATAATTGCTAGCGTCCGTCGTAATAACAAAAGTGTCCTTATAATCTGGCCGGACTTAAACAGGCTCTGTTATCAGCGCGTTTCTAAGGAATTCGAACGCTTCCTGGCATTCCTTTCCCCACACAAATTTAGCGTCTTTCTTCAACAAATCATTGAGCGGTTTGCGTTTTTCCGCGATGTTAGGGATAAATTTCCCGTAAAAATTTACTGTGCCCAGGAACGATCTTATACCTTTTACGTTAGTGGGCGGCTTAAGGCTTTGTATGGCCTGTATATTTGCATTTGTGGGCTTAATGCCGTTTTCATTAATGACATGACCCAAATATTCTATTTCTCTCTTTAGAAATTGGCATTTTGATGGGTCAATTTTCAAATTATGTTTACGCAATGCTTGCAGTATCTTACGCAGATTAACATTGTGATCGGCGATTGTGTCGCCAAAAACTATATAATATCATCGTGGTAGACAAATGCTTTTACATCCCCGATCTCAAACAAAACAGTATTCATTAGCTTTTGGAAAGTTGAAGGACTGTTCTTCAACCCCATTGGCATTCGCGTAAATTCAAAATGGCCTTTTGGCGTAGAAAAAGCCGTTTTTGCTGCATCACGGCGGTCTATTGGGACTTGATAAAAGCCCGATTTTAAATCGATGGAAGAAAAATATTTCGCTTTCCCCACATTATCCACTGCATCCCGAGCACCGATGCGGTTTTCCCGTCGCGTTCTAGATGTAAGTTTTTAAATTCCGCCTCTCCTACTTCGCCTATTCCTTGTAGAACTTTGGGTGCATTAGACAGAAAGTGGCGAAGAGTGAAACCTTCTTTGGAGTGCACTAGTTTTACTTCGTTAACTACCTCAATCGCTTTCTCGATCGTCTTGAAACTGTCCAGGTAGTCATCTACATAGTGCTTTTGCTTTATGGCTGATTTTTTTTTTAAAGTAGTGAATATTTAGATACTATTCCTCGTCATCAGAAAATGAGATTGCAACTGCAAGAGGGGGCTTGGAGAATGTGCTAATCTCCTGAGTATTAGTACTCTGTTTCGCCTCTTTCTTACGTATCAAAAAGTGAGTAAACGAATCAGCTATGCAACCCAAAATTGAAACACAAAGACTGTGGGTTTCTCTTAGCATCGTGAAGTTCAAAAATCCAGAGAGTATCTTTGTAATCAGTTTAATCATACAAAAGACAAAAGCAGAAAAACTGAACCAGATTCCTATATTCTTGCAATTTGTTCCCAAAATTGCGGTCCAATCTGATATTTCCTCTCCTATGCGCTTGAAATCTAACGGTTGGAAAGCGTTTACCATAGAGTAACCTTCTGGCAATGGACCACGACCCTCTATGGCATTGGTCAGCCTGGAAGCGATGATCTGCTCTTGAAGCGGAGAAGTAAGGATTTTTTGATACTTGTCGAGTATATCTTGAGGATAAAGGCCGTTTAGTGCTAAGTGGTCCAGGCTCTCAAAGTCGTATGATAAGGGATCAGAAGTAAGAACCAAGGGCTTTTTTGGAGTCAATACTCCCAGGGGTGTTATGGTGACCCATTTTTCTCCTATTAGAAATTGTGCACCGAGTTCTGGAGAGCATTCTACAACCGTACCGATTGGCATTAGTATTCGTGTTCTTGGTGTCATGAACCAGGTCTTGTTCATGTAGCTAACAGGAAATTCATTTTAGAACTCGGGGAGATCTAATAAGGGTGTTACTGCCACTTCCTTGCACTTGGTCACATGGACCACCTCTCCTCGTACAACAGCTGTGTACCCCTGCGCTTTGAAATATTGGTATGCGAATTCTTTTGGAGACAGCAAGGCAAGGGTCATCATGTTTTTTTGTGATTCGATTTTCCAATCTGCATCACTCTTGAGAGAATTCCGAAAACAGACGATCCACTTCACTCTTGACGTGCCTCATTGCAAATATAAACTTGCTATTGATGTAATTTATTTAATTTAATTTTATATACATCCTCACTTCCTACAGATTTTGTGAGTGGGAACAAGGGCAAAATTGAAGAAGAAGCTTTACTTGAAGAGCAAGGAATGAAAAAACGACAATTAGAAGAAGTTGAGCGACAGTTGGAAGAAGCAAAACACCTTGTTTCCATTAGCGTCTTATCTACTTTGCATATTTCTCATTCTAACTTTTTCCTATGATTTTCTATATTTTTACGACCTTCTGAAAAATTACGCGATTTCATTAGATTCATATTTTTGCTGAAGATTGTAAAACACTATATTTAGAAATAATAAAGTTATTTGATAAAGTTAGAATTTTCATGCAAAAGATTTTTTTCATTGCAACAATCGAAAAGACTTTATTAGACAAATGATTTTATATTCTTTTGAAAGTAAAATAGACGTGCTTGCAGAACATCAAAAAGTTATCTGCGTATTTTTACGTACGGCTGAGTAATTTGAAATTAAACTAACCCTTGAAAAACCGTTAATGGTTGAATAACTTTTTTATTTTGAATCACAGCTAGATCAAATGTTCAACGAAAATGTGTATTTCTGTTTGGCTAATAATTTTGTATGGGGTATAACATATGTTGAAAATCCAGGAAAAAAGT
This sequence comes from Wyeomyia smithii, assembly GCF_029784165.1. Classification (NCBI taxonomy): domain Eukaryota; kingdom Metazoa; phylum Arthropoda; class Insecta; order Diptera; family Culicidae; genus Wyeomyia; species Wyeomyia smithii. Next base: position 272,092,323 of record NC_073696.1, on the reverse strand, counting down.
TATATTTAAAATTATCCCGTCGGGATGCGGTATATCTTTCCAAATCTGTATCATATTTACAGTTCGCTCAATTGTCGTTCTCTCTACTTCATATACTGTCTGCTTAATGAACCTAAAATTATGATTTGAGTGAGCTTTGCATATAAAACTTTTTATATCTTTTTCAATATAAGTGATAGAAATTCGACACCTTCGACAAAGTTGCTAGTAAAACCATTTGCCACAACTTTTTCGAAGATACTAGCTGTCTATCTCTTCGTGCTGAAAAAATAAATTTTCCATATCACTTCTAGGTGAATTAATCACTAAATCGTACATTCTAAAAGAAGCACAATAATATACATAGAAAGTTTTCCGAACAAAGTATATCACTAAAATCAAATTTGAAGACGCTATTGATTTTGCGCACGAAATCAGCAAAATAAAACACTGTGCGATGTCATACTTTGAAATTGGCTTTTCGGATTTATAGGGAGAACACTTTGTTGTACTGGAAAACTTAGTACCCAAGTTAATTTCTAGACGGGCTTCGGCAAAATCACTATGAATCATTACAAACACTTTAAAAGTATTTATTGGAGCTTATTAGAGATTTGACTGAAGCCCGCCAAATGGCGGTATTGGGCACTAGAGGGTTAATTTTATTTAACAAATTTACAAAAAGTCGTTTTAACACTACAAGTTGCACACGCGATTTATAATTATTAGACAAATTTTTTATGGGTTGTGGTCAGTTTTTACTGTAAAGAAACTGTCGTTGCCAGGATGCAAAGTGCAAATAGCTCGAACAGCAACGGTGGAAGTCAGTTGTAAGTCGGCAAATTGTCGTGTTAGTGAAATGTTGGTGTGTAGTAACGATCCTACCGGTGTTTTATCCTCCTTATGTTAGTCCGTGCGACGCAGCGCGAATCGATACCACGGTTCAAAGCAAAAGCGGTAATTTGAAGATAAGTATCGGTGGTGATGTTTGTGATATTTTGTGTAAACATTATTAGAGAGCTGGTTTTTTACGTACAACTTGATGTTACAAATATAAATACCAGGCGATTATTATGGGTCTCTGTGTTGATCGCCTGCGGTAGTTAAGTTGTGGGTAGGATGCCTAATATGTTGCTCAAAGTTTGTTAAGTTTACGAAACAGGCGAAGTCGAAATGTTGTGTTGTGGGGTTGTGCTTTTTTGATTTTTCGAGCTTTTGAGCAGATGTTTTATATATTTATATACTATGTCCTGATTATGACTAGTTTGGTATTTAAGCACCAAATTTGCGTTTATATTCTGGCGTCGTGCACATAGAATCGCGGTGATGGACAAGGAGAAAGTACTTTGTGAGCAAATTTAATGGTTTATGTTGATACACAAAAAATGTGCTATTTTGGCGGAGTTTTACCTGAGCGGCCTCATTTTTTGTTTACCTAGGAGAGGTTTGTTTTCGGATCTTGAATAGATTTTTTATATCTTTGGCTGAAATAATTAAATAAATTTAAAAATTATTCAATAAAAAAAGCTAGTTTCCTAGAATCCTATGTTGTCATTATATTTTTACGATTCAAATAACTAAAACTTAGACATAGTTGTGTAGGTATTTTGTCAAGCTTCATTTCATGATTTTTAGGTTTTTAAGCAAATATTGATTTTTAAGTGACTGTTGAGTTTGACTTTCGATGATTGTTTAGTCAGCCTGAAATAATCATGATTGGTTTGTCTTGTAAATAATTTTAAGACTTTTGTTTATTATTTTTAGTACATCTACACCTGATGTTTGCACTCAATGTTTTAGATGCACCAAGCTTTGCCATTTTTCTATCTTTCCAAGTGCATCACATCCATTATAAGGTAATGAATAACTCAACTTCTTAATGAGCCAACATAACGCATAGTATACCTCGAATCCGTCATCTACCGCGGTTTTGCACGGTTAGGCTTCAAGTAGGGTTCTATCAGCCAAACATGTTTTCACCTCGAGAGCAATGATGTGGTTTGTGGAAGCTGGGAGTATGGTGCAGTGATGATACATGTAATCTTATGTTTCACTTTTTCGATTTTTCTAGCTTTTGGGCTGTTTATGTTTTGTATACTATGTTCCAACAAGGACTAGGTCGGCATTTTGTTAACAAACTTAAGACTATATATTGGTCAATATCGAAATTTGCATTTTTAAACTATTTGTATAGCTTTGTATGCATGAAACTTTGCCAATTTTTCTTTTTAATAGGCAACATTCGCATCGACAACTAAGAGAGAATCGGCGTGAAATGTCGTGTCCCCGAGTGTCTGCGTCGGTAGGAGGAAATAGAGAGGTCCTGCATAATGCTTCGATGTAAACCGCGTTTTCGGCTCGGAAAAATTTTACTATATGAACGTTTTCGGAATATAATGATTTCGAGGGGTATACCCAGATACTTGTTCATGTCTCACTGTGACTGTTTAACCGAAGATTTGGTCCGGCCGATAAATATCGCGATTAACGAAAACGCGATGTATACCTTCCAAAGAATCGCGTCGGCCGACGTGCATTCGTTTCTTCGAAAGTATTCGGGATTGACAAATAGCTGATTGGCTACATCGCGTGCGTAGTACGAAGAGGATCGCGACGTTTGGCAAGAAAAATAGTCATGATTAGTTTTCGTAATAAGCGCGCAACGTTGTTATATTCTGTTTTTCAGGTGTGTTTTTCGCGGGATCCTATCGTTTTTTTAGAGCAGACAAAGTGTGAACGAGAAACGTCGTTGATTGATCTGTTAGGAAGATAATGTCCGGTTGACCGAACGCCTAGAGACTCCGCGTCGATATCTTCATGAGGTCGATAGGTCAACAACGCGCAATTGATTTCGGTGTAAAGAGGATCACCTTACGAGGAGATATCATATCATTTGAAATTGTTTCAATTTTATCAAAGGTCCAGTACTCTTGCGTACGATTCATTGTTGCGGTGTTACATTGTCAAACTTGATAGGTTCGAATCGCATTATGAATACCGGGGCGAATATAATGAACCTGTTCGCGCGATACTTGTTCTAAAGAACCCGACACTCGAAACCAGCGCATCGTTTACCAAAACGAACCCTGCTGTGTACCTTGCCCTTTTTCCAACATCCCAGTGATTTCTCGTGGAAGTGCAGAGGTGTTCTCGGCTTCCAATAAGCGAGTATCTCGTCAACATTTTCCTATACCAATTCCTTCTTTGACCTGCATTCGGACGCGGCCGGCGCTGGTATTGCCTATTATATAGATTAAGGTCACCAGTTTTCACACATTGAGGATGCATGTTGGTCCCAAGCATCATCTTTTGGTTCTCTGTGTAATTACAGCTGATCTGGCAATAACGGAGTAGCAACCGCGGGCGGTCAGCCATGCTCATGCTCATGCTCATTATCCAATATCTCGTTGATAAGCGGTATCGGATATACAAAAGGTTTAGTCACCTCATTCAAAGCTCTAAAATCAACCACGATGCGATACTTTCAGTTGCCGTCGGCATCTGGTTTCTTTGGTACGTATAGTACCGGTGCGTTCCAAGGACTTGTGCTAGGTTTTATTATACCTTGCGCCTTCATTTTTTCGATTTCTTTATTAATGTGCCTTTTCGTAGCCTCAGGAAATCGGTATTGCCGCTTATTAATTGGAATCTCAGATGAAGTTTCAATCCTATGTGTCGCGGCGTCAGTAATAGTTAGCCTGTCGCCCTCAAAAAAGAAAACATCTGCATAATTTTCCACAATTGTTTTGATTATTTCGAATTCTGAGTCAGATAAATGGGCTAAGTCTAACACCTGTCGTAATTTTCTGATACGTTCCATGCCTCTTGACTCCGGTGTCAACTTGTGCTCCAATAGGTCACAATCGAGCCTTGAGTCTAGGTTTACTTCGCGCAACTCTTGTCGTTTGATTCAATTGATTTCTCTCCGTCTATAGTGAAAATGTCTCGCAATTCATTTTGTACTAGCACCCTATTTCGAGCTGCTAAATAAACATGCCGGCTAAGGACTTCTTCCTTTGGCACGCTCCATGGGCTCATATCGTCTGGACCTGTATTTCCATACTTTTTGAAAACGATGTAATCGAAATTATTTCCTACTTGTAGGGTATGCTTCTTCGAAAATTAAACGCCGATTATTCCGTCAGATGGCAAATCATTTAATATGTGAAATTCGGTCGGGATTAGAAAATCTCCGACGATTAAATCTAGGATGACGGTTCCTAAAGTCTTTACGACTTCACGCCGGATACTCGCAAAAGTATTAGTGTTTCGCGTGTTAATTGATACATTCAATCGTTTTACTACATGTGCATTTAACATATTCGCACATGCGCCCGTATCTAAGATAAAATTTAATGTTTGCTGCACATTTTGCCGTGCCAGCAATGTAATCATAAGGTGTCGGCTGACATCAAAATAAATTCGTTTAACCACACAGACACTATTGTCTCGTATGTGGTTACACGCTGTCTCCCAGTCGGAAATTTCTATGTTGCTGGGTTCATCGGTACATCTCCGCCAGTCAACATTCTCGCATATTTCTGCAAAATCATCATTAAAATATTCCTTCGCGAATGGATCCATGATACCATGACTTTGTTTTCCGGTGTCAATCTTATCAAAATTACTTATTCCTAATGCTCTTTGGGGCGCTCGGTTTGCATTGCTGACGAGGCCCCCACTATTCAGTTTTTTGGTTGCTGGTGTTGATTATAATATTGGCCCGACTGATTATAACCGCCATTGTAGCCGTGACTGTTAATTATGGTAATTATTGCCACCAGATGTTCCTGCTCTGGGGCCATTCATATTGTTGCTATTATTATGTTCCCGATTTGCTGCGTACCCTGGCTCGTATCGCCAATCCTGTGACGCGCGATTGTTAACTATCCCGTTCCACGGTGGCGACCCGCGTGTGTTGCGGTTCCACCCATTATTTTGTCTTTGATTGTCTCGAGAATAGTTGTTGTTTCTCTGAGTATTTTGATCGTAATTGTTTTTTCTTTCTGTTATTTCTATTTGCCGGTGGCGGTACTGGATAATTTTCTGAATTTTGTCTCCAAGAACGCTCATTATTTTCAAAATTTTGTCGCCCACCGTTATCGCGAGCATTTGTTGCGTAATTAGCCCCTTGATAATTTTCGCGCCGAAAATTATTGTCTCGCCGTTGATTGTTATTGTTCTGGCTATTGAAATTGCTTTGATAAGGTTTATTACCATTCGAATTTTCTCTTTGACGAGCGTTATTGTTCGGCGGGCTAGATTGCCACCGTCTTCCTTGCGCGCCTTGCTGCCGCTCGAGTAAATCGAGACCACGCATTCTATTTTCTATATCAGCGAGCTGCTCACATTCCTCGCACTGTTCTTCTAAAAACTCCATAAGTCCATCCAAGCTCAAATTTCGCTTGCCACGGGCCATCTGTTTCAAGTGATTATTTCTTAAACCTCCTATGAAGTGCAATCGGAGACTTTTTTCCATGGCGGAGTTATCTCCACCGTCTTCATCTAATAATTCTTTTATATCTGAAGCGCGTTATTTGTATGAGTTAAATTCTTCGTTTGGCTCCTGTCGTAACGTCTCAATTTGCTTTATCACAACTTCTATCGCCTGCACAGTGCCGAATTCTTTTATCAAATTTCGCTTGACTGCTGGCCAGGTTACTGCCCTAATTCGTGGCAATGCTGCTGCAGCCTTGCCTTTTAATTTTAATAAAACTACATATATTAATGCAGTCTGAGGTTCATTCTCGGGAATCTCGTCTGCGAAATGTTGAACGTGGTAGAGGAACGCCTCTAGCTCGTCCTTAGACCCATTAAATTCGGGGATGCATTGCAATGCATCGGCTTTTGGAAATTCATAAGCCATATCGTCTGGGATGTTTTCGCCAAATTTGAGTTTTCTAAGTGTCTCCTCAAATTCTCGACTCGCTTCTAGAAAGCTTTGTTTTAGTACTTGTAATTGTTCCTGAGCTGCTGTCTCGTTTGGGTCCTCGTCACTGCTATCTGACCCGCTGTCAAAATTTCCTAAACTATTTCTTACGTAAATTAATCTTTGCTGTTCTCTAGAGGACTCTGCCTCCTCTGTCTCGCCAAATCGTGTTGACGATAGCACTTGGTTGGTCCGTGAACTGCTTACCGAACTTGGTGCTCTTAATTCTGCGTTAATAAAAGCTGACGGTACGGTTCTCTGAATCCGTGATTGATTAAGGGTGAGAAAATCAGTATCGGTGACTGAATTTGATCTCCTTTGCAATCCTTTGTAAAATCGGTTCCTACGAACGGCGTCAAATGCCGGTTCAGTAAACCTAATCTCACGTCCGCGCAATTGAATCACTCGGTCGGTCATTAATAATGCTATGGTTAATAGCGCATCTGTTTGCTATTATAGTTGTTATTGTGAAAAAAAAAGGAAATGAAACAAAATCACTCGGGAAAATTTCCTATGCCCCTTTGCCTTGCGGACCTGCATCACCAATATGAACGAAGTTCAATACACTCGAACGAGCGGAAATACACTCAAAATGATATAGTATCCGTGCAATTAAAAGAAAATGCCTATGAAAACGAAACAACATTCGAACAAACGTTCTGGTATCCTAAAAAAAATTAAGAAAGAAAAACAAAATGCATCTAGAATTTAAATTTTTTTCTCAATATTCAGATTTTTGTTTAATTTGATTTATCGGTTATTTAGTTTTGTGTTAGTATTCGCGCCTATCTATGATATTTTAGCGGGTCGCTTACGGATGGTCCGGGCTTGCCGCTGTGCTATTAGTACGGTTTATAAGATTCGACACTAACTGCAAGCGGTGTCGTTTTATTTAAATAAATGCAGTATAATATAATGTCAAAAAAAGGGTTAGTATTAAATGCAAGCAATTAGTTTTTAAAAGCAAGCTGCTAAATGTAATTGGCTGAACAATCATAAAAAAAATGAAAACTGCCGAAAAATCAATAATTGTTATTATTGTTTCGACTTTTTCTCCGCTGTTGGCCAACCGCTGTTAGCAAACCAAAGACCAAGAAAAATTGAATCTGCCGTGCGGTTTAAATAAAATTATTTAATATTAACGTTTCAAATGTTTCATAAATAATTTGTAAATCATGATAAACTATCACGGCCGTACAACGTTACAACAGCTGACACTGCATAAACGTAGGTACACTTGCACTTCTCGTACGGCGGGTGTTTTGTTTGTGTAGTTTATTCACCGCTACCGTTGGTGAAAAATAACACCTTCGCTCGCGGCGCTGGTACCGCGCTGCGAGGAACAATTCTACGAAATACGCCAACCAACTCTCGTCGGAATGTTCGCGCGTAAGATTTCTCTAACATGCCACGGACAAGAAGGCTGCTAGTGATAAATTCAAGCCAAGCAAAAGCAAAACGTTTAAAGTACTCACCAAATTAGCTGCGTCATCTCTCTGTCACTTAGGAATGTCACTCAGTTTATATTTTTTTTTATTTGTTTGTTCGTTAAGAAACCACTGATCACTATTATTCAAACACAGAACACTCAACGCGCACACATAACAACAATTGATTAAATAACTGATTGTTGATTGAATAACTGAAATAACTAATTGTTGAACAACTGATAATAAACGTAATTGGCTCCGTAAAACATTAATTTGTATTGTGCCGTGTCAAATAAATGTTATGTGAACTGAGATTAACTTCAGAGAGTGGTTACATCCCACTTCTGACACCATAAAATGCAAAGACTTAGCTTTGCCAGGGACTTGTGATAAGCACGATGAGTCCCTGTAAGTGCAGGGAATTAAAACATCCGCACTGATTCTATTTTGGAAATCGAATGTTTTATTAATTAACTTCAAACTTAATTCTACCCTACCAAAAAGAGTCGGAGAGAAACAATTCTCTTGTCCGATTCTTCGTCCTGTCCTTGTTAATCCTAACACCTTTAATTAATTAGTTATGCATTTGTATCTTCCGTCTCGCTCAATTTACTCGCGGACAGGCGTCACTTACTCAATCGAAAATCGTTCGGTATTCATTATTATTATTATTATTTTAGGTTATTTGCCATGTGGCCGTCATCGTTTCGTTCTCATCGGAAACGGAGCGTCGCATTTCGACTTCGAATGCTATAGAAAAATAATAAAGTATCGTTCTCTTGAAATTAGTAGAATTGCTGAGTGCTTTAAGAAATGCTTATTATTCATACATGCGCGGCTGTTATTTCCGAACCTGTCTGTGAGAACGGAATATCGCGATTTATTCCTAATTCAAGAAACATGCATGGACAAGAATATTCCTGTCCATGGGAATGTAATGCAAGAGTTTATGAGAATCAAAAATGCTTATTAATTTCTTGGAAGGCCTGTTCACATCTTTTTAAGTTAGTGGTAAAATTTCTAGGAGAAATAGCAAAAGTCAACGGCATATGGTCTGTATAAATTTGGATTTTTGCCCCGTATATAAAATTTCTTAACGGATACAGAGCCTAAACTATTGCTAACATTTCCTTTTCATTGGTCGCATAATTTTCCTCTGTCTTAGAAAGCGTTCTTGAAATAAAAGAAATTGTTCTATCACCGTCAGTTGTTTTTTGAGATAGAACTGCCCCTAGTGCTTCATTGGAAGCATCTGTCGTTAATATAAAAGGTTCGTTAAAATTTGGAAAAAATAAAATATATTCTTAAGATAACACATTTTTTAAAGTTCCAAAAGTCCTTTTTGCCTCGTTATTGAATTGGACTGGAAATTTTCTGGACTCATTTTGAAAAACTTGGCTTTGCCAATTTTGGGTTATCTTTGATAAAACGCCTGCAGTATCGAGATAACCCCAAAAACATTCTCAATTCTTTCAAATTGGTGGGCTCCGGATATTTTCTAATGCATTCTACTTTCTTTGGATTAGGTTGTAATCCATTTCTGGATACAATAAATCCGAGAAATTCAACTTAGTACTTTAAACATTCTGATTTGTCAGGTTGAATCTTGAAATAAGCTCTACGTACAGTTTCGAGAACTATTTTTAAATTATATTTCTCCAAATATAATTATATCGTCAATATAAACATAACAAATTTTACCAATGTGTTCATGCAATACATCATCCATTACACGCTGAAATACTGCAGGTGCATTCTTCAATCCAAAAGGTAAACGTACAAATTCGTATTTTCCATTATTCACTGAAAGGGCTGTTTTCTCAGTATCCTTTTCATGAAGCGGAATCGGGTGGAATCCCGACGCGAGATCAATTCCAAGGTTTGCTAAAATTGTCGAAATTTCTGGAATTGTTTATTTGTCACTAATTGTTTTCTGATTAAATTTTTTTAATCAATAACAATCCTATATTTTCTTTTGTCCCGAAGCATCAAGTTTTTTAGGTACAATCCAAACTGGAGAATTTTTGGGTGATCTTGAGTTAAGACTTTCTTCAGAAGAAAGTCGAAAAAATATATTTTTTATCGGAGCTGAGCTCCTTCTTTATTTGATGCTTAGTAAGTCTTGATTTACAATTGATTCTTAACCTACGAAGAAACCTCGCGTTGTGGTTGGCTCCGTTTAGAACAAAGGGGGTGTTTGTATGCATGCTGATAGCTAGTCGATGGTGTTATGCTTATGTTGCATCTCCTGTAGATATCGTTTGGGTGGTCTGGGAAAGATTGTTGTGGTTTCCGGAATGATCTCAACTCGTCTGGTGAAATTGCGATAACGTTGTTGCTTGTTGCTAACTCCTCCCTGCTTAAATGACTTTGTCCTCAAAGTTCACGAATGGATGGGACGTAGTGGCGTTGGTGTGTCGGTGAATGCTTGAAGTTTTTTTTTCTTTCGTCTGATAGTACCTCCGTCTCGGAGATAAGTGGCGTGTGTTTGGTTATTGAAGATGACGGCTCTGGTTTCTCTATTGTGATGACCTCATCTTTGTCGAATTGGACTGTGATGTCACTCTTATAGGTATGTAGTACTAGCCTGAGCATTCTGTGGGTATGCCACGGGATTGCGGGACACGTAGACTCCGTTTTCGATCCTTCTTACAGGGAAAATCTGGAGATCTTCTTGAGCGCCTGCTCAGATGGTTATCGAGTTCTATTACCTTGTGTAGTTCGACCAACTGCCGGGTTGCAATTGAAACCAGGTCGAGGTGACTTCCTTCCTTCTCGGTACGGTCGGTGGATTCCTTTTTTGCCGTGACGAGTGGTTAGCTGTTCCGGATACTTGGGGACCGGTTCGTACGGCTGCTTCTGCGATTGGGATAGGTTTCGCTCAAAGTGCGGATGTGAGATCCTCTTACAGTTTCACTATCCGGTGTTTGATGGTACAAGGTGTTCACTTCACTCTAACGTTGTGATACTCCTTTTTGGTTTCGACACTTTAACACTTTGAACTTATTTTCACACTAGGGTCCCTATTCGGGCGTCAGTTAAGACTTTCTTAAGGAGAAAGTCGAAAAAATATATTTTTTTATCGGAGCTGAGCTCCTTGTTTATTCGATGCTTAGTAAGAACTGATAAGAACAATTGATTCTTAACCTACGAAGAAACCTCGCGTTGTGGTCAGCTCCGTCTAGAACAAAGGGGGTGTTTGTATGCATGCTGATAGCTAGTCGATGGTGTTATGCTTATGTTGCATTTCCTGTAGATATCGTTTGGGTGGTCTGGGAAAGATTGTTGTGGTTTCCGGAATGATCTCAACTCGTCTGGTGAAACTGCGATAACGTTGTTGCTTGTTGCTAACTCGCGGGTCGGCGCAAACAATCTGTTGTGACGAACGATAGACTAAGTATATCAATCACTGTAATAATTTGTTGATCCATAAACTCATGAAGCATTCGTTGTTTTGCTTTCGTCTCGATTAGACGCAAATTGTTTATCTCCGTTTGATTCGCAAAATAACAATACACGAGTTATCGTACGGTTTTTTTTGTCGATTAGTTCTTGTGCTGTGCGATAACAATAGCCTGCAGTATATCGGCAGAAACATCTTCTGCACACTGGTAGGGGCGATGCGATAATTATTTTAGTTTTTCAACAACGATAGCATTTCTCTGCTATCTGTCTAAAATGAACACCGCGTGCTGCCGCACTGATTGGCCGCTATGTTAATTTCTGCTTATGATAGCAGAACATAAAGTGTAGAACGTAAAAGAAATCCATAACTCCTAATCGTGATCGTCGTCGTTACGTAAAAATTAGACACCTGATCGAGTCTAAATAGTTAGTTACCCACTCTATGGTAGCTCCGGTGTGCCAAGCAGTGTGTGCTAGCAATTTTACCTTCCGTGCTGCCGCGATGCCACGAAATTAAACTGACCACAGTATCAGCTAGACGGCAAAGAATATCCCTACATGCATGTTTACTGCATCATTTAAATTCAACAAACATTTTCTTATGGATATTTTTTTTTTATATTCATTTTTAACAAAACTTTTAACACTCTATTCTTATCTTTTTCTGCCAAAAATCTTACAAAATAATTTGTAATAATCAGTGAGTATACCCGGATGAAACTTTGATATTTTAACAAGTTTAAAAACAAGTTAATGCAAAAAGTTCGTAACAACATATCAAGACTTGTCGTAATCCTGATATGTTTTGACTGATCGGCCAGAGTGTTCCTGCAACCTAGAAAAAAATTCAAATTGATTTTTCTAATTTAGCGTTTTTGGATTTATGTTAGTTTCGCGCCTAACTGTGATATTTTAGCGGGTCGCTTACGAATGGTCCGGGCTTGCCGCTGTGTAATTAGTATGGATTATAGGATTCGACACTAACTGGAAGCAGTGTCGTTTTATTGAAATAAATGCAATATTATGTAATGTCAATAAAGTGTTAGTATTAAAAGCAAAGCATCAAAATATTGTCGCGTCGCAATTGCTTTATCACTCTGACTTTCGTTCTAGAACATAAGTTTCTTTTGAAGTTGATTGTTGAGGATCGTTTTTTGGTTCCTGTGGTAGAGAAGAGTCAGGGTTTTCACCGTACGAGAACCGGTGTTTTCAACATAGTGTTTAATTCTTCTTCCGAACTTCCGTCTCCAGATCCTTCCAATACTTTGTTGACTTCACACTGTGTTTTATGAGATTGTAATCGGTAAAGATCGGTAATTTCTTGAGCTCCTGTAACAGAACCAGTAGATTGGCGTTTTTCAAGCCCTGCTTGATTTCTTTCGACGAAGTCACAACAGTTCCACGCATTGTTGCTATCTTCCATCTTTGATCCTTGGGAGTGCTCATGTAGATATTCAAATTGTCGTAGATTTTGAATTTGATCACACGACTCTTTGAACATGGTGTAACCATTCCTTTGTATGTATAAGATATACCGTCCCGGGTTACACAAATAGTTGAGGATATTTTGCCATTAGTCGTCGTTGAGGTCCTGCATTCGTAGAACAGGTCCACTTCGTCTTACTCGTCTGAATCCTTGATTGAAGATGCATCTGCATTGGCTGGACGTGAATGTACAGGAGTGGTAGATGTGGAGGTGTCTACTCGCTTCGACTTGACAGGAGTTTCGTGGTCGCTCATCGTCTCCGAAGCAATAGATACAATGCTCTCCACTGATGCACGTCTCTTTTTCGCTGTGCCATCCGATGATGATGGATTTCCGTCCACTTCGCTTTGATTTGGCACTTTTAATAATTGCAGAAACGTTCTGAAAACCAGCATCGATAGCGATGTCTCTAATCCAACGGTAAATAGTTCCACTAGGTGTTCCTCTTCCTGTTGGTCCTCGCTCGAGTCCGTTAACTCCGAAAAGTGTTTGCAAATTATTTGCAATTGATATATCATTGTCTTCAACGTTGAGCTCCTTGGCTTTTTCGTGATCGCTAGCCATTGTAACAGTTTTGTAACGACGTTATTATTGATGATTGTTCTTGCAAAGCCAGCAACGTCCAGCGTTTTTCCAACTGCAAGTGGTGCAAGAGCTTTCAATGATTAGCCAAGCCGATCACTTCGTAATGATTCATTTCAGTGCATTCTACATATATTAAACTTCTTTACGAATATGACGAACAGAAACGTCTATGTACACGAATTTGAAGGTCTACGAAAAGAAAACATGTTAACCCATTGATGGTCATTATTGGATTGATTTTATTTTATTTTCTCGAACGCAAGGCTAGTCCCTACTTGAATCTTTAGTCAAAATATTTGAGGAGCCTGAACACGCATACTCTATAATATTTGGTTCGGCTATACGTATCCATTTGGACTACGCACACCGAAACAAAACAAACCTCGGTCTATGCACTGCTTGGATTATAGCCCGCGTGCATGACCGAAACAGAAAACGTCATTGATGCGACAAGTGCATCGATGACGGTCAAAAGAATCATCAAAGCGATCCTCAATTGATCGCATTGATAACTAGTGGATATTGGTGTATGATCAGATGTGATAGTGCGTACGTCAGCAATACGCGCTGTGCAGCTGAAGCGTGAGAAGTTATAATTACGAGTTATTAATATTGTGGGTTTAATTATATCACAGCATACATGCTTCCGTAACAAACTGTTTTCAGCAGTTAGGCGTTCAACTTCAGCTCTTGACGCAGTTATCTCTCTTTTCAACGATAATTTCTCACGTTGTCACAACATCAATGTTAACACAGTAAATCGCCGCGCAATTCAATCAGGCAGCTTCAAGTTTTAACTCAAATGGTCTTTGAATGAACATAACAGAATATTGTTTTGTCATATGAGATCATTATTGGTATATTCTAAATCTTTTATATCATTATCAATTCGTATCAAATCGTTATCGTCTTAATTGTCTGTTATTGTTTATTTTGCAGAACTTGAGAAATTTCAGGCTCTTCTTTCTTGTCTAAACTGTCTGCTCGGTAATAGTTTTTCGTACGAGTGTTCAACTTCTTCAAGCTTGAATTCAACATAGAGGTCATGTCCGTAGGGTCAGCGAAAATTTGAAGTCCGTTGATGGCACAATTGCCATGGTAATCAGGGTAGTTGAATCCACAAGACAAGATCCATTCTATGCAAGAGAAATTTTGTATGGGTTCAATGTTATCTGTATAAATATCTCGACCTGAGTGGTCCATGAACGTTCGTCCGTTATCTTTGACAACTGTGACCGGAAGATGTCTGTCCCGCCCTTTGTTCCTTACACCTTGCACTCTATTGTGTTGATCTCAGTTTTATTTTTAGCGGATGTCGTTCGTACTTGTTCTTATTGCAAATACGACAGCGCTCTAATAACTGGTGTATCTTGCAGGGAAAAAGTAACGACTTGCGATTTGCCGCTTATTTTCCCATACACCGCGATGCCATGAGAGTGTGTTTGTTCCAAAATCAAACTTTGGTTTTAAAAAGTTCGCATATCAAATAATATTTTCTGTCTGATGAAAATTTTTAATGGTTTTTCTGTACCAAAATATTTTTTGTACACCGTTATATTCATTAAATAGTCCCATGAGGTATCTATTGGACTTACTATTTTTTATATCATTACCAATCGACTATCTTACTGTTCTAACATAAACCTCACAGATACGCACTCTGCCTAAATATTGATTTTACTTCACATATGGTGCAAACATAGATAACAATAAAATTTTCGGTAATGAATTATGCGTTTAATGGGACGCACTGAGCAATGAGGGCGCACTTCAATAAAATCAAAAGTTACTTACAGGGTTGCCCCACCAGCAACTTGTGATATGCTGCGGATAACCAACACAAATATTCCTGTACACGTGGTCCTGTGACTGCGCGGAACGCTTGATAACAAAAGATTAGGTTTATTAATTGTAATTACCTAACACTAACCCTAACTGCTATCTCTTTCATACTTTAGCCATTCTATGGCCATTTCGTTCTATATAAGCGAAAGCTCCAGTGGCTAGGAGAGCTAAGAGAGGCTATTAATTAGTGCTCTCGGTCTCTGAACTCACCTGGGTCACTCATGCGTCACTGAGTATGCCGCGTGATCGTATTAACTGCCCTACTTCTAAATGTTTGCTATTATAAGATTATAACACATAAGACCTTTCCATTTGCTGGTCAAAACATCTCTCTTTATTTTATCCTTTAGTTTTTCAATCGGAGTACAAAATTCTTAATCTAGTTACATTGATGGGAGGAGTCTAAACGCATACTTATTGGAACCGGCTATGCGAAGCCAGTCGGACTACGCATACCAAAACAAAACAAACATCGGTCGCGTATAAGCATGCCCGCGCGACCGAGATAGGTAGCGTCATCGATCGTACAAGTGGATCGGTGACGAACGAAATTGATCAAAGCGGAATCTAAAAGAATGATCATGACGGTTAGTGGATATTGGTTACGGTTCGAAATCTAATTAGTGCATGCGTAGGCAATAAGCACTTCTGTGGGAAATTATGGATTTTGGACAGTGCATGCGGAGTGCACTTGGGTTTATTGCCGTGGCTTAAAGTGATGAGGATTGCGTCTATGGAAATTGATACTAAGAACAATCGATTTCGATTGTGGGAATGGATTCGTTGGAATGTTGGTTTGGTATCAGGGAAATCTGACTATGGGAAGATGTTTACGTAATGAAACTGGATATTTGGATAAGTGTTTGGGACGGTTATAAAGTTTTGAGTTATAGACTCATAAACTTAGGAAATGGGAAATTGTTTATTTTCAGGATTTATTATTTAATTTATGGGATCGTTAATTAGGAAAGGGAAAGTTATTAGTGGGTTTATTTTAATTACATGACACTATATTACTTGGACAAGAATGTGCAGTAGGCTGTCCCAAAAAAAATCGATGTTGAAAAAGTCAAAATGCCCAGCCCTAAATTGAAAGACAATGTTATTTATAGCATTTTTGTAGAACATTTCGACTTTCTAAAAAATTGCTTTCAGGTTGCCCAAACGTGATTTAGGAAAAAATGACTTTTTTCAGCTACAAACCCACTCTTTTGCACTTTTTTCAATTCTGTTCGATTCCTAAATTTTTCCATATATTTTTTTATTTTTGTGGGGTTGTTTTTGAATATTTTACATGGTTTGGTTCAGCATCGCATTCAATTATTTGACTCACAGAGCCCATTGAACATCACAAAAAAGTGAATTTTTCTTATAATTTTCAGATAAAACCCTTCAAAACACATATAAAAGAATTTTTGATCAAGAACTGAAATTTTTACTGCAAAGCAGGATTCAAGACGAAAATTCACATGAAAAAAAATCCTTGATATCTTTTCGGGGGGCTGAGATATTGGTGTTTCGCTAAGTGTTTTCTGCGACCTTGTGGCCCCGACCAGAAGAGCATAAATAAAACCTTACACAATTAAATCAATGAGAGATAGGAAAGAACATGATTCGTTGCGATCAAGTTGCCAACGTTGGCTGAATGCCTGCGCGCGCTGTGCAATCGTTGCAGCGCGGCTAGGTATTCTTTTATTTTCGTCATTTCTTCAGTCATAGTGATTTTTATTTTCATGCTTGCCAGCAGGTCTGCTGCAGACTGTCACCGACTCACCGATAATTATGTATCCCTTTTTAATTAAATATGGAATTCAGTTCTATTCGTCGTGCCAGTTGGATTTTTTTCATATCGAAAATCCTTTAAAAGGAAATAATCTTTACGCTTAATGTAATTGTCATATTTTGTCACATTACCACATTTAAGTTAGTCGTTTTGCTCCTACGTTATGCATTGTTGACGAATTTCCTTGGTCAACGCCATATGAGCTGATTATGCGCGTTTGCGCTTGCAATGGAAAAAATAGTTTATCAGCTGTTGAGTTCTCGGTAATGAACTCTAAGTGTGTGGGAATCTGTTTCTAAACGTTATAAACAAATGCAATGTTGCATCTTGAGTAATTTCAACTCGATATGAATATTTGAGCGACAAAGAATTAACATTCTTATACAACTTCTATTTGTTGGGCACGCTATAGCTTTTGTAAAAGCCTTCCTCTAGCTCACAGTCGTGTAGTTATTCGTTGTGAATTTGCAATTCTTTTTTTTTTGCCAATGGAGGCCACTCATTATTATTTATATTATTTCGCGGAAAGTCGTCTGAGTCTTTTATTTATCCAGATCACTCGACAACGGTTCGGCTTAGTAACAGGAACTTTTTACAAACTGGTGAGGTCACACCAACGATAATAGATTGACAGGTTAGGAGAAAGAAGGAGTTTGATTGTCTTGGTAACAAAAACATAGTAAACAAACCTGAAGCTAAAAGCTTTTACGTCACAACGTCGAAGGTTCCATCACAACGCACTGGTAGATATTGATAAAACAGGATTTTAAGCAATAAACACAACTTTTGAGAAAAGATTTTCTCTTGTTATATTGGAAATCAATTTTAAAATATGTGGTGAAGAGGAACAGTTATAAGCGAAAATAGTACGGTTATTCGGGTTATTCACAACACCAAGAAATTTAATTTTAAATTTCCAGTCGAAATTCAACATAGATTTCAACCGGGTAAGATTTCCCAAAAATACACTATAAAATTAAATTTCATAAATAAATCAAGAATCAAAATCAATTTTTCTCCTGCTAAGTTCCTTGTTTTCTTGCTATTTTCTCGAAACGATTTCGGATGGAATCTCAAATTTTTTTCCTGTAATTTATTTCTCCCTGTAATAGTACAACGATTCCGAAAATTACCGTGGTCTCTCATCGTAACTATTTTGTACTTGTTAATATTTCCCTCTAGAATATTTTTTCATGTGTTTTAATCCAATGTTGATACGTGTAGCAACATATTTTTTCGATCCTTTTGTGAAACACTTCGGGAAATTGCTTTTTAAAATTTGAAACAGACTTTTTTAACATGTTCAACATGACTAAACACAGGTATCTCTGCACCATTGTGAATCCAGTCAAAAGATGCGTTCATGCAATTCGATGAATCGAACCATTCTTGCGATGGTTTAACCTGCTCACTTCTTGAGAGATCTTCCTTATAATTTCACCTTCTCTATTAATTTCACCTGTGCCTTATGTTTAAATCGCAGACTTCTTACAGACGGATCTCTTTCAGGTAGCGTAAGAATATTTGGAACGGCTGTAATGTTTCTGATAGTAAGACCAGAGTAAAAATTTTAAATGATTATTGTCTTACCATGACCGACAAGATACCGGCATTCGAAGTGCTGGGAACATACAAACTTTGCATCCTTTATGAAGAAATTTCACATGATTTTATTGAGCAAAACAGCATTTCAAGAACTATGCACTCCGTCAACTTCACATAAACGAACGCACTGCAATTTTCAAAACAAACTTTGTGACGTAATATCCCCGAGCGCTTTGATCGAATTTCATGTTAGGCGTGTACATATAGGAAGCATGCAACATTTCCACCAATACGGCTGTAGGTATCTGCCTAACCTCTGCTCTATTAATATTGAGGTCACACGCGTACTTTTAATGTTGCACAGCGATCTCGTTCAGGTTCGCCATAGATCGGGCTGTGTTTTTTATTGCTCTTTTCGTTTCGCGCCTCGCCAGCAGTTTGTATAATGTTACTGCGAGTTGCACTGCACACAAGATCACAATTATTGCGAGTTTTAACTCGTGATCGATGTGAAAATTTGTATGCACTTCTTGTGTATTCACTATTTCTAATTCTTTGCAAAATTAAGTTTTTTTTAAATTTTTTAAAGCTCTACTTATTGTCTCTTTTTTTTCGTTTTTTTTGGTTTAATAGATAAATATTTTATTAGATATATAATTGGTCGTTTTTTTTCTCAAACTTCTGTCGGCGTCGTTTATTTATTGTGTATTTCGGGAAATGTATCGTATCACGCTGTAGTACGTTCTTAAAACTCATGTCGTGACGTGTCGTCAAATCTAGGGTCAGCTGTTATTTCTAAAAAGGAAGCAAACGCAACCTCGTAATTTTAATCATAACATCGTTTCAATCGGTTATCATGAACTTTCTCAAGGCGATTGCCGTTTTTTTTACAGTGCTCATTTCGCTTGGAATTTCGACCACTTCATAAGGTCCTCTCCACATATTTTGGAGCTTTTGACTCGGTCCAGTCGAAAAATGTTTTACTAATACAAGATCTCCCCATATAGGTTTAAATTCGTTGGAAGTCTTGTCGTAGGTCAGCTTGCGACTTTCTTCACTTTTCAATAAATTGGTCTTGGCATTCGCATGAAGGTCAAAAAAAAATCTTTTCCATCTCTCGTTTAAGTTTTTCCGTCTGTATGCCCGTGGATGAGTTCACAGTAGTGTTATACTCGAACATAAAAAATGGGAGAAATTGATCCCATGTTTTAGGTTTTCCGCCGACGAACTGTCTTCAATAAGTTTTCAGTTCGCGATTTGATCTTTCTACCAAATTAGCTTGTGGGGGGTACGGACTAGTTGTAATCTATTTAATTTTCAAAATTTTGCACACATCTTTCATCAGCGCGCTCACAAAATTTGTGCCGTTGTCTGTAACTATAGTTCTAACGGCGCACCAAATTTACATCTATAATTTTCGACAAAAGTTTCCGCTACCGTATAGCTCTCTTGATTTTGCATTGGTGCAACAACTAATTATCTAGTCAAGTCATCTTGCATGACTAGACCATATCGATTTCCATTATCGGATTCGGGTAACACCACGAAATCCATATATAATTTTTCAAACGGTTTGACGCAGTCGTAGTGGCTGCGTAATTGGCTGAAAATCATGTAAGAATGAAAAATGCCGAAAAATCAATAATTGTTATTATTGTTTCGACTACTCCTCCGCTGTTGGCGAACTTTTTTAATGTAGACGAAAAAAACCAAAGACCAACAAAAATTGAATCTGCAGCCACTAGTCAAATTAATTTTATATAAAATTATTTAATATTGGTGTTTTGAGTGCTTCACAAATAATCTATAAATCATGAAAAACATTCATTGCCGTACAACGTCACAACAGCTGACACTGCATGAAAGTACACTTGCACTTCTCGCACGGCGGGTGTTTTGTTTGTTTATTTCATTTACCGCTACCGTTGGTGTAAAATAACGCTTTCGTTCGCGGCGCTCTGGTACCGCACTGCGAGGAATAACTACGAAAAACGACACAAAACAATCGTCGGAATGTGCGCGCATAAGATTTCTCTAGCATGCCACGGACAAGAAGGCTGCAAGTGATAGGGTAGTTTGGGGTAATTTGGACCCCTGGGGTGAAATGGCAGGTGCTTTATCTTGGAAAGTATTACA
Source organism: Wyeomyia smithii (assembly GCF_029784165.1). Classification (NCBI taxonomy): domain Eukaryota; kingdom Metazoa; phylum Arthropoda; class Insecta; order Diptera; family Culicidae; genus Wyeomyia; species Wyeomyia smithii. Next base: position 272,072,200 of record NC_073696.1, on the reverse strand, counting down.
TTTTTGGGTTCCATGTAATACTTCATGCTTTCCTTGAACTACCAAACCCTAACTAGTATAAAAATTTCATGGTTTGCTGTGACAGGTGCACCACAGTGCCAATGTAAACAAAGGAAACATCAAAAGTTGATTTTGCTGTAAGTTTTACGCTCGTGTATTCAAGGTTTTTTGAGAACTTCTTCGATGTTTTCAGTCCAATGAGCTTTGCAGCCGGTTTGTCTAGTAAAAGAGTACATTTAAATAAAAGATTGCGATAAGTTTGATCGAAAATAGTGGAAGGAATTGAGTTTTTAGAAAGGCGTCCTGTTTGGGGTAAAATGGACAGTTTTTTTGGGATGATATGGTCAGGCGAGTTTGAAGTAAATTCTTTTGTCGGACTGATGCTGCGGGCATATAAAAACGAATGGATAGACTGCGGTGTACAAACAATGAACTGTAAAAAGTGTTGCAGGCAATCTGGGATGATTTATCTGTACAAAAAGTGTTTTCAATGCCCCGCAGAGTGACGGGTTTCTAAACAAAAGTTGGAAAAACCTAATTTTTTTTCTAAAATGCTTGAAAATGACGTATAATGCCAATTTTTGGGTGCTGAACTTATTTCTGATGTCCGAAAATGTTGTTCCCCCAAAATGCCGTTAAACCTTTCTTATTTTTTTTTTATTTTCGCTTATTTTCCGTCGGTCTAGGTCCGCCACTGTTGTGGCCAATCACCGACGCCCAGGGAGACGACTCCACACCCAGGACCCTAACTCACGACCCGTTTATTAACGGACCGGCGCCAACGGCTTTACTTCCTCATGCGATGGAAGGCGTGATCCCAGAGATTTTTCGCCTCAGAAAATCTCTCGGTGTCGGCTAGGATTGAATCTAGACCAGTTGGGTTGGTTGTGAGTGGATCACGCCACCTCACAACCATCGACACCTATGTCGGCGGTGGGATTCGAACCCAGGCGTCGAGCGTGGTTGGTGGAGACGTTACCAACCACACTAGGCCCCTTTCTTATTATCAGATTTATTTTTTTGTTCAGATCATGTTCAACATTGGCATACTTGTTCTTTATCGAAAAACTTTATACCCGTATTTTTTTGTTTGGTCCTTAGTGTGATCCATTTTGAATTAAAGTTGCCAAAAATCGGCAATCATTTTCCAAAAAAATGTAACTTTTGAGCCGTTTGACCTATTAAAAGATTTAATGGAAAATTTAAGGAATTTGATAGGCCTTTCAAGGAAAAATAAGAAATCGTAGGTCAACGTACATTCGTTATATATTTTCCCGTTTCGCGAATTTGGGATTAACGTATTTGGAACGACGATATGCAAACCGGGACCCAAAAATTCGAAAAATACGGTTAATTTCATATAGGCTGTTGATTATCCGATCATTCCGAACTGTTTCACGAGACTGTACGGTACACAAGAGTTATGAAAAATAACATAAATTTCCCCTCAAAACGAAACTCGTTGATCCAAAATCAGATCAAAATTGAGGGAACTAGGAAATCGAAGTTAAGCTCAAAATTGTGATTTTCGAACGTAAAAATCATTGAAATTTCATGACACAGCAACATTCAAAGTGCTGCCGAAAATTGGTATATCATCCGATTCTCATGAAATCACACATACCCTGACACACACACACATACACACACAATCACACACACATACACACGCACACAGTCTCACACACTCACGCGCACACACGCACACAAACACTCACACACACACACACACAAACACTCACACACACACACACACACGCGCACACACATGCACACAAACGCGCGTGTGCGACACACGATCGCATACTCAGTTTCTAGTATGAATAATTGGAGAAGGGATTTTTTTTTGGCCTACTGTGGAACCACTGTGCAATGCCTAAGAATTGCAGTTATCATTCCGTATGCCTGGTGGTATCAGGCATTCTACTGTGTATTGAGCAACTATTGATACTATAAAACTCACATTTTTTACCCTGTCCACATCACCCCAAACACTGTCCATATCACCCCAATAGCTGTCCATTTTCACCCCAACAATTTTTTTATGTCCGAAAATCATAGTTTTTAGTTTCGTTATTTTTTTTTGTTCTTTTGTTCTTTTTAGAAAACATCAATATTACTATAGTACATTACGTTTATGGGATAGAAAAAATAGGTTACTAAATAACAGGAGTTTTTCTTAGGGGGTCCAAATTACCCCAAACTACCCTAATTCAAAGCAAAGCAAATGCAAAAATCTTTAAACCAAATTAGCTGCATATTGATGAAAAACAATGTTCGTTTTTGAAAATTCACCTTGATCGTGCACTACACTAAAATGCCAGTTTGAAAGTTGTTTACGGTGTTCATGTTTCTGAACTAATTCAGTCACTTCGTGGCACCTAATCTCTAACAAATCTTTGCCGGATATTGAATTCATGTTTCACTATCAGGATACTTTTCTAAAATTCTCGCCAAACATGTGAAAAGGGCCCATGTGCCATATGTAAACAAGCCACAATTTCACGTTTTTCAATAAATACAAGCTTAATCTACCCGTACAAATAAGATTTTTTGATTAAGAGTAAATTCTTTTATCAATAAAGCTTAGTGGTAAGGGCAGATTTTGCTTGTATTAATCAAAAAACGAGAAAACTTGGCTTGTTTACATATGGCACATGGGCCCTTTTCACATGTTTGGCGAGAATTGTCTTGTATTTAGTCACTGTTCTCTCACGCAGCTTTTGATATTTTTTTTTGAAAACTTCGAACTACTACGGTTGATCACTGTAACGTACTGTTTTTTCACTGTCATAGTTATTTTTGTTCACTCATTTTATTTCGGCTGATGTATATTTTTCGCGATCGTGTTGACGATGGTTGAATATAAAAAATAAAATTACAGTAAAATAATTAAAATTCAGGGATTTCATCGGATCCCACTTCTGACACCATAAATGCGGAGCCTACCCGTGTAGACTCCGCCAGGACTTGGGATAATTCCGAATAAAACATCAAAGTCCTGTACGCATGGTCATTCGACCTTGGCTTGATGAAACAAGATTAAATTTATTAAAATAATTCAGCTTAATTCTATCCTATCGAAAGAATCGGAGAGAAACAATTCTCTTGTTCGATTCTTCGTCTTGTGCTTGTCTAATTCTAATTAATTAAAAGTCTAATTAATAAAAGCCATTTACTTGCAATCTTCTGTCTCGTTCTATTTGCTCGCAGAATCCCGTTCGTTATTTATTTAATCGATTATAACATACATTCTGTTTTTGCCATGTGGCCATCGTCATTTCATTCCCAGCGGAAACAGAGCGTCGAATTTCAAGTTCGAATGCTATAGAAGAATAACAAGGTAGCGTTCTCATGAAATACGTAAAAATTGGTGAGTGCATTGAAAATGTTTATTAATCATGCACGGGCGGCTACTGTTTCGGAACCTATAGTTGGTAACAAATGGTAATGATTAATTTTTTGGTTTCTTCGTCAGTTATAATTTTCACTTTGTTTGAGATTTTGGTTAAATCATTCTTTATATTTTCATAGACGTTGTTAATCTTGCATATTGTTCCAAGGTCATCCATTGTTCGTCCATTGAGCGTCACGAAACTTAGCCTTGATTGACTGAACGGGACACTCTTCCGTCAAGTTTCTTTTTGTCAACTGAAATTGTTCTTAATTCAACAATTTCATATTTTCCTCATTACTTTTTAACTAAGTTTTTTTTTTTAACTTTAAGTTTTTACAAGATATCGGTAGTCTCAGAAGTGTAACAGCGCTATTGGATAGAAACGCTGCTCCAACACACAGCGTTGACGACACTGAGATGACGAACTCACGTCCCTTATTAATGGAGTAATGAGTTTGAAACCACATCCAATGAATTAGGTAATAACTAATACTAACTTGACTAGGCGACACTGGAAGACACTGATGGCACGTTCTAACGTAATATATTAATGATTCATTTTGACGCTCAAGGCTACATTCGTATCTTCATAAGCCTCGAGTAGCATAATCATTAACGCCATAACTGACTTCGCATTAGCATAGGCCTGTTTAGTCGCGGACATCCACATATCCAGGGTTGGGTACAACATCGCATTAACTAGAAGACCGTCAACCCTAGCACGTTGATAACCAAAATTCGCACGCATGAAGTCAGACCCAGAATCGATAGTGATTGCAGTTGATCCAGCGATCTCGAAGGTAAGGTTTTGGGTTGGTCCCCCAGCACGGCTATGAACGAATGCAGTCCAATAACTGATGTAAAGATTGACACCACGATACGTAGTTATAGTCATTTTAGAGTTAGCGTTAGTATGGAGCATTTGTTAGAAAGAGCGGGGTATTTATGGAGTAATCGGCGCGCGCTACCGAATCGCTTGAGTTTAGACGCTGACCAAGGCGGATCAATTCCTGTTGTGAAATAGTGGCTGGATTGTTCTGAACACATGTTGCAGTGATAAATCTCTTTCAAACTTGGGCCTCTCTCCTCCATCGTTAGGGTTGACGTTAGAAGGCAGTTGGCCGGCGTTAATGAGGTAAGCGTTGTTGAATTCGGATTCGTTCTCCGATCTTAAAGCCTCCTCGACACCACGTCTCAACCCTTGAGCTGCAGTTCTTGTTGCTCGGGCAAAACGACGAGCTGCACTCGTATCTGCTACGCTATATCTGCTGAATTGTATGTGATGCACTTATCTGCTGCAATGTTGATCGTGGGAGAATCTTCTGTTTATAATTATTTTGCTGACCGGTTATCTGCTGCAATTTTGATTCGGTGCATTTGGTGACGACTCTGGTCCTTCCAGTGCAGCGTACGTTTACGGTGTAGCCACAACTCCTTATCCTATCACCTAAACTCTTTGTTTCCGTCGCCTCGCGGACTCACTTCACATTGTTTGGATATATAATTTGTGGGTAGTCTAGTCATGCTGCATTGGCAACGTTCTAGTACCCGAATGGGATAGAGATAAAATGTCTATGTTTTTTTTGTTGTGGTGTCTGCGTAATATGACCTCTAACTGGTGTCATGTAGCGTAACCTCTAACTTGGTTGATGGTTGACGATGCTATCTTAATTGTCTCTATGATTTCTGGAACGAATCTTGTCCAGGACGAGAGTCTTGCTATACGAATCACTGTAATTAATTTTTTGATCCATGAACTCATGAAACGTAAAATTCGTAGTGACTACCAGTAAAGGAAAAACTAATATGACCTCTAACCTGATTGATAGATGACGATGTTGTCTTTGTTGTCTCTATAATTTCCGGAACGAATCTAGCCCAGGCAACATTCTGTTTGTGACGAACGATGGTCTAAATTTACCAATCACTGTAATTAATTTGTTGATCCATAAACTCACGAAACGTAACATATTATTTTTGTTGACCGGCGGGAGTTGTACTTTGACAGAAGTGGACATTCAACTAGCCTGGATTTTACTTCAGAGTCCAGAGTACACTTGCCAGGGACTTCGGTTAGAGGTATTCCGAAGGAGCTCGGCGAAATCAAACAGGGTCTGAATGAACTTCAAGACTGATTTATTCGGGATAATCTGAGCTCTTTATATATGGTGATAAATGCAACGTTTGCATTTTTACGAATAAATACCAATTGCACGTTAGTGAACTATCAAAGGAGAGGCCTGAGACGGCTGTGACGGTTTCTGTATTTTGGCAATTGCTAACTCGGTACTGAAATCATCGAACGTTATTGTTTTGGGTAATCCGGAGTCGTGAAAGAATGTACGCAGTGGATCCAAAAGTAAACATGCTTTCTGAAACAAATCTAGTTCAGGAAACATTTTTTCTCTGTAGCAAACGAGAGTCTAATTATACCAATCACTGTAATTAATTTGTTGATCCATAAACTCACGAAACGTGAAAATGAATAGTTTGTTTTATGTTGTTAATATGTTTGCCAAGAGTTATAGTTCGCTTCGTACAAATTCATTCCAACAATTACTTTGCACAATTTTATTCTAATAAAAATTCACTTTGCACAATATCAACTTTCTACGTTCAATGTCCCAAGATTTAACTTCGAACTAAATAAATCACGTTTTTCTCCGTTTGCGAACACTACTTATATTTAGGTTTTTCTAACTCTGTATAACTTCGCGTGGTCCTTTTCCTTTCCTCGAAAAGAACCGTCTGTCACCATAATGTAGGTAATTTCCTACCAGGATTGTGTGATACGTGGAACTTCAAACACAACCTGTACGCGTACTTCCGCGAGTTAAGTTTCGGGGCTTTAGAAATCCTTTTTAAAAAACAATCTACACACTTGAACGGTCTAACTAGAACTAACTTCATTACTTATAATAAACCCTAACTGAGGTTCGATCGGCAGGCAATCAGTATTGATGACGGTGCTCGTTCACTGCAAACCCTGCGTGGCGATGTCCACCTTGCGACGGTGACAATAGCGGCGACTGTTGCTACGTCGGATGTCCGCAATTCGTGTGTTCGATGAAGAATCTGCTAAGTGGTCAAACTGATGTCGCTCGATCGTTAACCCGCGGAATCACCTCATGAAGATGATGAAAATGATTGATTTCTCTAAACTATTTTTTTCCTCAATACTCCCTGTGAAACTCAGAATGGAGATGCTTCCTCCTCCTGTATTAGGCTACCGTCTATCAAGTTTCCTTACTATGACCTATAGTATTTCTTGGCCTGTTTCATTTCCGAACTTACTTTTTACTATATTTGCTGCTTGCCGAGAACATTAGAGCGCGTGCATCGGAGTACGCGGTTCGGCGCAAACATTCTGTTTGTGACGAACGATAGGCTAAGTATACCAATCACTGTTATTAATTTGTTGATCCATAAACTCATGAAACGTAAAAGCGGACTTGTGATGAAGATAAAAATGAAACATACGAAGTCTTGTACGCGTTTTATTGGCTGGTTCAACACCGGCCAGTAACCAGTATGATATTAAGTTAAACACTGATATTTACGTTTAACGTTAAAACTCTTTTATTTTACTTAAAGTCTCCTAACGACTATCTATTAGCACTCTATAAAATCGACTGCTCGATCTCTACTGAACCGGGCCGTGCTGGAAGCGCTTCACATAAAGTGCTGACTCCCCGGGTTTGGAATGGCGTGGATCGGTGTTGTACTTCCCGCGTATTCAGCTTAACGTTGACCAGTGGCGTATAACTATATCCCGCCGCTGTCACCAACATGAAACGGAACTTCCACTTCCAGGACTTGCGAAAAGGATAAAAATAAAACATACGAAGTCCTGTTAATTTTTTTAAATGGGGCGAGATAGATGCCCTCAATGTTTCCTAGTATCACTTTTCCCACTATTCTTCATTGTCTTTTAAACTTGTAAATTTGAAAAAAAAAATGTTGGTAGCGTTTTTGAGTTATGTTTATTTTATGTTAAAATGGCCGATATTCTTCGTAAATTCATATACATTGGACCAGTAATTGGCTATAGTCTCTCAAATTTTAATGGTACTTTGTAGGTATAGATATTATGTCTACCTATAAGCAATTTGCCTAACCAAATGTTATCTTAGTTGTCTCTATGTTTTCTGAAACGAAGCTAGTCCAAGAAACATCCTGTTTGTGACTCTAATTATACCAATCACTGTAATTAATTTTTTGATCCATAAACTCACGAAACGTCATATTCGTAATGACTACCAGTTTAGAAAAAAAAATCCATCACGTCGGGGTCACCAAAATGTTCGCTATTGTGATAAGCACCAAGAATCCCTGTAAGTGCAGGGAATTTAAACATCTGCACTGATTCTACTTTGAAAATCGAATGTTTTATTAATCAACACCAAACCTAATTCTACCCTATCAAAAAGAATCGGAGAGAAACAATTCTCTAACCCGATTCTTCGTCCTGTCCTTGTCGAATCCTATCCATTTTAATTAATTATTTATTCATTTGTAATCTTCCGTCTTGCTCAATTTACTCGTGGACACACGCTCGTTACTTACTCAATCGAAAATACGTTCGGTATTTATTATTATCGTTATTTCATAGGTTTTTTGCCATGTGGCCGTCATCGTTTCATTCCCAGTGGAAACGGAGCGTTGAATTTCTAATTCGAATGCTATAGAAAAATAACAAGGTAGCGTTCCCATGAAATAAGTTTTTTTTGCAAGAATATTAATGTCCATGGGAAGCAAAAGTTTATGAAAATCAAAATATGTTTCCTAATTTCTTGAAAGGTCATATTAGAATAATATCCATATGAGTTATAAGTTGAACATAAGAATTTCGCTTTCAAAATAGTAGGAGGGTGGTATCCGTGATACGACCGCGTAGTTGACGTAGGACTACAATAGTTTTATATTTCCCTTTGAGGCTCTGTTTGATTTGAGCTCGTTTTACTTCTAGCACGGTTCGATTTTGGCACACATGTGCTAAAACGAGCAATTATGTCTAAACACATTTCTTAGTCTTCTTGATAATTTCAACAAATTTAAGCTCAACATCCTCCAAAAGAAAGGTATTTTGGTTCTTTATATTGCCAAAGCGAATGACCGGAATTGGTAAAACGGTTCCTGGAACATGACCGGAACATGTGCCGGTTATATGTATAACAGTGCTGATAAAAGTCATTTTCCCCAGCAAAATCCTTCGAAAATTACAGCCAATCATTTTCAATTTTCACTTCCAATGTTCGCAGCACTCTTTCAGATACACTAGATTTTCGTCCTAGTAACGTGCTGTTATACTCAGATGAAATAGATCGCGCGCATCGTTCACGGTTACGGAATAAAGTTTGACGACAAATCCAACCAAATGATCTTCACTTCAAAGCGAAAAAGAAACACAAACAGTCCACTCAACCAAAATAAACCTCACCGAAACACTTTTTCACTGACACTGACCGATGCCTTGACAATCTTCGTTAACTGATAAACTGATTTTGTTGTCTTGCTTTCATCGCATAAAATATAATGAGGTGTTTTGACAGTTCACTTCCATGCAAAAAGCGAAGAGGGAGAACTCTGAAAGGATTGTAAAACAATAACGTTTATGGATGCTTTTTTTCACTTTCACTCAAGAGTGTCAACAAATATCAACCCTGAATTGTATAATGATCATGATCTAAGCAGTACTAAGCCTCTAATTATTCGGGTAGTAATATCAAGTATTTAGGTCATCAGCCTTAATTCATCAAGCGACACCTCAAACGACTTGAACTAAAACTAGTTCATTGGAGGAAATATCCATGAAAAAACGTTATGAAAAGAGAACCGTTCATTTTTGGCAAATTTTGCCATGTCGTGTTTGGCAAAATCAAACGGCGTCTGTTTTGAGTATTTATTTGCAGCACTCTATTTTAAAAGAAAAAATGTTCTCCTTAACATTGATGAATATCTTTCATTCTAATACAGTCAATTTTCTTCGATACGCGAAGAGGCAAGCTTCTATACAGACCTAAATTGAGCACGATTTAGTAGAAATTAAACAATATTTATTTGTTGTTATGGCTCACTCTCCAATCACCAAGCGGCAAAGATGTCACATAATAAAATTTTCCTGCAATTACAAGTTCGTGGAAAAAATAACGATAAAAAATTACAGTTTTTGAACCAAAATGTTATTCACAGAAAACTTAAAATGGACATGAGAAAAACAGAGTGTAGAGTTTAAAAATAAACAACGCGATTATCTGTACAATGAACCTAATTTATATACTCTGCTATCTGCCCCTACCGACACGTACAGAATTTTGCTGTCCCCGGTGGCGCAGCGTATTTTGCGGTACCCGAATAATCATATTGAATTCTGATATTTGCTACTACATATACGAAACAAAAAGAAGAAGAAGACAATTTAAACGGCAATTCGATTGTATTCCAGATCGCCAAACGATACCTACGCGTTAACCCAACACGCCCCATTGTGCGTCGACAACGGCAATGTAGTCTTAACTTGGCTTGGTTGCACACAAATGGATATCGAGTTCTACTGTACTGATAGACGACGAGTGACCAACCAGCGCTCTATTCATACATTGCTAGGTGCAGTACTGTTGCCTGTGCCAGCATGTTTTCCATCAAGACATCAGTTTTAATAACATTCTGACAGCAGAACGTGAAACTGTCTGATAGTGGAGGTGGTTACGAACTTTCCGAAAAAGCTTCACCTTCAAGACATCAATATAGTCTAGGCTCATAGAAGCAAACGTTAGTTGACCTATTGGGACGGGGGGATTCTGTCAAATTTTTTTTTGCCACTGCTATACGGGATAATACAGCAACCAGTTGGTGTCTATTCATGAAGTCTGTGCCAGAGGTGCTCGCATGTGATTGGTACATTGTTCGTGAAAATTCGACCTTGAAACTTTTATTCAATTTTCACTGTTAAACAATGAAATGATAATGATAACTGAGGAATCACAAAATTGTCCATCATTTTATCAATCCAACGACATATTGATTATTGTAATCCATTATGTGGTTACACTAGCATTACCGTTTGAAATCTTTCATTCCAACGTCACACCTTGGTTTTAGTTTCCGCAGAATGTATCTCGATATAGTGCGGTTAGACGTATTCCTACGTCAAAAAAAAAATTCAATCGATCAAACGAACTACTCTTCAATAACTCCAGTCTAAAGGCTGATTAATTCAAGTAATTGTCTACTTCTGGGCCCTAGCTCGTGAACGGAATGCGATCCTATGTCGCGACTGCTGATGATTCACCGGGAAAATCGTCTTGACCATCTTATTCAGCCTCTGCCGCTGTGTCATTGCCTGCAGCTCCTAAACCAGTGAACGGGACTGCCGCTTCCTGACATGTATGTACATGTTCGCCAGGTATTTTTTCACTGTTTGGCCGGTTGCGCAGAACCCCCAGCCAAGCGTCATCCTCTTCAGCCTCTTCTGGAGCTTGTTATCGCTCTGACACTCTGATTGTTGTCCATTACTGCCAAGAAATTGTAGATGCCGGAACGGGCTTATCCGGCGTCCACAAAGTGCCGCACGATGTCCGCTTTCGAGGCGGCGGGGTACCGTCCTTTGAATGCGCACACTTCTGAACGGAGTAGCTTTATAGTTTTCGCTATCACGGTTAGAGTTCGACTGATAGAGCTGTCAATTTTTTTCTACTGACTCGTGGGTTACTATGATTGATGTTGCATGGATAGTTTGTAAAGTCAAGTTTTGTCAACTTTTTCAATGGAAACGTTACCACTCGTGTCTGAACCGTTTTGGGACTACATCGTCGATGGTACATTAAGTGCTCATTTAAGTTAATGATTTTGAATTTAATGAAATTTAAATCATAGCACGGAATGGTGTGGATTTTTTCAGTGTACATACATAAATCAGTCAATTAGTTTGTGGGGAAATTGAACAACAGTTCAAACGCGGGATATCAATTGGAAGGATGCTCTTTCGGGGGTATTGAGCATTAAACATTTCAAAGGCGTGCGGGAGTATTTTCGGCATCTATTACCTGACATTCTTCAACGATGAGTAAGGGAGGCAACTAAAACAATTAGTCAGCATGCTAAATCAAGGGTTTTACATGATACTGGATAAAATGAAACGAATTCAAAGTTACTCAGTTAGAAGTTTTTCCAAAGGATCTTCTATTTTCCTCGGCATGCTTTCTTAGTGCTTGCATTGACTGAGATCTGAGCGATTATAAATAAGAATAAAGTCTGTTTAATAATATCTGTTCAGTTGTATGTCCGAATTTAAAAAAAAACGCACCATAAATAGCATCATTCAACCACTTTAGGGCATATACCTTCCGAATTCTTCTAAAAAATATAAAAAAATCGTTGACGAAAGCTAATATAAGATTCTATTTAGTGGAGTAAAAACCTGCCTTAAATTAAAGTCATTAGTCTTTTCACGGCTAGCAATCAAAAAAATTACGATTATAAGTTACTCTTAAAAAACGTAAATGAGATAATAGTTTCGTATGTCATATATCTAATTGGCGAGAATGAAACAAAATTAACATTCAACCTATGATAGTTAAAAAAGTGATCGTAAAATTTCTGTCTTGTAGAAACCGAAATAAAAATCAATGAAATAAAATTACAGCTGACAATAATTTGAAAATAAGCAGAAATCAGGTTAAAAGAGCGTTATTTCTCTCGGTTATTCTATTTTTAGTGTGACTCAAGCAAAGCCAAAATAGAAAACAGTTAAAGAGTCATGGATCAAATGAAATAAAACTCGTGCAATTGTAAAAACTTCAAGATTTTACCTTTTTAAGTTCTAAAAGCGTCCGAAAGATTGCCTGCACTGAATAAAACAAGACCTAAAGCTTGATTCTAAATAAATTTGTTTTAATAAAGGTATTACAAATATGTATTATTTTCCATCACGGAAGTACTAGGCAAATGACTGAAACGCGGTTTTGTCTTTTGTAAAAGTCTGGCCGCACTGCAATGAGAAACGGAACGGGTAAGAGGAGGAAGAATTAGAAGAACTTCGGCAAAACCCTTCAACTCTACAATTTGACGACGTGAGAGAACGAGGTACGTACTACAATACAATCCAATTTATGTGAAAATAACCGAGAAATTTGGACGAAAATGTCGGGGCTACGGTTTACCTTTTCCTTGAGAAAAATAGAGGTAGGAGATCGAATAACGCAGAAAAATACCGAGCAACCAATCACTATCTTACTTCCCAAGCACAGCCGACACTAAAGTATATGACCGATCTGACGATTTGTTTCTGTTGCTGTTGTTTTCCTCATTATAGTGCCCGCGATCAGATCATTTAGTTGGGCGGAATTGTTGAAGCGATCTTTAAATAATTTTCGATTTTTGTTCTTGCAGATGGGTGAAACGGATGTGATAGGAGGTTGCCAATATGTTTAACTGTGGCGACGTATCCTGCTAAATAATCGCAATCAAAAGTGTTGATTCTTAAATTCAGGACCTTGAGGTGATGAAAAAAATTGGTGGCAATGATTACAAGCTAAACAAAATCAACGAGTGATCGAAGCAGACAACCAAGCGTTCACAGGGGTATTCGTCCGGAAAAGAATCAAGTTATTACGGACGGTAACGACAACTTACACGAGGCTCCAATAGTGCAAATATGGCTTAAACTACGGAAAGCCGAAACATGTTTCGACATCGGATTCCTGTCCACCAAAGGAAAACAAGGCAGGAATAACAAACTTATTGGAAATTTCGACTTCACATCAAAACACACAAAATTACGGAGTCTCCTTGCTCCTTCCGATACAAAAGTTACAGCAATTCTTGCTTTACGTCGTCCGACAAATGACAGTGTAGTCCGTAGTTTCTTAGGCCTCGCTAACTATCTCAACAAGTATATTCCCAACTTAACTACTCTCGGTGAACCTCTTAGAATACTGACTAGAAAAGAAATGAATATGTCTGGAAATTACAACACAAAGAGTCCTTCCAGAGGTTTAAAAAGGTAATGTCTGACGTTCACGTTCACATGGAAATGGCTGTTTTATTTGTGTTCCAACAGTCCTCGAGAGGACCTTCCTTCAGCTGGTCCTCTTCCGGTAGCGTAGCTTCGAGCGAGTGCGCGTAGTTTTCGGCGACGTTAGGTTGCTTCAGTTGAGCGAGATCTAACCGGTGCGGGCGTGTCGGTACCAAATGTTGTTAACAACGACGTCGAACCTACGGGATTTCAATAATTCGGAGAGCACTCGACTGCTTTCTTGGAAATTGAGATATCGGCAGTTTCACGTCCCGAGTTTCCAATCGTTAGTCCGTTTTCTTCGCATGGGTCTGTGCCGATTGTTCCAGTCCGAATTTCTTTGTTCTTCGTTCGCACCTCGTTGGTACGAGGACGGTAATCGGCCGCCCCTAACCTGTAGTACAGATGCCGTTGTGAGTCGCTCCTAACATGGAGGTCAGACGCTCGGAAACACAAAAGAGCCCTCCATTCCTGTCAGCATACGATCAAGTTCCCACCAGGGTTGATTACCCGATCTTCCCTTGGTTGCTTGGTTGCCAGAGATGCCGGATGTTTAAAAAAAATGTCTGCAACTGCTTGAAAAACCGGAAAAATTTGCTTGAAATCTGAATAAAATCTAGTCGTGATTCGAAAAATTTTCGCTCGGGCAGACAAAAGTCTACAAAAATCTGCACACATTTTGAGAAAGTCTGCAAACATAAGGAAACTTTGATAAAGCCTCTTTTCATTTTGGTAATGTTTCAGCTTTAGTATTGCTCCCAAGCATGGTTTTCGTTCAGAAGGCTAGAGTGATCCCTCCGCTATCAACTTGGACAAATAACGTGTCATAAAAGGTGTTTATTAAGTTGTGATGATTGAATGAAAGTGATCACGATCAAAAAATCGATCAAAGCAGATAGGACCTTTTGATATGTTTCTCGAGAAATATCTGCAGAAATCATTGAATATCTGAAATAACAAAAATCTGCACACAGGCTCTAAAAATCTGCGTTTTGCAGATGAATCTGCTCATCTGGTATTCCTGGTTGGACCATTTGATTCTTGCGGAATTGCAGTGAACGCCTACTCTGTTTTCGTTTCTTGGAAAGAGCTTGCTGATGGAAGTGGACGCGATGCAGAAACCATGAACATCTTCAAATGTCTGACGGAAGACACAGTGAAGCTATTACCCACATCTTATCGTATAATTTTTTTCAGCACTTGTAATGTTGGTGGCGTCCCTCTTCGTAGCTTGGCTCATGACCGGCTCATGACGAGATGATGAAGTCTAGCAATACTCAGAAAGATAGATATGCGAAGAGAATTTTGTTTTTTTTTCTCTCTCTCTGAGTATTTCTAATGAAGTCGTTCCTCCAATTTGTAGCTCTGTGGCCCAAACTCATTTAGATGTAGATTTATTTATCCGGAGCTGTTGCTGATATACTCCAGTTCCTGCCGAATGCGCTACCTTCTGGTACTTAAGAAAACATCAAGATACATCAAGACACGAGACGTGAATGAAGCATAGTTAGATAATTTGATAAATATCAAATAATAAAAAATAAAAAAAGTTTTTATTTAGAAGAACATCCCTAGTAACAAAACTGATTTTATCGAAGTTTTATAGCGCTGTTCTGGCTGTATTAAGCACTATAAAATTTTGATAAATCTAATATTGTTACTAGGGTTAAGCTGTTGAAGAAAAAAAAGAACGCATATTTGACTTCACCGCTCTTTACTTCCAGAAATGTATAAGACATCAGTCTTTTAACGATTTCTTGATCAACGCACAAAAAAAATGAATGAAACTTAAGGTAACTTTTAGCTCATCATATTTAAAATGCATGCATCATTATCTGGCCCTTTAGGATTTTAATAAAGAGGGTTTTCATTGATCAATGCATCAAAAACAGCTGGGTTCAATGAACGGCAAATAGTATTTTCATTCAACTGAAACAAATGCTCGTTTAGAACTGGAAAAGGAACAAAACTAAATCGGCGTACGACCAGACCGATCCAAGCGCCATTTTTTCATTGAGCTTTTAAGGGAATCATCTGCTAAATGCTCAAAAAAACAAGGCTTTTTTCATGATTTTTTTCACAGGACATTTGAGATGTAAGGTATATAAATAATATATCATTGGATTGAGCAACTCTTGCAAAATAGAAAAAATATTTTTATTGCTATTTTTGCTGCAAAATGGCGGCTGTGCAGCGACTGCCGTGAACCGTTTTTTTTAAAAGTTGTCCCGCGGCGAGCAGTAGAAGTCGTGCCCAACTCCACCTATAACCAAGACAAAATTTTTTTCATTATCTACATAAGTGTCGCTAGTGAAGTACACATGATTATATTTTAAGAATTTTTCGCCGCAAAATGGCAACGGTTTGAAAAAAAGTTCTGTTTCGACAAAAAAAAACGACTTTGATTGTTTATAACTTTAGTTGTTGTTAATCAATCGCTAAAATCGTGTGTACTTCACTAGATAATATAATGAAGAAGTTACAGTTAAAATTTCACGTCACTCGGATGTAAACTTTTTCAATTCTACTGCTCGCCGATTTTGAAAACATGGTTTTGAGAAAAACGCGTTTAAAGTTTCAAAATGCTATAAATCTTGAGAATCGCAATAATAAAGCCCTTGATATTTTCTTTTACCTTCAGTCAGCCGTAAAGTTGTCCTTCCTGGGTTTTATTTTCCTCTTCTTCCTTTTTGTGATCTGATGTATGGCTCAGTGACTTTAACACAGTTGGCACCTGTTCCCACGCAAAACTTAAACTTGTCACTCATATTTAAGTACTTTTGAATATAACTCACAGTTAAAAAGTATAGAAAAACTCAAACAAAAAATTTACACAACGAGAACGGCTGATCGACTAAACAAAGGAAAATTGTGAGTGAACACGTTCTGTAGAGACGCTATAACGGTCGAAACTTGATACAGAGACCTCTATACTTCAAATTTTAAACACGATAACGATCATAGGTAACTTCTGCTAGTTTACAAAGCCTCGAACGAAAAAGAAAAACGAGCATCGCCAAGTTAAAGGAAAAATGTGATTTTGTAGTATAAAAGTTGTTTGGTAAAAATTGATTTAACCAAACTTTGAGTTTAAATCTGTACTTGGACGATGTAGATTTTTATTCTTGGAGAGTTTTAGCATGATTCAGGCCAATGAAAAAATGGCGAAACAAGTTTTTTTTGATAGATATTACCCCTTAACACAATGCACACTGGAAAAAAACGGACTCAAATTCCCACTAAATTAATGCCACTGAGCTGGCAATCTGAAATATAGCATTTCTTATGTGAAATTGGTCAATAAATCGATTGGTGATGGTTTCATCCTGTGCAGGGCACGGGAAAGGGTCTATATTTCCAAAAATACGCAAAAATAAGGTGAAGAGGGGCAAAATAGACCATTTCCCGTGCCCTGCACAAAACGAAACCAGCACCAATCGATTTTTTGACCAATTTTACATAAGAATCGCTATATTTCAGGTTGTTAGCACAGCGGTGATTATTTAATGGAAATATGGGTTACGATTATCCAGTAAATAATCGCCGCTAAACTGGCAGCCTGTAATATAGCATTTCTTATGTAAAATTGGTCAACAAATCGATTGGTGCTGGTTTCATCCTGCGCAGGGCACGGGAAATGGTCTATTTTGCCTCTTTTCACCATATTTTTGTGTATATTTGGAAGTATAGACCTTTTCCCGTGTCCTGCACAGAATGAAAATATCACCAATCGATTTATTGACCAATTTTACATAAGAAATGCTATATTTCAGATTGCCAGCTCAGCGGCATTAATTTAGTGGGAATTTGGGTCCGTTTTTCCCCAGTGTGCAATGGATGTGAAAATTAATAATATATTTTTCATGAAAAAAAAAAATTGTGTAAACTGGTCATAATGATATTATAACAAAAATTCTTTGTAGCAGTTTGCATAAAACATGCGGGGTGATTCAATTTTGAACATCGATTACTCGAAACAACCAAGCTTCGTTTAAAAAGTATCGATACCGGCACTCATCGCTATCGATGTCAAAATACCCGGAACCCTTTGGCATAAGTATCGATACAAATTTCGCCCAACCCAACCCTACTATGCGTCTTGTTTTCATTTTACTCGATAGTGTTGCTCTTCACTCAACGCTGTGTTTACGTTACATTCTTTAACTTATAGTACTTTTCCAAGCATTGCATAAAAATAAGTATACCTGGAAATGTATACGTACTTATTCAGCTACCGAAGAGAAACATAAAGTCCATAAAGCAACAGTTTGTTTGTTCTTTTACACATTCAGGTTGAATGTGTTAGTGATGGTGTGATTTTTTTTCGGGAGTAAATAGGTAGCGTCACTTTCGAACTGTAGCTGTATTCTGAGGCTTGCATCACGGAGCTGCATGTGTAGGCATGCAGATGTGGGTACATGGCGATTCATTAGCGCAAGCCGGCAGGGGAGATTTCACACTGTCGCTCACTCACAGTGCGACTACGAAGGAAAGTGGATGTCTAGTTTTTGTCGCCCTGTGTGGCTGGTGTTCTATTGTGAAGATTTATTTTAACACAAAGCGAAAGCAATAAATTTGTGATAAATGTTCTTGATACAGTGTTGTACAAAGTAAATACTGTGATTATGGTTTAGTCGCTGAGAATAAGGATAAATTTTCAACTGCATAAAATGGCTGCCATAAGTGCAATCGCTGCTGCAGCTGGGGGTCTTTTTCGGCAGGTTTGTATCATATTTCACTGATGTTTAAGTGGTGTTGCAGCAGATTCAAAATCGAACGAATTGTTAGCCAGTGTAATGCAAAAGAAGATTTGGTACATGTTCCTAATATTCAATTGAAACACATACCATTTGAGAATCTCTTCTTGGAACAGATGATTTTAAGATGTATAAAATTTGGTGTCACATATTCAGCTGTAAACTATTTTGTGTTCCTATGAAAACCATAGCAACCTTATTCTGCGTTAAACGGAAAATTTTCTAAACGAGTCTGTTTTGCAGGTCATCAAGCACTTAAACGCTTGCTCTGCTTTCCAACCATTCACAAAGAAAGGTTAGTAATAGATGAAAATGACGAAGGTTGTAAGCAAAGAGAAAGGAAAAGATCTACAGCATGCATACTAGGAATAGGCAAATTTAAGTTCAACGTTGATTTTAAACTGCCAGAATTAATGGAGGAGTCGTTTGAATGTTTAACTTATGTGTGCGGACTCTAATCGAAACAAGATGTTGAGACCGGGATGCGGGGAAGGATTTGACCTTCCAGTAAGTTGTGCAGCAGTGTCTGATAAATCTCAAGCAGGGCACCGTCATGATGGAAAATCGGTAAGCTCCGTTGCCGAGCCTAAGAAAAAGGTCCACAGCATGCATGCCAGGAAAAAGTAAATATCCTACGGAAAAAGCGTTCCACAGATGGTTGCCATATGCAACGCACAAATAAACTTGAGGAAGAATAACTACACTGTCGACATGCAGACGAGTTTTATTGCGATGGCTGAAAAAGGTAGGGTTTTTTCAATGTCGATTCTGTACCGCTATGTAATTCTATTTTTTATTTTGTAGCACTTATCATAATGGTTAAAACTAATGCGGTACCAGGGTGGGACATAGAACCGGTTTTTGTAGAGTAAGCCGAAATGAAATCCTACAAGGAGTGATTAAATCGAATGTGTGTAAAAAATTGAGCAATCTGTTGACAATTGACTGAAGCAATATTTCTTTCACAGATCATGTAACTTTTCATCTTTACGCTGGAAACCTGTAACCTGTGACGTTTGGTGCGAACCCGTTGGTGGTCTCAACAAACAAGTAACTAGTTTTTAAGATAGTTCGTAAGATTCTTAACAGTAATCACAAGCCGAGTTCAATGTAAACATAGTTTATAAGTGCTCATCACGTGGAATAGCGTTTGGTATTTTTGTTACGATGCGCCTTAAAAGTGTCATCCAACATTATTGTGGAGCAAACTTTACAGTGTAGAACCCATCTTTGGAAGTTTTTCTTACGATTATTTGGCGTTTTCAAGCGATTTCAAATGTGGGCGTAATCAGTGACAGTATTTTTTGTCTGAATGATATATTGAGGATGTTTTTCCGTTTACAATAACTAGTTTGCTACAGTTATTGAATAATGCCCCTGGACCTTTAATCAGTGAAAATTACTGAAGGTTATCTGAATACTTTTGGATTCATCATCTTTTAAAATATTTTACTTTCAACGAGTTATATTGGAACTTTGTTACCATGATAATGTAGTATTCAACACTTGACCATATCGCACCTTTTTTCGCTGTCTAGTCTTCTGAATGTTTATTTATTCATCATTCCTAAACAAATGAACAAAGAAAATTGAATTTGCCCACCCCAATCTATTTCATTTGTAAATTGTACGGAAATATTTCGGCTGTAAAACAATGCGTTGTATCGTCGGGTTTGGATATTAGGTTTCTCGGTTTTGTTTACCTTAGATTTGTCCGTTTGAACATGGTTCAGACTCAAGATAAACTTTGCAATTGCAAAAAAGAAAACAGTTCTAGTCCCTACTTCCTTCTTGCCTAAATCAATATTTGAATGAGTTCGGACTGTTAAGACTACTAAACTAACCGACTGCACCATTCTTGCCTGCAGTGTGTTCTTGCAGAATGGTGTACTGCAGTAAAATACGATTTTGGAGTGCTTTTAAACGCGACTGCGAACAGAGTTTTGAGGCCGCCATCAAACACAGGCTTCCGATACCACCACTTCGATTTCTATTGCGTTCGATCGCACTATTACACATAAGTGTAGCTCATCAATTTTTACCTAGCATCACAGGTAAGTATTACACTTCAGGTAACTTCCGGCTGAACTATCTTTGATTATTCCCGGACTGTGATACTGACTTTTTCTTATTAAGATCAACATGATTTTTAATAATTGCCTCAACAGCCTTAGTGTTGATTGCGATCACTAGTTCCTTTCCGTGGAGCTGCCAACGCTGAGACGGGGTTGTTCTTTCCGCGGACTTGTAAATCGATTGTTTCGGCTTGTAAATTTTACAAGCAAGAATTCTTCGGGCTTTTTGCTTCCGAAACATTTCCAGTGTCCCTTGGTCACGTCCAATTCTCAAGTAGTACTAGGAAACTAGGATAGTTTTCCAGTAAAATGAAACCTGTTTTATCAAAATTGATTCATTTTTCGTAAAGTTTCAGCCATTGAAAACTTGACAAAATTCATCTGTTTTAATTATTTTGTCTACCCTCCAGATGGTATCCTTAATTTTAGAACCTTCAAAATGAGCTTCCGCTTGAAACTACTCCGTTGAAAGCACTTCCGGCGTGAAACCCGAAGACTTTCCAAAACAAACTACTCTAAAGTCGCTTTTTACGCGGGGGATTCTTGCCTATTCCTTGTGGAACGCACAGAGAACGAGAGTTAGAGACAATTATCCGTTATCTTCCGTGCGGGAGAATCAACGAGTGAGAACGAATTCCTAAACTTGCAGCGCAAATCCATGATTCTTACTGCGAACGTTTGGAAATCATTCAAATCTGAAGATTTCTTGACTGAAGACTTACCGGACAGAAATTTTGATTCCTTAATCTGGTATTAGTATGAGTAAGAATGAGATAGCTTAGTCAAAGGTCTTATAAGCCTTCCGCGGTTACTGAACTCGCGCTTGCGCATTTGCTATTCCCTTCGCCGGTGGTGCGTATTTTGATTCTATCTTAGAACAATCTATGCGTATACATTCGTTCTAGGAAACTGGAGGTTTTCTCCTACTTATATACATGAATCTATTTTCATTCTACATTCTCTTCAAAATTTTCTTACGCTTCTTTGCGCTAACTAAGTTCGATGATCTAAACATCTGATCGTATGCAAAATCTCCTACTGCGGGGTACATTTATCCAATTTGCACATTTTAACCATCGCTAAGTTGTAGACATCGTTTAGTTTTTGCCCGATGTAATTCTCCACGAATGTTATATTAGAATTAAAATATGATAACAAATCGTGGTTCGTTCCTGATACAGGTTTCATACTAAATGGTGATCAAATATCTGACAATTTTATAATCAATATTCTTGGGTGATTTGCCTTAAATCCCACATGTCCACTTATAAATGTCTTTCTTTTTGTTTTAGTAGTGAAAAGATGGTTATCCGAGATAGTACTATAGACTACAACTCCTCCCATGGATTTAATTTGATTATTTTTGGTTTTGTTCACAACTCCTTCAAAAATTACTTCGAATTTACTGTCCTCACATCGCCGATCGATGTTCCATGTTAGATATCCTTCCTCCGCATCTAAACATTTTCCATGCGTATCTACACATGTCAAACCTTTTCTCAATAATATTTGATCATTTTCTTTCCTTTTCTTTTTTTTAACGGTGTATACGACCAAGTAGTTAAAATATCAGTAGTAAGTTGTAATGGAGCGGTAGTCTCACGTATGCGACTGTCCGTGGTATACCATCTGCCTCCAATTCGAAATTTCGCAGGAAGTAGAGGCGTACAATCGATCTGTGTCCCTCTATTCTGCAAGATCCTTGTCACAGGGGATATGAACATTGTATTATTATTATAACTCACTGGTATCTCCTGGTAACAAATGTTTTTTGATCTCGGCGTAACGAATACCGGTTTACATTTTAAGATATGTAAAGC
Organism: Wyeomyia smithii; assembly: GCF_029784165.1. NCBI lineage: Eukaryota > Metazoa > Arthropoda > Insecta > Diptera > Culicidae > Wyeomyia > Wyeomyia smithii. The sequence goes on along the minus strand of NC_073696.1, from coordinate 272,050,136 downwards.
TTCTCCCGCTACAACGGCGGTAAAACCCGATCGTTTGGTTATGCTCGAAACAAACTCTGTCGGACTCAAACGTGCTAACTGTTAACCCCGCTCTCAATGGTCTTGAGCTAGTTTCGCCAATATCCGGTAGCGGTGAGTGGTAACGTTATGGAAATGTTCCATCAACTTAAAATACGTTTTCCCGATTGCCAATCGCAACGCTCAATACCTCGGTCAGTTTCCAAACGAAAGTAAATCACACAGGCGTAGGCGGCTTCGCTTGCATCTACAAAAAGGTGTGTTTGTAAGTAGAAGTTATCATTCGACGAATGGAAGTAGCAGCGCGGTATGCGGAGTAGGTCTAGTCGCTGAAGTAGCTCCACCCATCGTCGCCAGCGGTTGTTTAGGTTGGCCGGAATTTCCTGATCCCATTCTATCCCCGTTGCCCAGAGATCCTGGATTAGGATTTTATCGTGTTCCAGAAAAAAGGCGATAAGACCAAGCGGGTCAAAAAGACTCATTACCACTCTGGCCACCTCGCGCTTGGCGGGAACATGATTATCGTTTAAAATGTACTGTAAAGCTTCTCGCGTGCCGAAAGTATAAATAAACACATCTTCCTTAGAAATCCACTGCATTCCGAGCACCGATGCGGTTTTCCCGTCGCGTTCTAGATGTAAGTTTTTAAATTCCGCCTCTCCTACTTCGCCTATTCCTTGTAGAACTTTGGGTGCATTAGACAGAAAGTGGCGAAGAGTGAAACCTTCTTTGGAGTGCACTAGTTTTACTTCGTTAACTACCTCAATCGCTTTCTCGATCGTCTTGAAACTGTCCAGGTAGTCATCTACATAGTGCTTTTGCTTTATGGCTGATTTTTTTTTTAAAGTAGTGAATATTTAGATACTATTCCTCGTCATCAGAAAATGAGATTGCAACTGCAAGAGGGGGCTTGGAGAATGTGCTAATCTCCTGAGTATTAGTACTCTGTTTCGCCTCTTTCTTACGTATCAAAAAGTGAGTAAACGAATCAGCTATGCAACCCAAAATTGAAACACAAAGACTGTGGGTTTCTCTTAGCATCGTGAAGTTCAAAAATCCAGAGAGTATCTTTGTAATCAGTTTAATCATACAAAAGACAAAAGCAGAAAAACTGAACCAGATTCCTATATTCTTGCAATTTGTTCCCAAAATTGCGGTCCAATCTGATATTTCCTCTCCTATGCGCTCGAAATCTAACGGTTGGAAAGCGTTTACCATAGAGTAACCTTCTGGCAATGGACCACGACCCTCTATGGCATTGGTCAGCCTGGAAGCGATGATCTGCTCTTGAAGCGGAGAAGTAAGGATTTTTTGATACTTGTCGAGTATATCTTGAGGATAAAGGCCGTTTAGTGCTAAGTGGTCCAGGCTCTCAAAGTCGTATGATAAGGGATCAGAAGTAAGAACCAAGGGCTTTTTTGGAGTCAATACTCCCAGGGGTGTTATGGTGACCCATTTTTCTCCTATTAGAAATTGTGCACCGAGTTCTGGAGAGCATTCTACAACCGTACCGATAGGCATTAGTATTCGTGTTCTTGGTGTCATGAACCAGGTCTTGTTCATGTAGCTAACAGGAAATTCATTTCAGCACTCGGGGAAATCTAATAAGGGTGTTACTGCCACTTCCTTGCACTTGGTCACATGGACCACCTCTCCTCGTACAACAGCTGTGTACCCCTGCGCTTTGAAATATTGGTATGCGAATTCTTTTGGAGACAGCAAGGCAAGGGTCATCATGTTTTTTTGTGATCCGATTTTCCAATCTGCATCACTCTTGAGAGAATTCCGAAAACAGACGATCCACTTCACTCTTGACGTGCCTCATTGCAAATATAAACTTGCTATTGATGTAATTTATTTAATTTAATTTTATATACATCCTCACTTCCCACAGATTCTGTGAGTGGGAACAAGGGCAAAATTGAAGAAGAAGCTTTACTTGAAGAGCAAGGAATGAAAAAACGACAATTAGAAGAAGTTGAGCGACAGTTGGAAGAAGCAAAACACCTTGTTTCCATTAGCGTCTTATCTACTTTGCATATTTCTCATTCTAACTCTTTCCCATGATTTTCTATATTTTTACGACCTTCTGAAAAATTACGCGATTTCATTATGAATCATTACAAACACTTTAAAAGTATTTATTGGAGCTTATTAGAGATCTGCCTGAAGCCCGCCAAATGGCGGTATTGGGCACTAGAGGGTTAATTTTATTTAACAAATTTACAAAAAGTCGTTTTAACACTACAAGTTGCACACGCGATTTATAATTATTAGAAAATTTTTTTATGGGTTGTGGTCAGTTTTTACTGTAAATTTTCGTTCGTAAAGGTATGGTTTGAAGTATATAATCGCCCAGTGTATTGCTGTAAGCTCTTGTTCTATTGTTGCTTTATTACTTTCGCCTTTTGTAAATTTTCGGCTGGCGTAAGTGTTATATTGATCAAACTTTTGTCTCGCTACCGCAAGGGCTGTTTACCAAATTGATTCGTTTACTTTGGAAAGTGGACTTACGAACCGGCACGAACCCGATTCGCTTAGCCTGACTGTGATAAAAATGCGAACGCGACACGTTCAACTTCTGGATAAGACTGAATTTTATTTTCTCGATTATTCACACTGATTGATTCCAAGTATTTCGTCTCAATACACAGGCGGCTCCTCAAGCCGCTTAAAATATGTTCCCTACCCTAAATCTACTTGTTTCGCAAAAATTTGAATGTCATCCGCTGACTTTAGTTTTAAATAGGATGAGTTTGCCTTCGCTAAATCGGATGTACTCTTGTCACTACAGTTATTAATTAAAGATTGCGCAATGCAATCATAATTTTCTGGAGTGGTAGCAAATAAATTTCTCACTTTTCCACTCAGTTTGGTACAATGGTCTGATCAGATTTACCGCATTACGAAGGATTTCACTCCTGCAGGGTTTCCGTCGTAGGTGGGAATTAGTGTAGCCAGTTCGGTTGCTGTCTTAATATCCAGCGCTATTGGTTCCAAAAATATATCACTCTTTGCTTTAGAAAGTGAGTCAGTGGTGTTTGATAATGATATTTGACTATCGCTGTTCGCTCTTACAAGCGAGTTGTCGATATCAGGTCTAAGTAAAAGTTTTTTATTAAAAGTTTCGGGGTGTCACTATCATATCCTCGTTGAATTATTTCTGTACTGTCTAAAATTGCAGCACATTTTCGATAAACAATTTTCAGTTTTTCATATGTTTCAACTTTCTGGTTCCAATTCTCTGTTGAAATTCTATGTTCCAACGATTTCAATAAAATTTTATATTCTTTGAACAATTCTTGAAGCTAAACGGTTTTTGTTTGAATTCCTGTAAGAGTTCTCGCCCTTGTTCTATTCTTGTATAAATTTAAATATTCTTCATTTATGAACTTTTCGATTCCTTTCAAACGTTCCATTTACCGGTTGAGAATTAACTTATATGTCGCCATGCCAGTAACACTTCGTGAGTCTCTAGCGACTCATTATGTAGTTCCTGGGTGTTAATAATCTTCACCTGGGGGTCCGCGTTATGGACTGTCGCGGATTTTGACTGTGTTTTCCCCATTTTTCTTCTTCACTGAATGTTCTAATTGTTTCTGTCACTTTTATAGCCAGTCAAAAATTTTTTTTGATTACGCGCACAAGGTATACCATAGAAGGCTACTAATCGGGATTTATGAAAAGTAACAAAGCTGACTTCCGGTTCTTCTGGGTCTCTAGCTCGTAGGACATCTACGTTGTCCAACCAACGACTCGGATAGCCACTCCCAAGTCAATCTTATGCGCCATTGTGCTCGTTTTCTGACTTCTTTCGCCTAAATTGCTTCCTTCGCCGTCGTCTTCTTCTTCTATGTCTCTTAGTTCGTTTTCAGTTACCGTTAAATTCAAGTCTCCCTTTAATAAGGTTAAACACTCACTAGCTATTGCTTTCAATTTTTTGTACCTGTGTCTAATGATAATATAGTCTGCGGTTCCTACAGCCGTTATTGTTATCTGCTTGATTTCTTGCAGCAGATCGTGGACCACTTTTATCTTTTTATGCCTGGCTGGCGCAGTTAAATTTTTATATTTCTTTAAACTAGCTAGCAACTTGTTTAAAATGTCGCCAGCCTCAAAAAACTTTTCCATGTCACATATTCATGTTAATAACTATAGTTTTACTTACATTATTTGCTACATTCTGTTTTAATAATATTGAAATTTGTGGCGACCATCTAATAATACTCTCCTTTAGTCACCACGTATAGGTCCAATGTAACGATTTCCTCAGGGTTTCTCGGTATTAAATAGCAGTATGGTATTGATTCTTTCTTGCTTCGAAACACTTAGCTCAGCGCCTATTGTCGGTGTTCCAAGTAATTAGAGAATCGAGCTCATCCTTATATGTGGACAGTTCTTCTAGGACCCTCCTGGGTTCGTTGTTTTCCATCGCTGCTCCGGCTGCCATTTCATATCAAAAAATGATGACCTTGGTATATGCAGCTAGTTGACTCGTGGTAAGCAATTGGTGTTGTTGGTGTAACTGGACGCGGAAACGGTCGTTGATGTAGTCCAGCATATCTTTACAAATTTCCATCATTCGGGCGTTGACCTCTTGTCGGCTCATGCTGCTCATTTCTAGTTGATTGACCCTCACTCTCTATGCACGAATTTAATGTTTTTTTTTTCAGTGTCAACCGCCAAACCCGCAAAAGTTTTTTGCTAATATTTTGATTCTTATATCGTAGCAATACTGTTATTTAGACGCACTGCGCGATCAGCGACCCGTTCAATCTGCTGACGGTGTAATTTCGCGAGTAACATCGGCCATTCCTCTCCTTTTTCGGTTGGTGGATCCATTATACACTCCTGTGTTATGCTTATTTTCGATAACACTTCCGCGCAGAGTGATACCATTGGATCACCTGTGAGGGGGACGGGACACGAGGCATATGGATGTTAGGCATAGTATGCTAGGCATACAGACGCGAGGCATAATGGATGTGAGGCATAATGGATACAAGGCATACTGCCAAAAGGCATAACGGACGCGAGGCCGAATGGACGCGAGGCCGAATGGACGTGAGGCCGAATGGACGCGAGGCCGAATGGACGCGAGGCCGAATGGACGCGAGGCCGAATGGACGCGAGGCCGAATGGACGCAAGGCCGAATGGACGCGAGGCCGAATGCGATGTTGTACGATCGCATGAGATCCAATTATGTAGTTCAAGTGTTAATATATTCGTAAAGAGTTTAGGTTGAGTATAATACTTTTCATGAAATCATGCGGCGAAGACGCATAAACGAGGGCAAGGAAACGAGGCGGCACTAAGCCGCCGTGGTTTCCGCAGTCCGAGCCGGCCGCCGACCCGCCGTCGGAAGCGGCGGCCTCTCGCACCCAAACAACTGATCTACTGGTTTGCTAGGTCTACTCAAACAGAGTTTTCTTCCCTTAGTTAAGTCCGAACGAGCGGTAGCGAGTAAGGACAGCATTCGCCCGAACAACGAGTCGGCCGAAGGCCGCGAGTGTATTGCTTTCCAAATCACACTTTGAAGCGAAATACATGTTATTTAAAGAGGACTGTGATGACGATGACGATAATAACATATTCCGCATCACTTTCCCTTGGCCTTGTGTCCTTTCGGCCTTGTATCCATTCAGCCTCGCGACCATTCGGCCTCGCGTTCATTCGGCCTCGCGTCCATTCGGCCTCGCGTCCATTCGGCCTCGCGTCCATTCGGCCTCGCGTCCATTCGGCCTCGCGTCCATTCGGCCTCGCGTCCATTCGGCCTCGCGTCCATTCGGCCTCGCGTCCAATCGGCCTCGCGTCCATTCGGCCTCGCGTCCATATGCCTCGTGTCCGTTTGCCTGCCGTCCATTATGCCTAGCGTACTATGCCTCGCGTCTGTATGCTTAACGGGGTGTCATCCCTGTGAGTATATCCGACGAGAGAAGGTCCGGTGCACCCTCCTCGAGAGACACACTGCAAGATTCGCTGGATAGTAGCGATGCCGGAAACATATCACTGGTGTCATCTGTAAAGGAAAAGTTTTCGTTGTAATTATTGAGAAATAATGTTCATGTATACTTACTGTGATTGATCGGATTGATCTTATACCGTTTGCACAATCGCAAACGAGCTGCTCTTTTCTTTTTCGATAGCGGCGGCATCACATAACTTTTCACTTCTCGCAAAACATAAACTGCCAACGTCTACGCAACGCATTTGTTTACATTGGCATTAGGCGACAGTGCTGCCGAATATGCAGTTTTTAGGAAATTGAAGAATTTAGTTGAAAATAATTTTTCATTTCCCGTAATGATGAATTGTTAGGTTATATTCATAATGAATAAAATTGAATACATGAGCTCAAAAGAAAATTTTAACGACTGATTCGAATCAGAATGTAACTGATTTAGTAAAAAAGCATAGTTTGTTTTGGCTTTTTGAGGCAGTGAAGACAGAACCAGTGAGTTTATGTAGTGATATATTTCTACTAATGTTTTAACTAGTGTTTTGACCCGAAAACGGCTGAAAACGAACTCGCCAGTGAAGAAAAAGATGAAGAAGTCATAATGAAATTTTTTTGCGTGGAGTGATGATAAGAAGAAGCAAAAATTAAAATCAATCTAAAATGACTAATTAGTAAGTTTCTAGTTCTGAATTGTGATCTAATTTATGCGGGCACTGCTGTTTGTATACGTTACCGGTGCAATAATTTCATCTGCGGAAAACTAACCCATCCTTGTTGGCTAACGCATTTTTCACTCACTGCTGCTGTCTTTTCAAATCACTCATTATCCTCTGCTTTTAATATAGTACACTTTCAAGCATATGCATAAAGCATTTTTCTTCATTTTTCCACGATAGAAGATATGAAAATCGCACAAGCTTAAAAAGGGGTACTTGCAATTTTTTCGCGTTTCATTTCTGCAGCAGTCCACGTTTTCAAAACTTGTTACTCTGTCTTTTCACACGATTAGCGGAAGAAACCGGCCAAAGCGAATTACGGCTGCAGCCAAAACTTTAACATCCACCAATTCACTGATCACATCATATCTTTAGTTCTTCTCTGATCCTTTTGAACCTGATAATGCTCATCCTGTTTGCGTAATGATTTGTTACCAAAAACTTGTTACTTAAAATTGGCAGTACAGTCGCTGTTCGTGTGCAGGCACTCTGGATTTGTGGTTACAGTAGCTGCACGTTCGTGATTCGGTCCTTGAGCTATGTCAGCTGCTAAGTCATGCCGTATTATTTCGGGATTACAGCTGTATACGTGCCACTTCAATGTGGCCTTCGATATGCGTTTGCTGCTGTATGTTCTGCCGAGTATATGTGCATATACATTTGGCATATATGGGAGTAGTTCAAATACGAATGCTGCATCCTCTTTGTCTTTGGCTTCAGGCAGGCAGATAGCCATAGCTGAGGTCCGGATGACATGATTGAGTAGCGACATCATGAACGAATCTCTTCCATTGATGTTTTCTGCGTCGGGAATTGCGTTTATTCGAGCGTTCCATGCTAATACGTTGTGTTCCAGTCGAGTATTATTTGCATAAGGTCGTCGGGCAGTTCCGTTGCATATACAATTGACAAGAAATAATACCTATAGTATTCGTAGTAATGTAGTAAGACGAGATTTGGGTCAAATGACGCGATTTTGCCAAACATACACTCCACTTTATGGGCGTTAATTTCTGCTTCCCTGTGTGACATTTGGTGTAACAAACGTAGATTCCTAAGAACCGTAAGTTCGTGTATTCCAAAATGGCTGTCCATTGCTGGATAGACTTGTTCTTTACAGTGCTTTGTAAAGTGGTTTTGTTGTGAATCCTTTGCAGGATTCTTTTACTTAGGTTGGGGTCCAGTAAATTCTTGTTAAAGCAAAGCTTAGGTTGGAATTGCTAGACGCTTGTTAAAGTAGTTTTGAAGTTTTTCTGTCCCTATCAAGACGCAGTTCTTATTCGCATTCCAAGCCGGGAGCATTTTCCATGGCTGTGCCGCGTCAGGGGCTGCAGCTATGCAACTCCAGTTTGCGGCTCCTAATGCGAGCGTGTTTGCTGCGTCATCAGGCAGCGTCTCCTTGTGTAGTTGAAAGCCGAAAACGAATGACGCTCCAATTTGTGCGGTGGAATCACTGGCTGGTGATTGCGCTTGCACTGTGCGGTCGGTCCATTTTACGTTCGGGTCCTCATCCACATTAGGTAGTGTTTGAATGACCATTGTCTCACCACCATGAATTGTCAATGATGGGATGGTCATCTTCTCCATCCGGAAAGTCTCGATTTTTGAGAGCATGTCGGACAGTTGCAGTAGGTAGACTAGATTAAACCTAGTTCCAGCTACATATTCTAGGAAATCATTCTCTGTTATTCCCAGTCCGTTTAGACGTTGGCGGATTTCGGCGCGTCTAGGTCCAAGATTGGCACTACTGCCGCATAGATTTTGAGTAAAGATGCTCCCAGCGGGAGTCGCTACTCGATACGCGATAGCAGGATTCTCCTGAGCCGATGTGGCGGCCATCACCACGTCTGCGGTGATTCCTAAACAAGGTATTTCCTCGAATAGGTTGTGGTTGTTTGCGTTGACAGTATTGGCGTGATAGCCTCCCTGTCCCTGCACCACGGTTGTCGGTAAGATTGGGACTCTGAGGTATGTCTCTTTTCCCATTTTGTCAATGACTTTTCCTACCTGCGCTAAGTAACTATAGATGGGTTGTGGAACCGTCCAAGCCACGTCGCGTGTCGCTTTTAGGATATCCTTCTCTTGAGAAGTCAGTCCATGCATGCGTTGCTTTGATTTTACATCTAGTAACCGTACCCACAGTAAGGCAGTCGAATAGTAGGTTAGCTCCTCCTTAATAAAAGGCGGTCCAACTGGTTTACATCCGGTACCATGTTCTGATAGGTTATAGAAACCAAATCCATCAGTCGAGCGAAGTTGACGTCGAATTCCTGTTGTGGTTCGATGGCTGTAACAGATACATCAATTCCAAAAATGGCTTCTGAAATGATTGATTCGTTTCGTTGCGGCGTAGGATTCTTGTTTGCGTCAAGATGCGTCGGCGGTGTTAGTTCGGGTCCCTTCGATCTATTCTTCCTTGGAGCCTGGCGCGGCGCCTTTGGCTTGCGAGCCTTTGGATCAGGATTGAATTTCTCCAATTTTCCCTTGTAATCTGGGGCCATTTGTTGTACCTCCTCTCGGGTGTACTTCTTCTCACCATGCTTTTGAGTCTCTTCTTTACGTTGATTCTCCATAGCGAGTTTTGCTTTGGTTCAAATTCTAAGAATTTTTGTTAAAGCTTTGAAGTTTTATTTGTCTCTATCAAGACTCGTTCGAAACGGTATTCGCCAATTTTACCGTCTACGGTTGATGCCCGGTGATGCGAACATTCCCCTGCCCGTAACATCCGGTAGAGCTTTCTGTACTTCCGGATTTACCATCCTGTATCTCCATCACCGCCAGAGTAGCTACGCCTCGTCGATACACTTTGCCATCCGCCGTTCTTACTTCTGCTTGTCGTATTCTTCCATCTGCTCCCTTTACGACTGCCTGTACGCGTCCTCGTCTCCAATACTTCCGGTTCTTGCCTTCCACCAGAAAGACTAGATCTCCGACTTCCAGTGGCTTCGTGTCCTCGAACCATTTCGGGTGATGATTAAGAGTTGGCAAGTACTCCTGCGACCACCGGTCCCAAAATTTTCTGGCCAGGCCCCGCGATCGGTAATACATGTTGCGCAAAGCTTCATAATATTCATCCGTGAAACAGTGACCAAAGAAGGCGCCGTTTTGGACAACCCGACATATTAAAACTTTCTTTAAGAGACTTTTTGGCTATTCGGTTTGAAATCACATTATTTAATATATTTATTAATTCAATTAGCGTAGTTCTTTATGAATCTTCGAGAAAGTATTTTTCCGATTCAATTAGCTCTTCAGTTTTGCAATTGTGCATTCGTTTGCAAGTGATTTTGCTGTACGAAAAACTTTACACTAGATTTAGGTGATCGAATCCTATATCCTAAACATTAGGCAAACGAATCAATAAATAGGAACCACCATATAAATTTACTTGTTAACGTTTGAAAAGTGAGAAAAGAAACATTTGTTTCAAAAATGCTAAACATTCGAATGACAATGAATGGCCCTAGACACCCTGTGACGTAAGTAGGTGCCGTCAGTGGAACCATACATCCTCTCCTATCGACTGTTAGATTAGGAACATTTCTAGGTGGGGTCTTGGGAGCCGATTTCGCAGCTTTGTAATCGTTTGACCGGCTCTGCTGAATAGACTTCTGAAGGAAAGGATGTTCCTAGTACTGGCATGTATTTCATCGGTATTTTATAAAGCGTTGGAATCTGTCCTTGAATTCGGTTCCATAATGGGTCAGAATTTCTTGGTGCCAAATCGCCATGCAAATACTGCCGTAACTCCCCGGGCCCATATGGTTGATGTTTTTGTATCTTGATGCTTCTCTAGCAAGAGTACCGTGGGCAGCCCACAGGTTATTACTTGGTTCGATGTTGACTGGTTCAGGTTGCTCCTCTCTACACTGCCTAGTAATTTTTTGCATCATATTAACTAAAATTATATCAAATGTGACATATGTTCATACAAAGAAAAGCAACATTTTTCGTCATACTCACCAATCCAAGAAATCGTTTTAAATGCGACTGTTCAGTGTTCAGCTCTCAAAATCTGCCAGAAATAATTGGCATACTTTGTTAGCCTGACTTGCTTCCTGTTAGCATTGACCGATATTGTATCGATACTTTCGGTATCGATACTTTCGGTATCGATACCTTGGGACCCCAATATCGTTATTTTTTATCGATGCAAGCGACTTTGATATCAAGCTGGGTCGATACTTTCGCCCCGATATTTTTTCGCTACTGAGGGGAAACTGTAAAATCGGAAAATATTGTTGATTGTTACAAATTGTCTTACAGAAAATCCTTGTAGAAGTGCGCGGATAGGACCCATCGCGTTGATGTCTTCTACAAACGGTGCAGAAATTTGATTTGCGCTCTTTTTGTAAAAGACACCAACAGGATTTAATGTACCCGAGCATTTCGAAGTCGGTTTACATGCCTCTTGCGAGAAAAAAATTCTCCCGCATTTGATAATACTCTCTGTGCAAAGCAAAGTCGAAAGCGCCGAATTTTGCAGAAAGGCAGACAAAAAAGAATAAGTAGCCAGATATATAATTCCATTCCACCGTGGTCCCAATGAGTGTGACAATTTGTCTCCAAAACGCAAATTTTTAGACCCGGTGTACAAATTTTTATTGATTCGCAGATAATAACATTTTTTTCATAGTTTCTGCAGATTTTTGTAGAAGTCTCTTTATATTTACGCTCAACATCTGTGTGCAGATTTTTACCTGCGCGAAAGCAATTTTTTCTAATCACAGACAATTTTTTTTCAATCTTTAAGCAAATTTTGTCGGTTTTCAAGTAGCTGCATGCATTTTTCAAAAACGGCGTTTTTTATAATCTTCTTACGTTCGATGTTTGGAAAGTACGCGGGGGCGCCCGCATCGTCCCAGCACTCTTCACTTTGCATTTCTGGGTAGTTCATTATGTTCTTTACTGATCTTTTTCCGCTTCGATGAACATCTAACACCTACTAAATTTTTTTCATGTTACTGAACTGGCATTCCCTGAGCCCAGTCCTTCAAATATTTGCCAATTGTATCAGATCGAGGTGCGGTAATCGTGCGAGCTTTCTGTGCATTTGCCGTAATGATGGATTCGGGGATTTGGCTACGGAATTGATTTATGTAGCGCCACCATTTCCGAGGATCTGCATCGTCTGGTTCCGGATTTCCTGGTGCAACCTCATCCAGATCGCCTTCGTCCATATCTAGCGGAACAACGGGACGAAGTGTCGAAGCATCTCCTTTAAGTCGGAAGAACATTTTCCAGGCGACTCTTTTACACTTTGCATTAGCAAAGACTTGTGCATTGAATAGGGCATTGACTATGTTGCTGTCCGGCAGCAGTCTGGCCTTCAGTAATCTTTGTTGCCCTATCAAAGCCCCCGCGAGATGGATAAAATAGTGCAAGTTGCGACAATTGCTGGCAGAGTAAGGACTTTTCTGAGCGAGACCCATACTCGCAATGTAAGGAAGATACGAGTCCATGTTGTCCAGTTCTTCGCTCTTCCCTTTAAACAGGCATTTGATATCGGCTGCCACGTCTTCGACCCAGATCTACATTACCAATTCCCCCACATTGCTACTGGTGATCTTTCTGAGATATTCAACACCGGTGAGAGCTGCGCAATTCTTGTAGCGTGCGCTCAATGTTGCAATACGTAGTTTCGCCCAAAGGGTCTTCACTAAATTTCGAGAAGAACATGTCTACAGCCGCGATGAGTCTGGAGTAGCCAGCATCTTGTTCCCATTGGCCTTTATCTGCAAAGTACGTTTCTATGGACCAAGATGCCCCACTGGCGACTTTGTACTCGGATAAGATTTCTTTCAATCAATTGATTACAATATTTTTATAATCCGGTATAATGCCCGAGTGGATTCGATAAGGAACCATCAGCAGCGTCAGTGCCCAAAGTCTTTCTTTTTCGGGAACGGCTGCAGCCTCAGCTGTCGCAGTAGATTACGCTCCTGCAGATTCATTTTATGTTATAATATTGGCGATAGAGACGTCGTGACCTGCTCGTCCAATAGTTTGTCCGTAACTTACCCAATCCTCCTTCAAATTCACTGTCCTCTTCGACATAACGGCCCAAATGTAACTCTTTGCACCCGCGAGAGTCAGCCTTCCATTAAAATATTTTGGTTTTCCGAGAGTTGTGTGACCATCTCATCTCATCTCGTCTCGGTTTTGATCCATCGTGAAATCTCGGTTTCCACAAAAGCGATCCTGTCTACTAATACGCGTTGTTACTCTTATGCACAGAGAACGGTTTGCACTTGAAACTTCAACTTTTGTAATAGAAAAGCAAATTTAAGGATGGTTTACTTACAGGAAGAACAGTTTCATCTCCTGAAGCCTGGTTTTGTATCTTGTATGGTCCGGTGCGTTGTTGTAGGTACTGTGTGGTTTCCCTCCGTTGCCTCACAAGTTTCACAAACTGCGATTCGCGATGAAGCTGGCTTCGTTGGTATTTCACTAATCAGTTTACAATACAAGCACTAAGTGGCTTAGATTTTTGCGGTACTAGCCGATACACGTTGCACTGTGTTTTAGATTCGTTTGTTTTTATTTTTCACTCGGTTGTCGCACTTTGGGGTGCTTGATGTTTCACTTTTTAGATCTTTCCACACTTTATCGAAGACTGCGGCAGTTATGACTATCAGTAAAAGTCATATAAAAAACCTATTTATTGAACGATTTTTAGGATCGATACATTCGGATGCTAACTTACGAGACTAAAAGCTATTCTGACTCCCTAACTACTTAAATCTTAAACTGATTGATCAGTAAAAATCTACCTTGTTATTACCGTTTCTTAGATTAACGGGTTGGTTTCGTGCTTGCGGGTTGGTTTCTGGTTTCGTGCTTGCAACTCGGCACCGGAGTGCGAAGCAGATACCGACTGACGCCCTTGCAGTATTCTACGAGTGAACTGAATCACTATGGTCCGTGAATTATCCAAGATCTCTTTCAACTTTTGCAATGTCTTAAGTTTTTTATTTACTATTTTGTCTGAAAGTTTAGTATTTACTGCTTTTTTGCAGTAATTGTATAGTGCTTTTAACCGTAACGTTTCACTTTCAGTCCATAACTCTATTGGACTCATTTAGTACCTATGTCAATTATTATAGAATTTACTCATATTCTATGGTTGTATAAGTGTGTATGATATAATGTGAAAAATATTTGATATTAATTTTCTTCTATATTATATGATACTTATCGCAACTTCCGCTTTCTCCAGTTGTCATTTTCCTCTTATTCATTGCAGTAAATTTAGCGTTTTCCACGCCTTGATGATGTCGTCTGTTAAATCTTCTGGAGCCTCCGTTGTTCTCTCGAATCTTGTTAACTTGTGTTCCGTCTTCTCATTCGCTTGAAATGCAAGCATAATCACTATTTCCCGTTCTTTGCTCCTCGCGTACTTTTTTGCACGTACGGTTTAATTTCCCTGATTGCCTTTTCCCAGGCTTGGACATAATCAAGGCATTCCTCGAAATCGTCCATAATGTTTTTTATTGTCACTTTTTGAGAATTTTGTATAGATATATTTATTTTAAATTTATTCAAACGTTTACGTCATTTAAACTTTTCGCTAGTTTTAATGCTTTTTGATTTATTCGCTTATTTAGTAGCGAGTATAAATGTAGTATTAAATGGGTTGTGACGATTGTTAATATTATCCACATCAGAATTTTATGTTGTTCTAAAACTTTTTCATGTAAAATCTGGTTATTTATAATTTTTACTTGAGGGTCTCCATTGTGAGACGTCTCAGTTTTTGATTGGGTTTTACCCATATTTTATTAAATTCACGTGTTTGTTCTGTTTGAACTATTCTTATAATTAACCGGTCAAACAGGCTGTTTTAAATTGTTGTTCTCTTTTTCTTTTGATCGTTAGCACGACACTCACTAGTCTTTTTCGAACTTTTTTTCTTGCACAATAGTCATAAAAGAACTAGAAACTAAGTCTTGTTGAACTATACCTAGCAAATTGAAACTTCTCTCACTTTCGTTGTTCGTCGCCATTTTCAGTTCACAATACTATTATTATTTCCGTTTTTATCAACACACTTGCATACGATGGATTAGTAGTTTCACCTCATTACACTTAGTTACATCGTAGGAATAAACATGAATGATCACTTTTTGTTTTGGTTTTTTTTTGTCTGTACTTAACCGATAAAGTACGGCCATCACTGTTGATGACACAAACTGTTTTTCGCCATGCTTTTATTTATTGCTTCACTGAGGCTGAGCGTACAACGCAGTATTTTCATTTGCTTCACTAATTCACTGGACTGGTGTTAATCTGCATGACGTTGTCTTTGCCGTTCACAATTTGCGAAGATGGATTTGACCATGTCATAGGTCGCCATGTAACAATAATTTTCTCCAAGCAACATGATTAACCACATCTCTTCTTCGAAGTCATGATAAGAGTGATTTTATTTTTCCGTCTTGACTTAAGCCTAGGCCCTGCTTAAGTCTATAATTCAATTCAGGGAGGAGCCTGAACATGCATACATTAAAAGTTAGCATACGCAGCCCGTAAGACTACGCATACCGAAAACCAATCAAAACATCGATCAATGCATTGCTCGCAATAGCGTGCTTGCATGATCGAGATAGCTAGTGTCATCAGTGCAACAAGTGCATCCACGATGATTGAAAGAAAGTCATCAAAGCGGACCACGAAAATTGGTCGCAATGATAGCTGGAAAATATTGGTGTATAATCGAACGTTGCCTAGTGCGCGCGTCAGCATTAACACGCAGCGCCGCTAGAATCGTGTGAAATTATAATTTTGTTTGGTGCACTGGTGTGCACTTGAGGTTATTGCCGAACTGTGAATTGATGAGGATTGCGTCTATGGAAATTGATACTAAGAACAATCGATTTCGATTGTGGGAATCGGTTTGTTGGAATGTTGGCTTGGTATTAAGAAATCTGACTGTGGGAAAGTGTTAACGTAATGACACTGGATATTTGGATTAAGTGTTTGGGACGGTTATAAAGTTTTGAGTTATAGACTCATAAACTTGGGAAATGGAAAATTGTTTAGTTTCAGGATTATTTATGGGATCGTAAACTAGGAAAAGAAAGTTAATATTTTGTGGTTTTAATTATACCACACAAGATCCACGGTCTCTTGCTCGGTGAGCTTTCTCGGGAGTACTATCTGCCACAGTAGTAATAGACGACAATGGCCCACTGTGTTTTTAACAAACATTCCATTCAATATAAATTCTCGTTGCCGTCGTCTGTAGAGTGTTGATGCTACGATGACTTTTCCCTGGTGGATGTCGCTTACCAGTTCCTACTGGTCTTACTGTTGCGCTGCTTACTTTTGTTGATTCCCTCTATATAATTCCTGATGGGAAGAGAAATGTTAACTTCCTCGAATTGTGCTTCCTGAATCTGGTCTGGATGAAAAGCCATTTGTTTATTACTCCGTTTCTTTGCTTGAGACAAAATACTAGCGTTCAATACTTCAGTATGTACGTGTTGAAATGCGCAATAAGGTACAGAATGGGAGAATACGGGATTGGCGTCTTCATATAATTTATACGTCTCATCGAGTACTGGCAAGAATCCAAAATAATCTAAGTTATGCTCTCTCCCTTCTTCTTATTATTTTTTTTTTTCACTGTTTATCTCTTTAATGGGCGAGATAGATGCCCTAATTGTTTGTATAGTCTGATGGGGCTGAATTTTTTTTGAATCGCTTGTTCGTTTTTTTGTTATTCGGTATATCTTTAAGACTAAACCTAGACCATTAAAAAGCGCTTTTTTTAGCAAACTAACATTTTCTTCTCCCTTCGGGACAGAGCCTGCTGTCTCAAATCGTTTCGGAAGCTCTCGGAGGCTCATCTTGTTACAATGGTCTGATGGTCTTTCCAAGCCTTTTGGAATTCTTCTGTTAAGTCTTCTGTTCTTTTTGGGCGTCTTTCAAAACGCGTTTTTCGCCTTTCTAGGTGACCGTTCACTTTAAAAGTTACCACTGCTTCGATTTCTTTACTTTTAATGTTTTTGTATTTTTCTTGTATTATGGGGGTATTGGCTGCAATAGCCGCTTCCCACGCTTGATAGAATGCTAAGCATTCTTCAAAATTTTCCATATAGTTTTTCATTGTTTTTATTCGCACTCACTCACTTATTGTTTTCTCCGAACAGAACTTTCATATATCGCTCGGTTCTTAATAGTGATTCTTCGTCTAATCGACGTTCTTTTAGGAGTTCGATTAGCACACACACCTTTGAGAGTTTGTTCATGTTTATTATTTCCCTTGTTGCTTCTTCTTTTCTTAACTCGTATAATTCTGGCAGATATTTTATCACTCTACTATAGGCTGCTTCATATGCCGTTTCCATTGTCACTTTTTATTTTTTTTTGTTTTTGTCTTTTATTGTCCCTTATACTGTCGAGGCACTGGTGACTTGTAGGCGTGTTTCTGCCTTTACTTTTTTTTTCAATGTAATTTTTGGTTGCACTTCGTAGCAACCTAAACGCGATTATTAAAATTAAGATCAATGCTATTAAGCACAGTGCGCCCGCGGCGTAATTATTCTCGACCGAACTGTTAGCACTGCTGCTCGCGGTGTTCGTTATCACTTCGTCTGCACTGAAAAACCCCATTGTTTATAATGCCCCCTTTTTTTGTGTTTATACACTTGGATTATTTATTTGAGTTCTACTCACTTACGTGTTGCTAACACTAATTTAGTTTATATTTAATACTCTTTTTTTTTCGATTTTTTTTTTCACTTCAACTGAACTTTACTTTTTCATTCTTTGCGACTATGAGACCATGAGATTTTTCATTCTTCGCTCACTTGGCGTGCCATGGGATTTTTTTCATTCTTCGCTCACTTGTTTTACTAATTACACTTCACTTTTTATTTTTCATTTACTTGGCGTGCTAGGTCGCGCCACACGGTCGCCATCTGACATTCTGGCATTTCTTTTGGTTTTCACTGAAACACGACTTGTTTTTACCATGTCCCAAACGGGATTGATTTATTCAAAACTCTACTTAACTCTAAGTCACTTCTTAATTTCTAGCTTTTACCTAATACTACTTTACATGTGAATTTGATGTATGTCGGTATATGAAAATAGGCGGAACCAGAGCATCGAATTGTCATTGGTTGATACAGTGTGGCTTGCTATAAAACTCACACTGCTAGCGGGCTATTCCTATACGCCTGAGTGTAGGCAATAGCACATGTTCATGATGTCCGCAAGTTGCGCTAGTGTCTTAGCTGCTTGCGGCTCTCGTTCTATTTCGAAAGGATAAAGTGGGACGAGAAAGAATCGTGGGAATCTAAACATTGCTGGCTGTGCTGGCAATGTTTTGGTTAGTTTTATGAGGTGTTGCAAATATGGGATCGAAAAGGTTCTTTGGTTCTCATATATCCACATGCACTTGGTTAATTTTCCAGTGGTTGCATGCACCTGCATGAGAACCCAATGTGTGGTAATTTTGAATTATTGAGGAAACATGGGTTTTAGGAATTTGGCTGGCTCGGTGAGAATTCTCAAGTGGATTGCGTTTGGCTAGTTGTCATATGCGACACTTGTCGTGGGAAATCGTATGTTAGAATAAGGATTTGCTAAATAACATAGGTTTTAGAAATTGGGTTAGTTTGGTGGGAAAGAAGTGGTTTGCGTATGGCTAATGTCATATGCAACACTTGTCGTGGGAATAATTTGGAAGATGTTTGACTATCCGGCCCGTGGAAATATGTTTTCTGGGTCCGTTTGGAAAGTCATTAAAATTTGGAGGATCGTGTTATCCTCGTAAGGTTTCAGCTTACATCTCCTCCCCAAGAATGATCTGGAGGGTGAAGCCGAAGAATCATTCTGAAAAAGGATAGGTAGGGTTTTCTGTAATTGTTGTCAATAATTGTTTTTATAAATCGTGAAAAATGCCTTGTTGCTCACCTTTACAATATTGGTATAATTTGGGTTATATTCTAATAAATTTTGATGATATTTGTCTTGATTTGGTAACATGGTTTTAAGCTCTTATAAGTCTGTTTTTGTGTACTGTGAATGTTTGATTTGAGGGGATGTGTCTTATTTCACAATTTGGATCCATAATTTTTGTGATTTTGTATGGTCCATTGTAGAACGAATTTAGTTTCTTTCTATTTTCTGTTTGCAAATATACTGTATCATTAATTTGAATAAGTAACGGGTTTACATTTTTGTCGAGCACTTCTTTTCTCTGATATTTTTGATCTATTAATTTTTGTTTTGCTATCTCGTTGGATTTCTGTATTTTATACTTCATTTCTTCACTGTATTGTTCGAAATTGTATACGGGGTCTATTGTATTGTCATATGTCTCTTGTGGTAGTCGTGGTTTAAATCCGAATACTAACTCGTAAGGTGTGTATCCGTGATCTGTATGTGGTGTTGAATTGTAAGTAAATGCATAATATGGTAGCCAATCATCCCAGTCAGATTGGTGTTCGTTGTGAAAAGTTGGTTGTTGTATATATATGTTTATGTGTGTTTCGGTTACTAAAAGAGAAAGAGCATCTGTTGTCTTGTCCATAATAGGTGTTGCGGTCACAAATTTCGTCAGATCACATTGAGTAGTCAGTATATACTGGTTACCTTCTGCGTCCGGCAATAATGGACCTACCATATCCAGAAATATTTTTTCGAAAGCTTGACTAGCTGTGCTTGTCAGCTGCATTGGTTGTTTAGTGTAATGGCTCTTGTTTCTCTGACAATGTGTACATCTCTTTATAAATGAAACAACATCGTTATCTAAGGTTTTCCAATGATATCGTTGTTTTATAGTATTAATTGTTCTTCTTATTCCTGCATGCCCTGCAGTTGGCAATACATGGAAATCGTTTATAATAATTTTTTGTTCATTTCTATCGTCTATTTGACGAGTATTTCTGCCTAATATAATTATAGGCGGCATGCCTTTTATATCGAGGACTTCTATTTTGTCCTTTAATTTTTTATTTTCAATCGTATTTTTAACGATTAGGCCTTTTATTTTGGTTTCTTTGATAAGATCCACTAATCGGTTCATTACTCCCCGTAGGTGAGTCAATGTCGTATTAGGGTCGATACAAATAATACCCTGCTCTAATTGAGCTTCTAGCGCTTCATTTTTCTTCATGGATCGAATTTTAATTTCAATATGATTATTCGGTGTATCAATCTTAACCGATGTATCAGACTGTATTTTCTGTTTCGCGGTTTGACTTCTGGTACAAATAAAAGCTGTACCTGCTGGTGTTAGAGCGGCCTCCTCTACGGCCTGGGTTTCGGTTACTAAAATGATTACTGAAATGGGGAACTCTGTTTCCCTGAGCCCAGAATGCTGGCTCCGTCGATGATTGAGGTTGAACCTCCAATGCATCAGAAATAGCCAAAGTCAAAGTCTTTGGATTTCTGGACTTTACTAAATAAGCTGCCGATTTGTCTCTTAAACCATTTATAAAGGTGTGTACGGCTATAGGTTCCACCACTGGCCTAGCGGAAGCTTCGGTAGTAAATGGGGGGCCTTTGGAAACCCATGCAGCTGCCAGTTTCGTGGCTAGTTTTTCAATTTCACTGCCGAATTCGGTAACAGTTCTACCACTCCTCTGCTTTAACGATCGCAATTCAGCCTCCACCGCTATGGGGGTGAGCTGGACAGCAAACTTCTCTTTAAGTGTGGCTTTCGCTACCGCAAGGGTTTGACTCCTTCGAGGGATCCGCGTGCAGCGCCCACTAATCGGGATTTGAGAAAGGTAATAAAGCTGGCTTCCGGTACTTCCGGGTCATCAGCTCGTAGGACATTCACGTTGTCCAACCAAGACTGGAGAGAAGCAGCATCCCCGTCGTATTTATCAACGACTCGGATAGCCACTCCCAAATCAATTTTATGAGCCATTGTGATCGTTTTTTGGCTTATTTCGCTTAAATTACTTTCTTTGTCGTCGTCTTCGTCTCCTATGTCTCTTGGGTCGTTTTCTGTAATCGTTAAATTTAAGTCTCCCTTTAACAAGGTCAAACACTCAATGGCTATTGTTTTTAATTTTTTGTATCTTTTTCTAATGACAATATAGTCGGCGGTTCCTTCAGCGGTTACTGTTATCTGCTTGATTTCTCGTAATAGATCGTATACCGCTTTAATTTTTTTTATGCCTAGTCGGCGCTGTCAAATTCTTAAATTTCTTTAAACTAGCTAGCAACTTGTTTAGAGTGTCACCAGCTTCAAAAAATTTTTCCATTCAGCATTAAAGCATAGGTTGTATGTTACGTAGTTATTTATTTATTTATATCTATATATATCTTTCAGACACGAATGGTCATAATAAGTATAGAGTGTTTTTGATACGAGGAAAATACACACATATATATATATATATATATATATATATATATATATATATATATATATATATATATATATATATATATATATATATATATATATATATATATATATATATATATATATATATATATATATATATATATATATATATATATATATATATATATCCATATCTACTTACACGTATATATATATATATATATATATATATATATATATATATATATATATATATATATATATATATATATATATATATATATATATATATATATATATATATATATATATATATATATATATATCCATATCTACTTACACGTATACGTGGATTAGTGTTTTTATTTTTTTTTTCTCGTTGCTACTCCATAAGTAAAATAGAATACTTATATTCTTGTTGTTACCTAAAAGGTATATTTTTAAATATTGCGAAGTTTTATTAAACAACTCACGATACTCTCCTTTAGTCTAAAACGAGTTGGTTCATTGTATATTTCAGTGATTTCCCATATTATTCCACAACAGCACTGTATCTATTCCATCGTATAGCGCTGCCAGAGCGTTGAAAGTTGTCGTTGGTGCGCTATATCCGATGGCTGCATTTGTAGCTAGGTGGTACAGGTGTTCCGAAAGTTTCAAGTATGCTTCGATCTCTTCCGGCATAAATGATCGTTGTTTGATATGGTCGTACAAAGTGTCTCTTAATTGCGTTAGATGATGACGGCAATATTGCACAAGGAATGCACTAGAAATTGCGGCTCTATGGGATATCGTTAACACTCACTGTGGCCTCTTCTATTGGTGCATTTGGTCTTTTCTGGTTCATTCGAGGAACCTGGAATCTTCTGATCGCCTCATCGTTAACTTTACGTTGCACAATTCCAAACACTTCATAACTGGGTTCAAAGTTTTCAGTAAAGCGACGCCGAACCGATACACCATCATAGGATCGCCTCCTGGCAGGATCGCCATGAAAAGTTGGTTGTTGTATATATATGTTTATGTGTGTTTCGGTTACTAAAAGAGAACTCGAACCTCTCGAGTGTACGGTCGATTCAATAATGCTTTATTATTTCTATTTCTTAGCCTATACAGGCCGCACGATCGCAGATTGATACGTGACCTTTAATGCTGTGCTCAGCATAATCGCCGTCGCCCGTTCCTCGCGCGGGTGGCGTGATAGCGTTTATGCTGATCACAGTGTTTACACTACTTAAGTTTATATTACTTTCTTTTGCTTATCTTAAAAGGGGCCGTATCCACCACAGTTGACGAAGGATCTCAGGTATTCGTTTAGACACCTGTGGTTCCTCTCCAACGAGCCAATTGTCTGTGGATGGTAAGCTGTAGCAAATGTTTGTTTGATTTTTAAATATTTGCAGATCTGGTCGAGTATTTCGTTTTTATACTCTGTGCCCTAACGTTTTTGCTATGACGTTAGCTTCTTTGGTTGGTATTGGTATTAAAACTATATATTTTGTTAATTCACACTATTGTTACAGCGTATCTATTGTTGTTATTCGATTTTGGTAGGGGTCCTATCGTGTCGATAGCTACTACTTCGAATGGTTTTGAGGGTGTATTAGTTATTGTAGTACACTCCTTTGTATGTTTTGTTATTTTGTTTAATTTGCACAATTCACAGGCCTTAATGAATTGAGAAATTGATTTCCTCATATTTCGCCATGCATATATTTCTCTTGATTTAAGGTACAATCGGTGTTGTCCGATATGTCCTCCTGTTGGTGTTTCATGGTGGCTTTTTAAAATTTCTTTTACCTTGCAAACATCACTAATGAATATTGCTGGTTTATAAATTATTATTTGCATGTTCTTTAATGCTTTATTACTCATTTCCTTGAGTACTTCCATGGGTACATATTTAAATATTTCATCGTCTCGAGACAGCGCAATTTTAATTATTTTCATCTTTTTCATATCTTCTTCGATTTTTGTAAGTGCAAATTTGACAATTTGACTTCCATTACCGTTTTGTATTTTGAATTGGTAACTGGTTACCTGTTCATTTTGCTTTGGTATAATTCGCGCCTTTGAATATACTGCAAATTCTTTTTTTTTTTTTTTTTTTTTCCAATTTATTAAAAAATGATTATAAGAAAATTGGTTACACAATTAATATATTTGTAAATTAATATAAAAAATTCAAAAGAACATAGTGCGAGTAATTTACTCTGCCTGTGTAAAAATTGATTTGTCCTCTAATTCAATGACGAGGTCTTTCTCCACTGTGCCATAGTTGTCCTTAGAAGAGTTAGCATCCACTTTATACCAACAGGTCGTACCGTAGTGAATCCCTTTCTCCTCCTGAATTCGTCTAAGCATAGCCATTTTGTGCTTCATTATGGCTTCATGTACATAGTTGACACCCGCAAATCCAGAATAGCGATCAAATTCCTCACGCTGCAAGAGTTTCTTGCGCTTATCGTCTTCTACGAACTTGGAAACTGCTTTTCCCGAGAACACCGGCGCACGAACATGTAAAATTTCAGCCTGTGCTCCCAATTTAGTCTGTGCTGCAGAGGCAAATTTGCTCACATAAACTGCCGGATAAAGACTGATCTGTTTCAAAACCCCATTTGTTTTCCTTGAACTAAAAGCATTCCCATATTTGGATCTAGGGATGGCTTCAAAGGTGAACATCTTTCTTAACACCGCGATATCCTCACCCCAACTCCCTGTTACAGCCAATGTCAACCACTGCTTGTAGATTTCTTCTTCGCAGTTCCTGTTCATTTTCATTTGGAATTTATGCTTGGCGAGTTTATTATACAAATACCAGAAGCCTTTCCCTGACCAGTCCATGTCAAGGATTTCGCTGTTGAAACTTTTCTCTGTGAATACCTTTTCCAGCTTCATACCGTAAGTGGTAACATCAACATGATTTTCCTTTTTTGTGGTGTCCGCCGTGACCATGGTGTTCATAATCAATAAGAAGTCCTGGTTCAATAAAATTTCGGGTAACAGCATCACCCAAGGAAGGCTGGCCTTATGCACTTGCCTTGCGGTTCCAAAAGAGGCTATGTCCAAAATGTTAGAGATAAGGCTTGCTTCTTTAACCCCATTTCCTTTAATTAAGTCTGCCGCTCCTTCGATTTGGGGAACTCCTGCCAACTGTGACACGACTACCTTCCTCCATTTCTCTTGATAATGGATAGTCTTTTGTTCGGCTAATCCTATCAGTAAAATAGCTGGACCCATCTGGTGTAAAAGGCTGCTCCTCATGGCTGGTGTAAAGTTTCCTCCATAGGCTAGCGGGATGTGAGACGGCTTAACTCCCCATTTCGATACCTCCATATTTTCCTTTTGCCCTTTATTGTTTTCACCACGGTAAGTGTTATTCAAGTAAAGCCCTTCTTGGCATCGGAACTTAAAAGCATAAAAGAGGCATAAATTCATCTGGAAATTTCCTCGAATGGCACCTTGATCCTCTCCTCCTAGCTCAAAGGTCACCCCGTATAGCTTGCAGATGCACAAGAAGATTTCCTTCAAGTGCTTAACGGGAATGGAAATTCCATTGATTTCGATTAAGTCATCATCCTTTACCTTTTCTTTCACCGATCCTGACTTATTTGCATGTTGTTTTATCGTCGTGTATATGGTCCATAAGGTGGCAGTAATCTTGCTAACCTCATCGATGTCGAAACCTTGAGCAGGGTTAAGTTCAAATCCAAATCTATTAAGAAGGGCCACGTGTAAATGGTGCACAGCCATCCTCATCTTTCTGTTGAGAGCCAAGTTTATTTCGGGTTTCGACAAAGCTTTGGAGCCAGTCTTCTGTTTCTTGTGAGGATTGCCATCTGATGTTCCTGGTACTATTTCATCTATCTCCATTCTTGACATCTTTCTTTCTCCTTGGTTAATTGTATAAAATAACTAAAACGCGTGTTGTTACTTACTTCAAACTGATAATTTTTATCCACTGTGTCTTCTATTGGCAAAGACACAGGGGTATTATTTACAAAAAAATTTAACAGCCAACTTTCGTAGTCCATGATGCATCTGTTGGTAGCGAGGAAATCTCGTCCTAAAATGCCATCAGTGACTGTAGGAAAGTCGCTATCTACGACGTGAAACGTATGGTTTATCACCAAGTCGTTTCCGAAGTCTAATTGTGTGGTAGTGGTTGCTATTGTCTCTATTGTTTGGTTTGTAATTCCTGTCAACTGAATTTTGTTGTTTGGGTCGACTGGATGTGTTGGTGGTATTTTATTAATTTTCTAATATAAATATATATAAATGTATCTAATATAAAGTTACACAATGAGTTTGCCATCCGCACGTAAATTTTTACGAAATTTGACGCGCTAATGCTCATTGTGTATAATTTTCTCCTAAAAAATTTCGTGGTCTGTTCTCGGTTGTTTGTTGGTAAGTTTGGTTTCTATTTTCTTGCTGAGGTGAAGCGCTGGTTGCTTCGTTATTCTGTGATTCCGGATGTAACAGAAACATTCTGTTACTCCTTTGTTGAGGGCCTCCGAAATTTCCTCGATTTGAGAAATTTCCTCTCCCTCTGTTGTTGAAATATTGCTGCGATGGTCTTTGAATTTCCCTATTCGGTCTGTAATTCTGGTAGTTGTTGTATTGAGGATTGTTGTTGTAGAAATTTCTAGAATTTCCACGGTGGTTTTCGTAACCATTTCCTCTTCCTCTATAGAGGTTGTTTCTTGGTGGGAAATTATTATATTGATCGATTGGCACTCTATTTTCTCTGAATCCGTTATGATTCCGAGGATGTTGTATTGAAATACGTTATTTGTGTTCCTATTTTCTGATGATATGGCAGCGTCCGTGGTGTATTCGTGCACCTTTTGGACCGCTTCGCCTATTTCTGTTTCTTAGCCTATACAGGCCGCACGATCGCAGATCGATACGTGACCTTTAATGCTGTGCTCAGCATAATCGCCGTCGCCCGTTCCTCGCGCGGGTGGCGTGATAGCGTTTATGCTGATCACAGTGTTTACACTACTTAAGTTTATATTACTTTCTTTTGCTTATCTTAAAAGGGGCCGTATCCACCACAGTTGACGAAGGATCTCAGGTATTCGTTTAGACACCTGTGGTTCCTCTCCAACGAGCCAATTGTCTGTGGATGGTAAGCTGTAGCAAATGTTTGTTTGATTTTTAAATATTTGCAGATCTGGTCGAGTATTTCGTTTTTATACTCTGTGCCCTAACGTTTTTGCTATGACGTTAGCTTCTTTGGTTGGTATTGGTATTAAAACTATATATTTTGTTAATTCACACTATTGTTACAGCGTATCTATTGTTGTTATTCGATTTTGGTAGGGGTCCTATCGTGTCGATAGCTACTACTTCGAATGGTTTTGAGGGTGTATTAGTTATTGTAGTACACTCCTTTGTATGTTTTGTTATTTTGTTTAATTTGCACAATTCACAGGCCTTAATGAATTGAGAAATTGATTTCCTCATATTTCGCCATGCATATATTTCTCTTGATTTAAGGTACAATCGGTGTTGTCCGATATGTCCTCCTGTTGGTGTTTCATGGTGGCTTTTTAAAATTTCTTTTACCTTGCAAACATCACAAATGAATATTGCTGGTTTATAAATTATTATTTGCATGTTCTTTAATGCTTTATTACTCATTTCCTTGAGTACTTCCATGGGTACATATTTAAATATTTCATCGTCTCGAGACAGCGCAATTTTAATTATTTTCATCTTTTTCATATCTTCTTCGATTTTTGTAAGTGCAAATTTGACAATTTGACTTCCATTACCGTTTTGTATTTTGAATTGGTAACTGGTTACCTGTTCATTTTGCTTTGGTATAATTCGCGCCTTTGAATATACTGCAAATTCTTTTTTTTTTTTTTTTTTTTTTCCAATTTATTAAAATATGATTATAAGAAAATTGGTTACACAATTAATATATTTGTAAATTAATATAAAAAATTCAAAAGAACATAGTGCGAGTAATTTACTCTGCCTGTGTAAAAATTGATTTGTCCTCTAATTCAATGACGAGGTCTTTCTCCACTGTGCCATAGTTGTCCTTAGAAGAGTTAGCATCCACTTTATACCAACAGGTCGTACCGTAGTGAATCCCTTTCTCCTCCTGAATTCGTCTAAGCATAGCCATTTTGTGCTTCATTATGGCTTCATGTACATAGTTGACACCCGCAAATCCAGAATAGCGATCAAATTCCTCACGCTGCAAGAGTTTCTTGCGCTTATCGTCTTCTACGAACTTGGAAACTGCTTTTCCCGAGAACACCGGCGCACGAACATGTAAAATTTCAGCCTGTGCTCCCAATTTAGTCTGTGCTGCAGAGGCAAATTTGCTCACATAAACTGCCGGATAAAGACTGATCTGTTTCAAAACCCCATTTGTTTTCCTTGAACTAAAAGCATTCCCATATTTGGATCTAGGGATGGCTTCATAGGTGAACATCTTTCTTAACACCGCGATATCCTCACCCCAACTCCCTATTACAGCCAATGTCAACCACTGCTTGTAGATTTCTTCTTCGCAGTTCCTGTTCATTTTCATTTGGAATTTATGCTTGGCGAGTTTATTATACAAATACCAGAAGCCTTTCCCTGACCAGTCCATGTCAAGGATTTCGCTGTTGAAACTTTTCTCTGTGAATACCTTTTCCAGCTTCATACCGTAAGTGGTAACATCAACATGATTTTCCTTTTTTGTGGTGTCCGCCGTGACCATGGTGTTCATAATCAATAAGAAGTCCTGGTTCAATAAAATTTCGGGTAACAGCATCACCCAAGGAAGGCTGGCCTTATGCACTTGCCTTGCGGTTCCAAAAGAGGCTATGTCCAAAATGTTAGAGATAAGGCTTGCTTCTTTAACCCCATTTCCTTTAATTAAGTCTGCCGCTCCTTCGATTTGGGGAACTCCTGCCAACTGTGACACGACTACCTTCCTCCATTTCTCTTGATAATGGATAGTCTTTTGTTCGGCCAATCCTATCAGTAAAATAGCTGGACCCATCTGGTGTAAAAGGCTGCTCCTCATGGCTGGTGTAAAGTTTCCTCCATAGGCTAGCGGGATGTGAGACGGCTTAACTCCCCATTTCGATACCTCCATATTTTCCTTTTGCCCTTTATTGTTTTCACCACGGTAAGTGTTATTCAAGTAAAGCCCTTCTTGGCATCGGAACTTAAAAGCATAAAAGAGGCATAAATTCATCTGGAAATTTCCTCGAATGGCACCTTGATCCTCTCCTCCTAGCTCAAAGGTCACCCCGTATAGCTTGCAGATGCACAAGAAGATTTCCTTCAAGTGCTTAACGGGAATGGAAATTCCATTGATTTCGATTAAGTCATCATCCTTTACCTTTTCTTTCACCGATCCTGACTTATTTGCATGTTGTTTTATCGTCGTGTATATGGTCCATAAGGTGGCAGTAATCTTGCTAACCTCATCGATGTCGAAACCTTGAGCAGGGTTAAGTTCAAATCCAAATCTCTTAAGAAGGGCCACGTGTAAATGGTGCACAGCCATCCTCATCTTTCTGTTGAGAGCCAAGTTTATTTCGGGTTTCGACAAAGCTTTGGAGCCAGTCTTCTGTTTCTTGTGAGGATTGCCATCTGATGTTCCTGGTACTATTTCATCTATCTCCATTCTTGACATCTTTCTTTCTCCTTGGTTAATTGTATAAAATAACTAAAACGCGTGTTGTTACTTACTTCAAACTGATAATTTTTATCCACTGTGTCTTCTATTGGCAAAGACACAGGGGTATTATTTACAAAAAAATTTAACAGCCAACTTTCGTAGTCCATGATGCATCTGTTGGTAGTGAGGAAATCTCGTCCTAAAATGCCATCAGTGACTGTAGGAAAGTCGCTATCTACGACGTGAAACGTATGGTTTATCACCAAGTCGTTTCCGAAGTCTAATTGTGTGGTAGTGGTTGCTATTGTCTCTATTGTTTGGTTTGTAATTCCTGTCAACTGAATTTTGTTGTTTGGGTCGACTGGATGTGTTGGTGGTATTTAATTAATTTTCTAATATAAATATATATAAATGTATCTAATATAAAGTTACACAATGAGTTTGCCATCCGCACGTAAATTTTTACGAAATTTGACGCGCTAATGCTCATTGTGTATAATTTTCTCCTAAAAAATTTCGTGGTCTGTTCTCGGTTGTTTGTTGGTAAGTTTGGTTTCTATTTTCTTGCTGAGGTGAAGCGCTGGTTGCTTCGTTATTCTGTGATTCCGGATGTAACAGAAACATTCTGTTACTCCTTTGTTGAGGGCCTCCGAAATTTCCTCGATTTGAGAAATTTCCTCTCCCTCTGTTGTTGAAATATTGCTGCGGTGGTCTTTGAATTTCCCTATTCGGTCTGTAATTCTGGTAGTTGTTGTATTGAGGATTGTTGTTGTAGAAATTTCTAGAATTTCCACGGTGGTTTTCGTAACCATTTCCTCTTCCTCTATAGAGGTTGTTTCTTGGTGGGAAATTATTATATTGATCGATTGGCACTCTATTTTCTCTGAATCCGTTATGATTCCGAGGATGTTGTATTGAAATACGTTATTTGTGTTCCTATTTTCTGATGATATGGCAGCGTCCGTGGTGTATTCGTGCACCTTTTGGACCGCTTCGCCTATTTCTGTTTCTTAGCCTATACAGGCCGCACGATCGCAGATCGATACGTGACCTTTAATGCTGTGCTCAGCATAATCGCCGTCGCCCGTTCCTCGCGCGGGTGGCGTGATAGCGTTTATGCTGATCACAGTGTTTACACTACTTAAGTTTATATTACTTTCTTTTGCTTATCTTAAAAGGGGCCGTATCCACCACAGTTGACGAAGGATCTCAGGTATTCGTTTAGACACCTGTGGTTCCTCTCCAACGAGCCAATTGTCTGTGGATGGTAAGCTGTAGCAAATGTTTGTTTGATTTTTAAATATTTGCAGATCTGGTCGAGTATTTCGTTTTTATACTCTGTGCCCTAACGTTTTTGCTATGACGTTAGCTTCTTTGGTTGGTATTGGTATTAAAACTATATATTTTGTTAATTCACACTATTGTTACAGCGTATCTATTGTTGTTATTCGATTTTGGTAGGGGTCCTATCGTGTCGATAGCTACTACTTCGAATGGTTTTGAGGGTGTATTAGTTATTGTAGTACACTCCTTTGTATGTTTTGTTATTTTGTTTAATTTGCACAATTCACAGGCCTTAATGAATTGAGAAATTGATTTCCTCATATTTCGCCATGCATATATTTCTCTTGATTTAAGGTACAATCGGTGTTGTCCGATATGTCCTCCTGTTGGTGTTTCATGGTGGCTTTTTAAAATTTCTTTTACCTTGCAAACATCACAAATGAATATTGCTGGTTTATGAATTATTATTTGCATGTTATTTAATGCTTTATTACTCATTTCCTTGAGTACTTCCATGGGTACATATTTAAATATTTCATCGTCTCGAGACAGCGCAATTTTAATTATTTTCATCTTTTTCATATCTTCTTCGATTTTTGTAAGTGCAAATTTGACAATTTGACTTCCATTACCGTTTTGTATTTTGAATTGGTAACTGGTTACCTGTTCATTTTGCTTTGGTATAATTCGCGCCTTTGAATATACTGCAAATTCTTTTTTTTTTTTTTTTTTTTTTCCAATTTATTAAAATATGATTATAAGAAAATTGGTTACACAATTAATATATTTGTAAATTAATATAAAAAATTCAAAAGAACATAGTGCGAGTAATTTACTCTGCCTGTGTAAAAATTGATTTGTCCTCTAATTCAATGACGAGGTCTTTCTCCACTGTGCCATAGTTGTCCTTAGAAGAGTTAGCATCCACTTTATACCAACAGGTCGTACCGTAGTGAATCCCTTTCTCCTCCTGAATTCGTCTAAGCATAGCCATTTTGTGCTTCATTATGGCTTCATGTACATAGTTGACACCCGCAAATCCAGAATAGCGATCAAATTCCTCACGCTGCAAGAGTTTCTTGCGCTTATCGTCTTCTACGAACTTGGAAACTGCTTTTCCCGAGAACACCGGCGCACGAACATGTAAAATTTCAGCCTGTGCTCCCAATTTAGTCTGTGCTGCAGAGGCAAATTTGCTCACATAAACTGCCGGATAAAGACTGATCTGTTTCAAAACCCCATTTGTTTTCCTTGAACTAAAAGCATTCCCATATTTGGATCTAGGGATGGCTTCAAAGGTGAACATCTTTCTTAACACCGCGATATCCTCACCCCAACTCCCTGTTACAGCCAATGTCAACCACTGCTTGTAGATTTCTTCTTCGCAGTTCCTGTTCATTTTCATTTGGAATTTATGCTTGGCGAGTTTATTATACAAATACCAGAAGCCTTTCCCTGACCAGTCCATGTCAAGGATTTCGCTGTTGAAACTTTTCTCTGTGAATACCTTTTCCAGCTTCATACCGTAAGTGGTAACATCAACATGATTTTCCTTTTTTGTGGTGTCCGCCGTGACCATGGTGTTCATAATCAATGAGAAGTCCTGGTTCAATAAAATTTCGGGTAACAGCATCACCCAAGGAAGGCTGGCCTTATGCACTTGCCTTGCGGTTCCAAAAGAGGCTATGTCCAAAATGTTAGAGATAAGGCTTGCTTCTTTAACCCCATTTCCTTTAATTAAGTCTGCCGCTCCTTCGATTTGGGGAACTCCTGCCAACTGTGACACGACTACCTTCCTCCATTTCTCTTGATAATGGATAGTCTTTTGTTCGGCCAATCCTATCAGTAAAATAGCTGGACCCATCTGGTGTAAAAGGCTGCTCCTCATGGCTGGTGTAAAGTTTCCTCCATAGGCTAGCGGGATGTGAGACGGCTTAACTCCCCATTTCGATACCTCCATATTTTCCTTTTGCCCTTTATTGTTTTCACCACGGTAAGTGTTATTCAAGTAAAGCCCTTCTTGGCATCGGAACTTAAAAGCATAAAAGAGGCATAAATTCATCTGGAAATTTCCTCGAATGGCACCTTGATCCTCTCCTCCTAGCTCAAAGGTCACCCCGTATAGCTTGCAGATGCACAAGAAGATTTCCTTCAAGTGCTTAACGGGAATGGAAATTCCATTGATTTCGATTAAGTCATCATCCTTTACCTTTTCTTTCACCGATCCTGACTTATTTGCATGTTGTTTTATCGTCGTGTATATGGTCCATAAGGTGGCAGTAATCTTGCTAACCTCATCGATGTCGAAACCTTGAGCAGGGTTAAGTTCAAATCCAAATCTCTTAAGAAAGGCCACGTGTAAATGGTGCACAGCCATCCTCATCTTCCTGTTGAGAGCCAAGTTTATTTCGGGTTTCGACAAAGCTTTGGAGCCAGTCTTCTGTTTCTTGTGAGGATTGCCATCTGATGTTCCTGGTACTATTTCATCTATCTCCATTCTTGACATCTTTCTTTCTCCTTGGTTAATTGTATAAAATAACTAAAACGCGTGTTGTTACTTACTTCAAACTGATAATTTTTATCCACTGTGTCTTCTATTGGCAAAGACACAGGGGTATTATTTACAAAAAAATTTAACAGCCAACTTTCGTAGTCCATGATGCATCTGTTGGTAGCGAGGAAATCTCGTCCTAAAATGCCATCAGTGACTGTAGGAAAGTCGCTATCTACGACGTGAAACGTATGGTTTATCACCAAGTCGTTTCCGAAGTCTAATTGTGTGGTAGTGGTTGCTATTGTCTCTATTGTTTGGTTTGTAATTCCTGTCAACTGAATTTTGTTGTTTGGGTCGACTGGATGTGTTGGTGGTATTTTATTAATTTTCTAATATAAATATATATAAATGTATCTAATATAAAGTTACACAATGAGTTTGCCATCCGCACGTAAATTTTTACGAAATTTGACGCGCTAATGCTCATTGTGTATAATTTTCTCCTAAACAATTTCGTGGTCTGTTCTCGGTTGTTTGTTGGTAAGTTTGGTTTCTATTTTCTTGCTGAGGTGAAGCGCTGGTTGCTTCGTTATTCTGTGATTCCGGATGTAACAGAAACATTCTGTTACTCCTTTGTTGAGGGCCTCCGAAATTTCCTCGATTTGAGAAATTTCCTCTCCCTCTGTTGTTGAAATATTGCTGCGGTGGTCTTTGAATTTCCCTATTCGGTCTGTAATTCTGGTAGTTGTTGTATTGAGGATTGTTGTTGTAGAAATTTCTAGAATTTCCACGGTGGTTTTCGTAACCATTTCCTCTTCCTCTATAGAGGTTGTTTCTTGGTGGGAAATTATTATATTGATCGATTGGCACTCTATTTTCTCTGAATCCGTTATGATTCCGAGGATGTTGTATTGAAATACGTTATTTGTGTTCCTATTTTCTGATGATATGGCAGCGTCCGTGGTGTATTCGTGCACCTTTTGGACCGCTTCGCCTATTTCTGTTTCTTAGCCTATACAGGCCGCACGATCGCAGATCGATACGTGACCTTTAATGCTGTGCTCAGCATAATCGCCGTCGCCCGTTCCTCGCGCGGGTGGCGTGATAGCGTTTATGCTGATCACAGTGTTTACACTACTTAAGTTTATATTACTTTCTTTTGCTTATCTTAAAAGGGGCCGTATCCACCACAGTTGACGAAGGATCTCAGGTATTCGTTTAGACACCTGTGGTTCCTCTCCAACGAGCCAATTGTCTGTGGATGGTAAGCTGTAGCAAATGTTTGTTTGATTTTTAAATATTTGCAGATCTGGTCGAGTATTTCGTTTTTATACTCTGTGCCCTAACGTTTTTGCTATGACGTTAGCTTCTTTGGTTGGTATTGGTATTAAAACTATATATTTTGTTAATTCACACTATTGTTACAGCGTATCTATTGTTGTTATTCGATTTTGGTAGGGGTCCTATCGTGTCGATAGCTACTACTTCGAATGGTTTTGAGGGTGTATTAGTTATTGTAGTACACTCCTTTGTATGTTTTGTTATTTTGTTTAATTTGCACAATTCACAGGCCTTAATGAATTGAGAAATTGATTTCCTCATATTTCGCCATGCATATATTTCTCTTGATTTAAGGTACAATCGGTGTTGTCCGATATGTCCTCCTGTTGGTGTTTCATGGTGGCTTTTTAAAATTTCTTTTACCTTGCAAACATCACTAATGAATATTGCTGGTTTATAAATTATTATTTGCATGTTCTTTAATGCTTTATTACTCATTTCCTTGAGTACTTCCATGGGTACATATTTAAATATTTCATCGTCTCGAGACAGCGCAATTTTAATTATTTTCATCTTTTTCATATCTTCTTCGATTTTTGTAAGTGCAAATTTGACAATTTGACTTCCATTACCGTTTTGTATTTTGAATTGGTAACTGGTTACCTGTTCATTTTGCTTTGGTATAATTCGCGCCTTTGAATATACTGCAAATTCTTTTTTTTTTTTTTTTTTTTTCCAATTTATTAAAATATGATTATAAGAAAATTGGTTACACAATTAATATATTTGTAAATTAATATAAAAAATTCAAAAGAACATAGTGCGAGTAATTTACTCTGCCTGTGTAAAAATTGATTTGTCCTCTAATTCAATGACGAGGTCTTTCTCCACTGTGCCATAGTTGTCCTTAGAAGAGTTAGCATCCACTTTATACCAACAGGTCGTACCGTAGTGAATCCCTTTCTCCTCCTGAATTCGTCTAAGCATAGCCATTTTGTGCTTCATTATGTCTTCATGTACATAGTTGACACCCGCAAATCCAGAATAGCGATCAAATTCCTCACGCTGCAAGAGTTTCTTGCGCTTATCGTCTTCTACGAACTTGGAAACTGCTTTTCCCGAGAACAC
Organism: Wyeomyia smithii; assembly: GCF_029784165.1. Taxonomy (NCBI): domain Eukaryota; kingdom Metazoa; phylum Arthropoda; class Insecta; order Diptera; family Culicidae; genus Wyeomyia; species Wyeomyia smithii. The sequence continues at coordinate 272,015,299 of NC_073696.1, read as the reverse complement.
CGGCGCACGAACATGTAAAATTTCAGCCTGTGCTCCCAATTTAGTCTGTGCTGCAGAGGCAAATTTGCTCACATAAACTGCCGGATAAAGACTGATCTGTTTCAAAACCCCATTTGTTTTCCTTGAACTAAAAGCATTCCCATATTTGGATCTAGGGATGGCTTCAAAGGTGAACATCTTTCTTAACACCGCGATATCCTCACCCCAACTCCCTGTTACAGCCAATGTCAACCACTGCTTGTAGATTTCTTCTTCGCAGTTCCTGTTCATTTTCATTTGGAATTTATGCTTGGCGAGTTTATTATACAAATACCAGAAGCCTTTCCCTGACCAGTCCATGTCAAGGATTTCGCTGTTGAAACTTTTCTCTGTGAATACCTTTTCCAGCTTCATACCGTAAGTGGTAACATCAACATGATTTTCCTTTTTTGTGGTGTCCGCCGTGACCATGGTGTTCATAATCAATAAGAAGTCCTGGTTCAATAAAATTTCGGGTAACAGCATCACCCAAGGAAGGCTGGCCTTATGCACTTGCCTTGCGGTTCCAAAAGAGGCTATGTCCAAAATGTTAGAGATAAGGCTTGCTTCTTTAACCCCATTTCCTTTAATTAAGTCTGCCGCTCCTTCGATTTGGGGAACTCCTGCCAACTGTGACACGACTACCTTCCTCCATTTCTCTTGATAATGGATAGTCTTTTGTTCGGCCAATCCTATCAGTAAAATAGCTGGACCCATCTGGTGTAAAAGGCTGCTCCTCATGGCTGGTGTAAAGTTTCCTCCATAGGCTAGCGAGATGTGAGACGGCTTAACTCCCCATTTCGATACCTCCATATTTTCCTTTTGCCCTTTATTGTTTTCACCACGGTAAGTGTTATTCAAGTAAAGCCCTTCTTGGCATCGGAACTTAAAAGCATAAAAGAGGCATAAATTCATCTGGAAATTTCCTCGAATGGCACCTTGATCCTCTCCTCCTAGCTCAAAGGTCACCCCGTATAGCTTGCAGATGCACAAGAAGATTTCCTTCAAGTGCTTAACGGGAATGGAAATTCCATTGATTTCGATTAAGTCATCATCCTTTACCTTTTCTTTCACCGATCCTGACTTATTTGCATGTTGTTTTATCGTCGTGTATATGGTCCATAAGGTGGCAGTAATCTTGCTAACCTCATCGATGTCGAAACCTTGAGCAGGGTTAAGTTCAAATCCAAATCTCTTAAGAAGGGCCACGTGTAAATGGTGCACAGCCATCCTCATCTTTCTGTTGAGAGCCAAGTTTATTTCGGGTTTCGACAAAGCTTTGGAGCCAGTCTTCTGTTTCTTGTGAGGATTGCCATCTGATGTTCCTGGTACTATTTCATCTATCTCCATTCTTGACATCTTTCTTTCTCCTTGGTTAATTGTATAAAATAACTAAAACGCGTGTTGTTACTTACTTCAAACTGATAATTTTTATCCACTGTGTCTTCTATTGGCAAAGACACAGGGGTATTATTTACAAAAAAATTTAACAGCCAACTTTCGTAGTCCATGATGCATCTGTTGGTAGCGAGGAAATCTCGTCCTAAAATGCCATCAGTGACTGTAGGAAAGTCGCTATCTACGACGTGAAACGTATGGTTTATCACCAAGTCGTTTCCGAAGTCTAATTGTGTGGTAGTGGTTGCTATTGTCTCTATTGTTTGGTTTGTAATTCCTGTCAACTGAATTTTGTTGTTTGGGTCGACTGGATGTGTTGGTGGTATTTAATTAATTTTCTAATATAAATATATATATATAAATGTATCTAATATAAAGTTACACAATGAGTTTGCCATCCGCACGTAAATTTTTACGAAATTTGACGCGCTAATGCTCATTGTGTATAATTTTCTCCTAAAAAATTTCGTGGTCTGTTCTCGGTTGTTTGTTGGTAAGTTTGGTTTCTATTTTCTTGCTGAGGTGAAGCGCTGGTTGCTTCGTTATTCTGTGATTCCGGATGTAACAGAAACATTCTGTTACTCCTTTGTTGAGGGCCTCCGAAATTTCCTCGATTTGAGAAATTTCCTCTCCCTCTGTTGTTGAAATATTGCTGCGGTGGTCTTTGAATTTCCCTATTCGGTCTGTAATTCTGGTAGTTGTTGTATTGAGGATTGTTGTTGTAGAAATTTCTAGAATTTCCACGGTGGTTTTCGTAACCATTTCCTCTTCCTCTATAGAGGTTGTTTCTTGGTGGGAAATTATTATATTGATCGATTGGCACTCTATTTTCTCTGAATCCGTTATGATTCCGAGGATGTTGTATTGAAATACGTTATTTGTGTTCCTATTTTCTGATGATATGGCAGCGTCCGTGGTGTATTCGTGCACCTTTTGGACCGCTTCGCCTATTTCTGTTTCTTAGCCTATACAGGCCGCACGATCGCAGATCGATACGTGACCTTTAATGCTGTGCTCAGCATAATCGCCGTCGCCCGTTCCTCGCGCGGGTGGCGTGATAGCGTTTATGCTGATCACAGTGTTTACACTACTTAAGTTTATATTACTTTCTTTTGCTTATCTTAAAAGGGGCCGTATCCACCACAGTTGACGAAGGATCTCAGGTATTCGTTTAGACACCTGTGGTTCCTCTCCAACGAGCCAATTGTCTGTGGATGGTAAGCTGTAGCAAATGTTTGTTTGATTTTTAAATATTTGCAGATCTGGTCGAGTATTTCGTTTTTATACTCTGTGCCCTAACGTTTTTGCTATGACGTTAGCTTCTTTGGTTGGTATTGGTATTAAAACTATATATTTTGTTAATTCACACTATTGTTACAGCGTATCTATTGTTGTTATTCGATTTTGGTAGGGGTCCTATCGTGTCGATAGCTACTACTTCGAATGGTTTTGAGGGTGTATTAGTCATTGTAGTACACTCCTTTGTATGTTTTGTTATTTTGTTTAATTTGCACAATTCACAGGCCTTAATGAATTGAGAAATTGATTTCCTCATATTTCGCCATGCATATATTTCTCTTGATTTAAGGTACAATCGGTGTTGTCCGATATGTCCTCCTGTTGGTGTTTCATGGTGGCTTTTTAAAATTTCTTTTACCTTGCAAACATCACTAATGAATATTGCTGGTTTATAAATTATTATTTGCATGTTCTTTAATGCTTTATTACTCATTTCCTTGAGTACTTCCATGGGTACATATTTAAATATTTCATCGTCTCGAGACAGCGCAATTTTAATTATTTTCATCTTTTTCATATCTTCTTCGATTTTTGTAAGTGCAAATTTGACAATTTGACTTCCATTACCGTTTTGTATTTTGAATTGGTAACTGGTTACCTGTTCATTTTGCTTTGGTATAATTCGCGCCTTTGAATATACTGCAAATTCTTTTTTTTTTTTTTTTTTTTTTTTCCAATTTATTAAAAAATGATTATAAGAAAATTGGTTACACAATTAATATATTTGTAAATTAATATAAAAAATTCAAAAGAACATAGTGCGAGTAATTTACTCTGCCTGTGTAAAAATTGATTTGTCCTCTAATTCAATGACGAGGTCTTTCTCCACTGTGCCATAGTTGTCCTTAGAAGAGTTAGCATCCACTTTATACCAACAGGTCGTACCGTAGTGAATCCCTTTCTCCTCCTGAATTCGTCTAAGCATAGCCATTTTGTGCTTCATTATGGCTTCATGTACATAGTTGACACCCGCAAATCCAGAATAGCGATCAAATTCCTCACGCTGCAAGAGTTTCTTGCGCTTATCGTCTTCTACGAACTTGGAAACTGCTTTTCCCGAGAACACCGGCGCACGAACATGTAAAATTTCAGCCTGTGCTCCCAATTTAGTCTGTGCTGCAGAGGCAAATTTGCTCACATAAACTGCCGGATAAAGACTGATCTGTTTCAAAACCCCATTTGTTTTCCTTGAACTAAAAGCATTCCCATATTTGGATCTAGGGATGGCTTCAAAGGTGAACATCTTTCTTAACACCGCGATATCCTCACCCCAACTCCCTGTTACAGCCAATGTCAACCACTGCTTGTAGATTTCTTCTTCGCAGTTCCTGTTCATTTTCATTTGGAATTTATGCTTGGCGAGTTTATTATACAAATACCAGAAGCCTTTCCCTGACCAGTCCATGTCAAGGATTTCGCTGTTGAAACTTTTCTCTGTGAATACCTTTTCCAGCTTCATACCGTAAGTGGTAACATCAACATGATTTTCCTTTTTTGTGGTGTCCGCCGTGACCATGGTGTTCATAATCAATGAGAAGTCCTGGTTCAATAAAATTTCGGGTAACAGCATCACCCAAGGAAGGCTGGCCTTATGCACTTGCCTTGCGGTTCCAAAAGAGGCTATGTCCAAAATGTTAGAGATAAGGCTTGCTTCTTTAACCCCATTTCCTTTAATTAAGTCTGCCGCTCCTTCGATTTGGGGAACTCCTGCCAACTGTGACACGACTACCTTCCTCCATTTCTCTTGATAATGGATAGTCTTTTGTTCGGCCAATCCTATCAGTAAAATAGCTGGACCCATCTGGTGTAAAAGGCTGCTCCTCATGGCTGGTGTAAAGTTTCCTCCATAGGCTAGCGGGATGTGAGACGGCTTAACTCCCCATTTCGATACCTCCATATTTTCCTTTTGCCCTTTATTGTTTTCACCACGGTAAGTGTTATTCAAGTAAAGCCCTTCTTGGCATCGGAACTTAAAAGCATAAAAGAGGCATAAATTCATCTGGAAATTTCCTCGAATGGCACCTTGATCCTCTCCTCCTAGCTCAAAGGTCACCCCGTATAGCTTGCAGATGCACAAGAAGATTTCCTTCAAGTGCTTAACGGGAATGGAAATTCCATTGATTTCGATTAAGTCATCATCCTTTACCTTTTCTTTCATCGATCCTGACTTATTTGCATGTTGTTTTATCGTCGTGTATATGGTCCATAAGGTGGCAGTAATCTTGCTAACCTCATCGATGTCGAAACCTTGAGCAGGGTTAAGTTCAAATCCAAATCTCTTAAGAAAGGCCACGTGTAAATGGTGCACAGCCATCCTCATCTTCCTGTTGAGAGCCAAGTTTATTTCGGGTTTCGACAAAGCTTTGGAGCCAGTCTTCTGTTTCTTGTGAGGATTGCCATCTGATGTTCCTGGTACTATTTCATCTATCTCCATTCTTGACATCTTTCTTTCTCCTTGGTTAATTGTATAAAATAACTAAAACGCGTGTTGTTACTTACTTCAAACTGATAATTTTTATCCACTGTGTCTTCTATTGGCAAAGACACAGGGGTATTATTTACAAAAAAATTTAACAGCCAACTTTCGTAGTCCATGATGCATCTGTTGGTAGCGAGGAAATCTCGTCCTAAAATGCCATCAGTGACTGTAGGAAAGTCGCTATCTACGACGTGAAACGTATGGTTTATCACCAAGTCGTTTCCGAAGTCTAATTGTGTGGTAGTGGTTGCTATTGTCTCTATTGTTTGGTTTGTAATTCCTGTCAACTGAATTTTGTTGTTTGGGTCGACTGGATGTGTTGGTGGTATTTAATTAATTTTCTAATATAAATATATATATAAATGTATCTAATATAAAGTTACACAATGAGTTTGCCATCCGCACGTAAATTTTTACGAAATTTGACGCGCTAATGCTCATTGTGTATAATTTTCTCCTAAAAAATTTCGTGGTCTGTTCTCGGTTGTTTGTTGGTAAGTTTGGTTTCTATTTTCTTGCTGAGGTGAAGCGCTGGTTGCTTCGTTATTCTGTGATTCCGGATGTAACAGAAACATTCTGTTACTCCTTTGTTGAGGGCCTCCGAAATTTCCTCGATTTGAGAAATTTCCTCTCCCTCTGTTGTTGAAATATTGCTGCGGTGGTCTTTGAATTTCCCTATTCGGTCTGTAATTCTGGTAGTTGTTGTATTGAGGATTGTTGTTGTAGAAATTTCTAGAATTTCCACGGTGGTTTTCGTAACCATTTCCTCTTCCTCTATAGAGGTTGTTTCTTGGTGGGAAATTATTATATTGATCGATTGGCACTCTATTTTCTCTGAATCCGTTATGATTCCGAGGATGTTGTATTGAAATACGTTATTTGTGTTCCTATTTTCTGATGATATGGCAGCGTCCGTGGTGTATTCGTGCACCTTTTGGACCGCTTCGCCTATTTCTGTTTCTTAGCCTATACAGGCCGCACGATCGCAGATCGATACGTGACCTTTAATGCTGTGCTCAGCATAATCGCCGTCGCCCGTTCCTCGCGCGGGTGGCGTGATAGCGTTTATGCTGATCACAGTGTTTACACTACTTAAGTTTATATTACTTTCTTTTGCTTATCTTAAAAGGGGCCGTATCCACCACAGTTGACGAAGGATCTCAGGTATTCGTTTAGACACCTGTGGTTCCTCTCCAACGAGCCAATTGTCTGTGGATGGTAAGCTGTAGCAAATGTTTGTTTGATTTTTAAATATTTGCAGATCTGGTCGAGTATTTCGTTTTTATACTCTGTGCCCTAACGTTTTTGCTATGACGTTAGCTTCTTTGGTTGGTATTGGTATTAAAACTATATATTTTGTTAATTCACACTATTGTTACAGCGTATCTATTGTTGTTATTCGATTTTGGTAGGGGTCCTATCGTGTCGATAGCTACTACTTCGAATGGTTTTGAGGGTGTATTAGTTATTGTAGTACACTCCTTTGTATGTTTTGTTATTTTGTTTAATTTGCACAATTCACAGGCCTTAATGAATTGAGAAATTGATTTCCTCATATTTCGCCATGCATATATTTCTCTTGATTTAAGGTACAATCGGTGTTGTCCGATATGTCCTCCTGTTGGTGTTTCATGGTGGCTTTTTAAAATTTCTTTTACCTTGCAAACATCACTAATGAATATTGCTGGTTTATAAATTATTATTTGCATGTTCTTTAATGCTTTATTACTCATTTCCTTGAGTACTTCCATGGGTACATATTTAAATATTTCATCGTCTCGAGACAGCGCAATTTTAATTATTTTCATCTTTTTCATATCTTCTTCGATTTTTGTAAGTGCAAATTTGACAATTTGACTTCCATTACCGTTTTGTATTTTGAATTGGTAACTGGTTACCTGTTCATTTTGCTTTGGTATAATTCGCGCCTTTGAATATACTGCAAATTCTTTTTTTTTTTTTTTTTTTTTTCCAATTTATTAAAAAATGATTATAAGAAAATTGGTTACACAATTAATATATTTGTAAATTAATATAAAAAATTCAAAAGAACATAGTGCGAGTAATTTACTCTGCCTGTGTAAAAATTGATTTGTCCTCTAATTCAATGACGAGGTCTTTCTCCACTGTGCCATAGTTGTCCTTAGAAGAGTTAGCATCCACTTTATCCCAACAGGTCGTACCGTAGTGAATCCCTTTCTCCTCCTGAATTCGTCTAAGCATAGCCATTTTGTGCTTCATTATGGCTTCATGTACATAGTTGACACCCGCAAATCCAGAATAGCGATCAAATTCCTCACGCTGCAAGAGTTTCTTGCGCTTATCGTCTTCTACGAACTTGGAAACTGCTTTTCCCGAGAACACCGGCGCACGAACATGTAAAATTTCAGCCTGTGCTCCCAATTTAGTCTGTGCTGCAGAGGCAAATTTGCTCACATAAACTGCCGGATAAAGACTGATCTGTTTCAAAACCCCATTTGTTTTCCTTGAACTAAAAGCATTCCCATATTTGGATCTAGGGATGGCTTCAAAGGTGAACATCTTTCTTAACACCGCGATATCCTCACCCCAACTCCCTGTTACAGCCAATGTCAACCACTGCTTGTAGATTTCTTCTTCGCAGTTCCTGTTCATTTTCATTTGGAATTTATGCTTGGCGAGTTTATTATACAAATACCAGAAGCCTTTCCCTGACCAGTCCATGTCAAGGATTTCGCTGTTGAAACTTTTCTCTGTGAATACCTTTTCCAGCTTCATACCGTAAGTGGTAACATCAACATGATTTTCCTTTTTTGTGGTGTCCGCCGTGACCATGGTGTTCATAATCAATAAGAAGTCCTGGTTCAATAAAATTTCGGGTAACAGCATCACCCAAGGAAGGCTGGCCTTATGCACTTGCCTTGCGGTTCCAAAAGAGGCTATGTCCAAAATGTTAGAGATAAGGCTTGCTTCTTTAACCCCATTTCCTTTAATTAAGTCTGCCGCTCCTTCGATTTGGGGAACTCCTGCCAACTGTGACACGACTACCTTCCTCCATTTCTCTTGATAATGGATAGTCTTTTGTTCGGCCAATCCTATCAGTAAAATAGCTGGACCCATCTGGTGTAAAAGGCTGCTCCTCATGGCTGGTGTAAAGTTTCCTCCATAGGCTAGCGGGATGTGAGACGGCTTAACTCCCCATTTCGATACCTCCATATTTTCCTTTTGCCCTTTATTGTTTTCACCACGGTAAGTGTTATTCAAGTAAAGCCCTTCTTGGCATCGGAACTTAAAAGCATAAAAGAGGCATAAATTCATCTGGAAATTTCCTCGAATGGCACCTTGATCCTCTCCTCCTAGCTCAAAGGTCACCCCGTATAGCTTGCAGATGCACAAGAAGATTTCCTTCAAGTGCTTAACGGGAATGGAAATTCCATTGATTTCGATTAAGTCATCATCCTTTACCTTTTCTTTCACCGATCCTGACTTATTTGCATGTTGTTTTATCGTCGTGTATATGGTTCATAAGGTGGCAGTAATCTTGCTAACCTCATCGATGTCGAAACCTTGAGCAGGGTTAAGTTCAAATCCAAATCTCTTAAGAAGGGCCACGTGTAAATGGTGCACAGCCATCCTCATCTTCCTGTTGAGAGCCAAGTTTATTTCGGGTTTCGACAAAGCTTTGGAGCCAGTCTTCTGTTTCTTGTGAGGATTGCCATCTGATGTTCCTGGTACTATTTCATCTATCTCCATTCTTGACATCTTTCTTTCTCCTTGGTTAATTGTATGAAATAACTAAAACGCGTGTTGTTACTTACTTCAAACTGATAATTTTTCTTCTATTGGCAAAGACACAGGGGTATTATTTACAAAAAAATTTAACAGCCAACTTTCGTAGTCCATGATGCATCTGTTGGTAGCGAGGAAATCTCGTCCTAAAATGCCATCAGTGACTGTAGGAAAGTCGCTATCTACGACGTGAAACGTATGGTTTATCACCAAGTCGTTTCCGAAGTCTAATTGTGTGGTAGTGGTTGCTATTGTCTCTATTGTTTGGTTTGTAATTCCTGTCAATTGAATTTTGTTGTTTGGGTCAACTGGTTGTGTTGGTGGTATTTTATTAATTTTGATAACGCTGATGTCAGCGCCTGTATCTAATATAAAGTTACACAATGAGTTTGCCATCCGCACGTAAATTTTCACGAAATTTGACGCGCTGATGCTCATTGTGTATAATTTTCTCCTAAAAAATTTCGTGGTCTGTTCTCGGTTGTTTGTTGGTTTCTGTTTTCTTGTTGAGGTGAAGCGCTGGTTGCTTCGTTATTCTGCGATTCCGGATGTAACAGAAACATTCTGTTACTTCTTTGTTGAGGGCCTCCGGAATTTCCTCGATTTGAGAAATTTCCTCTCCCTCTGTTGTTGAAATATTGCTGTGGTGGTCTTTGAATTTCCCTATTCGGTCTGTAATTCTGGTAGTTGCTGTATTGAGGGTTGTTGTAGAAATTTCTAGAATTTCCACGATGGTTTTCGTAACCATTTCCTCTTCCTCTATAGAGGTTGTTTCTTGGTGGGAAATTATTATATTGATCGATTGGCACTCTATTTTCTCTGAATCCGTTATGATTCCGAGGATGTTGTATTGAAATACGTTATTTGTGTTCCTATTTTCTGATGATATGGCAGCGTCCGTGGTGTATTCGTGCACCTTTTGGACCGCTTCGCCTATTTCTGTTTCTTAGCCTATACAGGCCGCACGATCGCAGATCGATACGTGACCTTTAATGCTGTGCTCAGCATAATCGCCGTCGCCCGTTCCTCGCGCGGGTGGCGTGATAGCGTTTATGCTGATCACAGTGTTTACACTACTTAAGTTTATATTACTTTCTTTTGCTTATCTTAAAAGGGGCCGTATCCACCACAGTTGACGAAGGATCTCAGGTATTCGTTTAGACACCTGTGGTTCCTCTCCAACGAGCCAATTGTCTGTGGATGGTAAGCTGTAGCAAATGTTTGTTTGATTTTTAAATATTTGCAGATCTGGTCGAGTATTTCGTTTTTATACTCTGTGCCCTAACGTTTTTGCTATGACGTTAGCTTCTTTGGTTGGTATTGGTATTAAAACTATATATTTTGTTAATTCACACTATTGTTACAGCGTATCTATTGTTGTTATTCGATTTTGGTAGGGGTCCTATCGTGTCGATAGCTACTACTTCGAATGGTTTTGAGGGTGTATTAGTTATTGTAGTACACTCCTTTGTATGTTTTGTTATTTTGTTTAATTTGCACAATTCACAGGCCTTAATGAATTGAGAAATTGATTTCCTCATATTTCGCCATGCATATATTTCTCTTGATTTAAGGTACAATCGGTGTTGTCCGATATGTCCTCCTGTTGGTGTTTCATGGTGGCTTTTTAAAATTTCTTTTACCTTGCAAACATCACTAATGAATATTGCTGGTTTATAAATTATTATTTGCATGTTCTTTAATGCTTTATTACTCATTTCCTTGAGTACTTCCATGGGTACATATTTAAATATTTCATCGTCTCGAGACAGCGCAATTTTAATTATTTTCATCTTTTTCATATCTTCTTCGATTTTTGTAAGTGCAAATTTGACAATTTGACTTCCATTACCGTTTTGTATTTTGAATTGGTAACTGGTTACCTGTTCATTTTGCTTTGGTATAATTCGCGCCTTTGAATATACTGCAAATTCTTTTTTTTTTTTTTTTTTTTTTTCCAATTTATTAAAATATGATTATAAGAAAATTGGTTACACAATTAATATATTTGTAAATTAATATAAAAAATTCAAAAGAACATAGTGCGAGTAATTTACTCTGCCTGTGTAAAAATTGATTTGTCCTCTAATTCAATGACGAGGTCTTTCTCCACTGTGCCATAGTTGTCCTTAGAAGAGTTAGCATCCACTTTATACCAACAGGTCGTACCGTAGTGAATCCCTTTCTCCTCCTGAATTCGTCTAAGCATAGCCATTTTGTGCTTCATTATGGCTTCATGTACATAGTTGACACCCGCAAATCCAGAATAGCGATCAAATTCCTCACGCTGCAAGAGTTTCTTGCGCTTATCGTCTTCTACGAACTTGGAAACTGCTTTTCCCGAGAACACCGGCGCACGAACATGTAAAATTTCAGCCTGTGCTCCCAATTTAGTCTGTGCTGCAGAGGCAAATTTGCTCACATAAACTGCCGGATAAAGACTGATCTGTTTCAAAACCCCATTTGTTTTCCTTGAACTAAAAGCATTCCCATATTTGGATCTAGGGATGGCTTCAAAGGTGAACATCTTTCTTAACACCGCGATATCCTCACCCCAACTCCCTGTTACAGCCAATGTCAACCACTGCTTGTAGATTTCTTCTTCGCAGTTCCTGTTCATTTTCATTTGGAATTTATGCTTGGCGAGTTTATTATACAAATACCAGAAGCCTTTCCCTGACCAGTCCATGTCAAGGATTTCGCTGTTGAAACTTTTCTCTGTGAATACCTTTTCCAGCTTCATACCGTAAGTGGTAACATCAACATGATTTTCCTTTTTTGTGGTGTCCGCCGTGACCATGGTGTTCATAATCAATAAGAAGTCCTGGTTCAATAAAATTTCGGGTAACAGCATCACCCAAGGAAGGCTGGCCTTATGCACTTGCCTTGCGGTTCCAAAAGAGGCTATGTCCAAAATGTTAGAGATAAGGCTTGCTTCTTTAACCCCATTTCCTTTAATTAAGTCTGCCGCTCCTTCGATTTGGGGAACTCCTGCCAACTGTGACACGACTACCTTCCTCCATTTCTCTTGATAATGGATAGTCTTTTGTTCGGCCAATCCTATCAGTAAAATAGCTGGACCCATCTGGTGTAAAAGGCTGCTCCTCATGGCTGGTGTAAAGTTTCCTCCATAGGCTAGCGGGATGTGAGACGGCTTAACTCCCCATTTCGATACCTCCATATTTTCCTTTTGCCCTTTATTGTTTTCACCACGGTAAGTGTTATTCAAGTAAAGCCCTTCTTGGCATCGGAACTTAAAAGCATAAAAGAGGCATAAATTCATCTGGAAATTTCCTCGAATGGCACCTTGATCCTCTCCTCCTAGCTCAAAGGTCACCCCGTATAGCTTGCAGATGCACAAGAAGATTTCCTTCAAGTGCTTAACGGGAATGGAAATTCCATTGATTTCGATTAAGTCATCATCCTTTACCTTTTCTTTCACCGATCCTGACTTATTTGCATGTTGTTTTATCGTCGTGTATATGGTCCATAAGGTGGCAGTAATCTTGCTAACCTCATCGATGTCGAAACCTTGAGCAGGGTTAAGTTCAAATCCAAATCTCTTAAGAAGGGCCACGTGTAAATGGTGCACAGCCATCCTCATCTTTCTGTTGAGAGCCAAGTTTATTTCGGGTTTCGACAAAGCTTTGGAGCCAGTCTTCTGTTTCTTGTGAGGATTGCCATCTGATGTTCCTGGTACTATTTCATCTATCTCCATTCTTGACATCTTTCTTTCTCCTTGGTTAATTGTATAAAATAACTAAAACGCGTGTTGTTACTTACTTCAAACTGATAATTTTTATCCACTGTGTCTTCTATTGGCAAAGACACAGGGGTATTATTTACAAAAAAATTTAACAGCCAACTTTCGTAGTCCATGATGCATCTGTTGGTAGTGAGGAAATCTCGTCCTAAAATGCCATCAGTGACTGTAGGAAAGTCGCTATCTACGACGTGAAACGTATGGTTTATCACCAAGTCGTTTCCGAAGTCTAATTGTGTGGTAGTGGTTGCTATTGTCTCTATTGTTTGGTTTGTAATTCCTGTCAACTGAATTTTGTTGTTTGGGTCGACTGGATGTGTTAGTGGTATTTAATTAATTTTCTAATATAAATATATATAAATGTATCTAATATAAAGTTACACAATGAGTTTGCCATCCGCACGTAAATTTTTACGAAATTTGACGCGCTAATGCTCATTGTGTATAATTTTCTCCTAAAAAATTTCGTGGTCTGTTCTCGGTTGTTTGTTGGTAAGTTTGGTTTCTATTTTCTTGCTGAGGTGAAGCGCTGGTTGCTTCGTTATTCTGTGATTCCGGATGTAACAGAAACATTCTGTTACTCCTTTGTTGAGGGCCTCCGAAATTTCCTCGATTTGAGAAATTTCCTCTCCCTCTGTTGTTGAAATATTGCTGCGGTGGTCTTTGAATTTCCCTATTCGGTCTGTAATTCTGGTAGTTGTTGTATTGAGGATTGTTGTTGTAGAAATTTCTAGAATTTCCACGGTGGTTTTCGTAACCATTTCCTCTTCCTCTATAGAGGTTGTTTCTTGGTGGGAAATTATTATATTGATCGATTGGCACTCTATTTTCTCTGAATCCGTTATGATTCCGAGGATGTTGTATTGAAATACGTTATTTGTGTTCCTATTTTCTGATGATATGGCAGCGTCCGTGGTGTATTCGTGCACCTTTTGGACCGCTTCGCCTATTTCTGTTTCTTAGCCTATACAGGCCGCACGATCGCAGATCGATACGTGACCTTTAATGCTGTGCTCAGCATAATCGCCGTCGCCCGTTCCTCGCGCGGGTGGCGTGATAGCGTTTATGCTGATCACAGTGTTTACACTACTTAAGTTTATATTACTTTCTTTTGCTTATCTTAAAAGGGGCCGTATCCACCACAGTTGACGAAGGATCTCAGGTATTCGTTTAGACACCTGTGGTTCCTCTCCAACGAGCCAATTGTCTGTGGATGGTAAGCTGTAGCAAATGTTTGTTTGATTTTTAAATATTTGCAGATCTGGTCGAGTATTTCGTTTTTATACTCTGTGCCCTAACGTTTTTGCTATGACGTTAGCTTCTTTGGTTGGTATTGGTATTAAAACTATATATTTTGTTAATTCACACTATTGTTACAGCGTATCTATTGTTGTTATTCGATTTTGGTAGGGGTCCTATCGTGTCGATAGCTACTACTTCGAATGGTTTTGAGGGTGTATTAGTTATTGTAGTACACTCCTTTGTATGTTTTGTTATTTTGTTTAATTTGCACAATTCACAGGCCTTAATGAATTGAGAAATTGATTTCCTCATATTTCGCCATGCATATATTTCTCTTGATTTAAGGTACAATCGGTGTTGTCCGATATGTCCTCCTGTTGGTGTTTCATGGTGGCTTTTTAAAATTTCTTTTACCTTGCAAACATCACAAATGAATATTGCTGGTTTATAAATTATTATTTGCATGTTCTTTAATGCTTTATTACTCATTTCCTTGAGTACTTCCATGGGTACATATTTAAATATTTCATCGTCTCGAGACAGCGCAATTTTAATTATTTTCATCTTTTTCATATCTTCTTCGATTTTTGTAAGTGCAAATTTGACAATTTGACTTCCATTACCGTTTTGTATTTTGAATTGGTAACTGGTTACCTGTTCATTTTGCTTTGGTATAATTCGCGCCTTTGAATATACTGCAAATTCTTTTTTTTTTTTTTTTTTTTTTCCAATTTATTAAAATATGATTATAAGAAAATTGGTTACACAATTAATATATTTGTAAATTAATATAAAAAATTCAAAAGAACATAGTGCGAGTAATTTACTCTGCCTGTGTAAAAATTGATTTGTCCTCTAATTCAATGACGAGGTCTTTCTCCACTGTGCCATAGTTGTCCTTAGAAGAGTTAGCATCCACTTTATACCAACAGGTCGTACCGTAGTGAATCCCTTTCTCCTCCTGAATTCGTCAAGCATAGCCATTTTGTGCTTCATTATGGCTTCATGTACATAGTTGACACCCGCAAATCCAGAATAGCGATCAAATTCCTCACGCTGCAAGAGTTTCTTGCGCTTATCGTCTTCTACGAACTTGGAAACTGCTTTTCCCGAGAACACCGGCGCACGAACATGTAAAATTTCAGCCTGTGCTCCCAATTTAGTCTGTGCTGCAGAGGCAAATTTGCTCACATAAACTGCCGGATAAAGACTGATCTGTTTCAAAACCCCATTTGTTTTCCTTGAACTAAAAGCATTCCCATATTTGGATCTAGGGATGGCTTCAAAGGTGAACATCTTTCTTAACACCGCGATATCCTCACCCCAACTCCCTGTTACAGCCAATGTCAACCACTGCTTGTAGATTTCTTCTTCGCAGTTCCTGTTCATTTTCATTTGGAATTTATGCTTGGCGAGTTTATTATACAAATACCAGAAGCCTTTCCCTGACCAGTCCATGTCAAGGATTTCGCTGTTGAAACTTTTCTCTGTGAATACCTTTTCCAGCTTCATACCGTAAGTGGTAACATCAACATGATTTTCCTTTTTTGTGGTGTCCGCCGTGACCATGGTGTTCATAATCAATAAGAAGTCCTGGTTCAATAAAATTTCGGGTAACAGCATCACCCAAGGAAGGCTGGCCTTATGCACTTGCCTTGCGGTTCCAAAAGAGGCTATGTCCAAAATGTTAGAGATAAGGCTTGCTTCTTTAACCCCATTTCCTTTAATTAAGTCTGCCGCTCCTTCGATTTGGGGAACTCCTGCCAACTGTGACACGACTACCTTCCTCCATTTCTCTTGATAATGGATAGTCTTTTGTTCGGCTAATCCTATCAGTAAAATAGCTGGACCCATCTGGTGTAAAAGGCTGCTCCTCATGGCTGGTGTAAAGTTTCCTCCATAGGCTAGCGGGATGTGAGACGGCTTAACTCCCCATTTCGATACCTCCATATTTTCCTTTTGCCCTTTATTGTTTTCACCACGGTAAGTGTTATTCAAGTAAAGCCCTTCTTGGCATCGGAACTTAAAAGCATAAAAGAGGCATAAATTCATCTGGAAATTTCCTCGAATGGCACCTTGATCCTCTCCTCCTAGCTCAAAGGTCACCCCGTATAGCTTGCAGATGCACAAGAAGATTTCCTTCAAGTGCTTAACGGGAATGGAAATTCCATTGATTTCGATTAAGTCATCATCCTTTACCTTTTCTTTCACCGATCCTGACTTATTTGCATGTTGTTTTATCGTCGTGTATATGGTTCATAAGGTGGCAGTAATCTTGCTAACCTCATCGATGTCGAAACCTTGAGCAGGGTTAAGTTCAAATCCAAATCTCTTAAGAAGGGCCACGTGTAAATGGTGCACAGCCATCCTCATCTTCCTGTTGAGAGCCAAGTTTATTTCGGGTTTCGACAAAGCTTTGGAGCCAGTCTTCTGTTTCTTGTGAGGATTGCCATCTGATGTTCCTGGTACTATTTCATCTATCTCCATTCTTGACATCTTTCTTTCTCCTTGGTTAATTGTATGAAATAACTAAAACGCGTGTTGTTACTTACTTCAAACTGATAATTTTTCTTCTATTGGCAAAGACACAGGGGTATTATTTACAAAAAAATTTAACAGCCAACTTTCGTAGTCCATGATGCATCTGTTGGTAGCGAGGAAATCTCGTCCTAAAATGCCATCAGTGACTGTAGGAAAGTCGCTATCTACGACGTGAAACGTATGGTTTATCACCAAGTCGTTTCCGAAGTCTAATTGTGTGGTAGTGGTTGCTATTGTCTCTATTGTTTGGTTTGTAATTCCTGTCAATTGAATTTTGTTGTTTGGGTCAACTGGTTGTGTTGGTGGTATTTTATTAATTTTGATAACGCTGATGTCAGCGCCTGTATCTAATATAAAGTTACACAATGAGTTTGCCATCCGCACGTAAATTTTCACGAAATTTGACGCGCTGATGCTCATTGTGTATAATTTTCTCCTAAAAAATTTCGTGGTCTGTTCTCGGTTGTTTGTTGGTTTCTGTTTTCTTGTTGAGGTGAAGCGCTGGTTGCTTCGTTATTCTGCGATTCCGGATGTAACAGAAACATTCTGTTACTCCTTTGTTGAGGGCCTCCGAAATTTCCTCGATTTGAGAAATTTCCTCTCCCTCTGTTGTTGAAATATTGCTGCGGTGGTCTTTGAATTTCCCTATTCGGTCTGTAATTCTGGTAGTTGTTGTATTGAGGATTGTTGTTGTAGAAATTTCTAGAATTTCCACGGTGGTTTTCGTAACCATTTCCTCTTCCTCTATAGAGGTTGTTTCTTGGTGGGAAATTATTATATTGATCGATTGGCACTCTATTTTCTCTGAATCCGTTATGATTCCGAGGATGTTGTATTGAAATACGTTATTTGTGTTCCTATTTTCTGATGATATGGCAGCGTCCGTGGTGTATTCGTGCACCTTTTGGACCGCTTCGCCTATTTCTGAAAATTTCCCCGCTTTGAGGATTGTTTTTAATTCTCTTTTACTTATTTCTTTTATCAAGGAGTTTAACCCTGATTTTAGAGCTAAGGTGTTTGCTGTTCAGCGGGTACACCTTGCTCCATGTACATGAATTTGAGTTTTTGTGTGAGATTTTCCACGTCATCACAAAGCTCGTTCGTATTTTTTGATTTCACTTGTCCCAACTTGGCAATTATCGTGTCGGGTGTTTCTTTAGATTTACATCTTTTCTGGACGTCGAGGATTAAAGCGGTAATTGTTGGTATGTTGGTTGGTAGGCCTTGTCTTGCCTTTCCAACCAATCTAATTTTCAGAAATTTTATAGCCGTTGCCACCTGGTCTGCTGGTGTTAACTCAGCTAGTAGGTTGGCAGCGTCAACGAATGAACTGAGTGCATCAGCACTTCCGTCGAACGTTGGTACAAGCGCGGTCGCTTGCTTTATGTCGAACGTTTCGTTGTTCGTCATGTTAGTCGTTTGCCTTAATGGATTAGTTATTTGTTGCCCTTTACTGTTTAGTCCGCTGTTGCCCGGGAGTGGGTCAGTGGTTTGTATTTTTGCTGTGGTGTTTTTGCTACCGTCTGGTGGGTTAGTGTTATGGATTTTTGCTGTATTGTCTTTATTTCCCGCAGGTGGGTTATTGCTTCTGCTACCGCCAGTAATTGGGTCAGTAGTGTTATTTTTATTGTATTGTAATTTTAGGTCTATTATGTTGTTGATTTCGTAGTTTAGAGTCCTTGTATTTTTCACGATAGTGTTAAACTCTTTGTCGGGGATGTTGTCGTTGTTCTCGTGTAAATATTCTTCCACCCCTTTTGTTAGTATGTTACTGAGGTGTCTTTTGGTATATAAAAGTTCGTCCGTGAGCTTTGTGTTTATAGCTTTCTTGAGGTATTTATGTAAATTCTCTAAATCCTCGTATGATTTTGACATTTAGGCTCTTGCTTTTTAAAGTGCATATGCTATTATGTTATGTTACATTTATTTGTAATATCTTTCTAAAAAAAAAATTTTTTTTTTTGTATAATTTGTATAATAAAAAAATTTGATTTGTACACTGGTTTTACCTATATAAACATTGTAACATTGTATAATTAAGTGTACATATATATATATATATATATATATATATATATATATATATATATATATATATATATATATATATATATATATATATATATATATATATATATATATATATATATATATATATATATATATATATATATATATATATATATATATATATATATATATATATATATATATATATATATATATATATATATATATATATATATATAAATATATATATATATATATATATATATATATATATATATATATATATATATATATATATTTATATATATAAATTTGTTTTGATATAAGTGTGGTTACTTGTTGTTTCCGTGGCGATGCTGCTGCTGCTGTCACCTGTGTTGCTGCTGGATACAAGCTTGTTGTCTTTGATGCCGGTTCGGTCACGTCCACCGAATCGTTATTTCTGCTACTTCAGCTGTCGTTGTATTTTATAATTGTTCTTCCCCTTTTTTTTCACTGTTTATCTCTTATGGGCGAGATAGTTGCCTTTATTGTTTTGTGCACTTGTTTGTATTGTCTTTCCAATTGTGTCACTGCCTAACTGAATTTTTTTTTTCTCTCATTGTGTAATGTTGAGTTTATTCCACGACTCGAACCATTCTTTGGTTAAGTCTTCTGTTACGGTCGGTCGTCGTTCAAAACGCGTTTTTCTTTTTTGCACTTGACCGTTCACTTCAAAAGTTAGTATCACTTCGATTTCTTTGTCCTTAGTGTTCTTGTATTTTTCTCTTATTATGGGTGTATTGGCTGCAATAGCCGCTTCCCACGCTTGATAGAATGCTAAGCATTCTTCAAAATCTTCCATATAGTTTTTCATTGTTTTTTTTTTTTTGAAACAGTCTGCACTTAGTTTTTGTTTTATTGTCCTTTATACTGTCGAGGCACTGATGACTTGTAGGCGTGTTTCTGCCTTTATTTTTTTTTTCGATGTAATTTTTGGTTGCACTTCGTAGCAACCTAAACGCGATTATTAAAATTAAGATTAGTGCTATTAAGCACAGTGCGCCCGCGGCGTATTTATTCTCGACCGAACTGCTAGCACTGCTGCTCGCGGTGTTCGTTATCACTTCGTCCGCACTAAAAAACCCCATTGTTCTTTTCTCTCACTGGGTATTTTAGATTGTTTAGTTCTTCTTTTATTATAATTTTTTTTTTTTTTTGTTATTTAACGTGCTCTAACGGACTGTTTTTAAAGCTTTTCTTCACATAAATCATCACTTCTATTCTATTTTAAGCCATTAGGCTTTTCTTCACATAAATCATCACTTCTATGCCATTTTATGCCATTAGGTCTGAACTTCTATGCCATTAGGTCTGAACTTCTATGCCATTTTATGCCATTAGGTACGAATCGTGTAGTAGACTTTTCACTTTATTAGGTTTTTCAAGCACTTAAAAATTTTTTTTTTTACTAACCTTTTTTTTTTCTTTACTTTGAGGCTTGCATTTCACTGCCTCACGGTCGCTATTTTGTTGTCTGTGTCCGTGTTTTTATTCCACTGAACTGTTATATTTTTGCGAGTTTTTCATGTTTCGTTGGAGTTTCTCCAGCACTGCACTTGGCTTGTCTTACATTTTTCATTCTTCGTTATTGTTGATGCCGAAGGACATTATCATTTGCTCTTCGGTTTTTATTAACATGTTCTTCGTGAGCCGCCTGTGTTCGATCAGTTCGATCATTACACACACTTTTTTTAATGTTTCGAGGTCTATTTCTTCTGCTTCAAGTTCTCGTGCTTTTAATTCATAAAGGTTGGGCATATATTTGCATACCCTCGCGTACACTTGCTCATATTCCATTGTTCATTTCCGTTCTGCTGTTTTTTTTTTTTTGTTCACACTTCCGCGATTTCACTCCAAAGATTGTGGTTACTAACTCACGGTCGCCATCTGAACTTATTGGACTTTATAACTAAACCTTGTAGAAAGAACTGAACTTTGTAGAAACGGAACTTGGTAAAGGCATTCTTTTCTTTTGATCACTGAAAGAACATTTCTTTCCAGCTTGAACTCCTGGACGGGATTGATTTATTCGAACTCTACTTAACTCTAAGTCACTTCTTAATCTCTAACTTTTACCTAATACTACTTTACATGTAACATGGTTTATGTATGTCTGTAATATGTATATGGAAATAGGCGGGACCAGAGCATCGAATTGTCATTGGTTGATACAGTGTGGCTTGCTATAAAACTCACACTGCTACCGGGCTATTCCTTACGCCTGAGTGTAGGCAATAGCACATGTTCATGATGTCCGCAAGTTGCGCTAGTGTCTTAGCTGCTTGCGGCTCTCGTTCTATTTCGAAAGGATAAAGTGGGACGAGAAAGAATCGTGGGAATATAAACCAGCGTTGTTAAACTCGCTCGCAAAAAGCATGCGATACTCCAAGTGGCGTTCTCGCCGCTACCAAAATCTCACACTAGAGATACTCCTGTCGTACTGTTTCTCGTTCTCTTTTACTTTTTTCTTTTCACACTACCGAGCGTTGATGCTTGCGAGTTTTCTCACACACACTCTCGCTCGTGTACTTTCCCACTCGCGAGTACCTCCCTTTCTCGCGAGCACAACCAGCGGAGGTGATTGTTAAGACCGTCAAGACGTATTATGACGATACGGAGCGACAAGGCACGACGAAGCGGGGTGGCAAAAAGAATATTTCGACGAGTAGGCAGGGATGCCACAAATACAGATTTATCAGTATTATACAGATTTTTTGTGTATTTTTCATACAGATATCTGTATATACAAATTACAGATTTTCTAGAAATAGTACAGAACTATACAGTTTTTTTTTGGTTTTCATGAAGTCGCGAAATAAATTTTTCGATATAGTTGAAAATCGAAAATGAACTCAAATGCTATTGAGCGTGTTGGAGTTTTCATTATATTTATAAGTTACGCGTAAACGTGTGCATAAATGAGTCAATGAACAAACTATGTTGCGTTTTTTTCTTCTAAGGGATATGTTGAGTAAATATGCAGATTTTTATATAGATTGAAATATCACCAAGGAGATTTCCTGAGATTCGAAATACAGATAAAAATGTGGCATCACTGCGAGTAGGTATTCCGATACCCTACACGTTCAAGCATGCGATTCTATATAGATTCATCACCCCACTTTCGGCTGTCGGTGCACGATGCAAAACTGCTTGGCATCAGTTCAGCGATTGACAAACCGCATGCGTGAGTCGGTGAACGAAGCATTTTCGTTTTCGGGCACATTTTTTCAAGCACTCCTAGTCAAGTACTCTTATTCGAGTACTCGCGTACTCGGCGTGAGTAAAAAGATAGAAGAGAATTTGCGAGCGGTTGTATGCTGGCTGCTGCTCTGGCAAGTGCGTGAATAATAAAGAGTGTCTCGAAGGTGTGTGTGCGAACGACTGGAGAAGCGTAGCCCACATCTGATTCTCAAGCAGAAAGGAGTGGATATGTTATGCTTTTCGCTCGTTTAGCAACGCTGATATAAACATTGCTGGCTGTGCTGGCAATGTTTTGGTTAGTTTTATGAGGTGTTGCAAATATGGAATCGAAAAGGTTCTTTGGTTCTCATATATCCACATGCACTTGGTTAATTTTCCAGTGGTTGCATGCACCTGCATGAGAACCCAATGTGTGGTAATTTTGAATTATTGAGGAAACATGGGTTTTAGGAATTTGGCTGGCTCGGTGGGAATTCTCAAGTGGATTGCGTATGGCTAGTTGTCATATGCGACACTTGTCGTGGGAAATCGTATGTTAGAATAAGGATTTGCTAAATAACATAGGTTTTTAGAAATTGGGTTAGTTCGGTGGGAAAGAAGTGGTTTGCGTATGGCTAATGTCATATGCAACACTTGTCGTGGGAATAATTTGGAAGGTGTTTGACTATCCGGCCCGTGGGAATATGTTTTCTGGGTCCGTTTGGAAAGTCATTAAAATTTGGAGGATCATGTTATCCTCGTAAGGTTTCAGCTTACACGTCGAAATATGGCAAATCCATAAGGGATTGCCTCGCAAACATTCTAATTAAATCCCCCAAAGGGTTGAAGATCGCTTGATCTTGTTAATTTTCAATTCTTGATCTGTACATTTCAGACAGGTCCACCTTTCAGAAGTTTTGGCACAGCTCAGGTGAAACCAACGGTCACACTCGTCACAGGCTACCAATGTTTCGACCTCGTCTTTACGATCACAAAGGCGACAATGACCGTTTTTGTTTACTGCAAAATAATTTTTCCCTGCCATTTCTCAGTACTTAGGTTATTCTCACCAGACTTTTCCTTATTCACACCGACCGTCCGTCAGTGATTTTGCTTTCCACCGACCGTCCGTCAGTAGCTTTTCACCCCGTAATACCGACCGTCCGTCGGGGATTGATTTTCTTTTCTTTCTTACGCCGACCGTGTCTAATTTTCCGCCGACCGTCCGTCAGTGACTTCCGTAATTTATTGCACCGACCGTCCGTCAGTAATTTTCGTGCTCTACTACACCGGCTGAATCAGCCCTTGGAACAGGGTTAATGTTTCTTCCAACACTGATCGTCTTCAGTGACTCAATCTAGCCATCCGCTAGACTCGAAATTCAAGTTGCCGACCGTCCGTCAGTATTTATAGCCGTCCGCTATTTATTTGAGCTAGCCTCTTCTCTAGCTCGGTTTTGTTATCCGGCCGCACCGGTTCCTAAACTTAACATCTCCAGTGACTCGGATCCAGCCATCCGCTAGATCTAGGATTCAAATCACCGACCGTGTCGACTGTCCGTCCGACCGTCCGTCCGACTGTCCGTCGGTGTTTCTCGACCAGCTGGCTGCTGGAAATCCTATCCATCTACTGGCCGATGATGCCAGTCCAGATGGAATACTTTTTAGTTTGCGTCAAGTGTTATATCGTGTCAATATCGTCTATGTACAGAAGGGCACGTTTGGGTGGGAAACCGCTGAGTGCGATGGAAACGGAAACCTATTAAATTCATAGTGGCCTGTGCTGGTGGAGAAGACTGTATATTTTTTTTGATTCTTCCTCTATTTCAATCTAATGAAATTTGGACATCAGATCAAGAGTGGAAAAGTGTTGGCTCTACCCAGTTGGTCCAATATGTCGTCTATTTTCTTGTTAAGTTGTCTAAAATCAACTACAAGACGCCATTTTTGATCTTCATTGGTTGATTTTTTAGGCACCAACAGAATTGGTGAGTTGTATGGTAAATATGAAGGCTGTATGATTTTATCCTGTAACTTACTTCTGAGGCGCCTTTTCCCTATCTTTTCCATTACTACCAACGATCTGCGCTGCGGTCCCCAACGGTTTTGAAAAGTCGATGTCAGCCAATGCAAACGAAAGCTTTCTCCCTATGCGGTTCAGAAGGTCCGCAAACCGGGTAGACAAAGTTGCAACATTGGCACTCATTCCAGTGTACCAATGTAACTAGGCAGCTGGCAGCCCAACGACGACTTCGGCTGTCGTCGCAGGCCAAGTTCCATCTGCATTCTTCCTGGCAAACAACGTTTGCTTACGCTCACCATACATCATCGTGATGGTGGTCTTTCGCCACAAGTCCTCCGGGGGATAATCTGCAGGGACATCAATTGGCTGGGCGAGCTTAGGGATGAACCGCTGAACTTCAATTTCAAATTGACCAATTTGATCGAGGAACAATGCGTTTGACTTCAGCGTCTGCGTAAACATCTTCGCAGTATACTCGACTAGATCGAGATTCGCCGCGGAAAGGGGAACCTTCTCTGGCCTTTGCTAGTTTGGGCCTGTAGCATCAAGACGTTCTCAATCGTCTCGCAATCTGTGTCGAGGACCATTACCTTCTGGTAGTTCAAGTAATCCAGCGTAACATCAGCAATCTCTTCAATGGCAGGCGCAACCTGCACTTCCGCCTCTACCGTCGGGTGACCAAGCTGCTCAGCTAATTTGAGCGATGATAGAAACTCATCGAGATCTTTGAATCGACAGAAACTGTCTCGAAGCTCGGCGTTCTTGCGTTTCGATTCCTGATAAAACTATTCGTTGTTCTTGACGCGAACCTTCTCGCTCTGTCTCTTGCGGGCGTCGAAACTTTTTCGGTTGAGTTTCTTCTTCTCCTCATCGCCATTGGTCGGAGGGGGTGCTGGTTTGGACTCAGCCGTAGCAGCGTTAGCTGTTGGATTGGAAGCCATTCTAACGAAACTGTTTGTACTCGTATTAAATAACACGAATTTCCATATAATCCTATGTCTTAAAGTTGAAAAATTCTCAATGAATATGATATGTTAGATTCATATCGATGTTTTCGAAATAAGCGTATGTGTATCCGGTAAGTTCTACATATAATCCTATGTCTTGAAGTCTGAAAAATTGTCTTGAAATGTGAACTGTTAAGTTCATATCGATGTATTCGAAATAAGCGTCCTGAAGTCTTCTGGCATTTGCTAATAACAAAGCCATCAGCATCGAGTGAACTCTTGCTGAGCATCATCATTGTGAAAGCATTGTAAGCGTAACAGTTATGATAAGAACTGTCGATTCCAGAAATGATGACATTACCAGAGTCGATTGACTGAACAAAATGGGCATTTAATTTCTGGATGTTTTCATGATATTTTTGGTCTATTAAAATCGCATCACAGCATCAGACTCGTCGTATTACTAAATGTTGATTGAGACTCGAAAATATTCTGATCGGAATGACAAAACAGGATAATATCGAGCTGAAGTTTCTATTGTGTTCTCAATGAGCATCAATTCCAGTGGGTGTAACCTCCAGGAGATAGGTGGAGACCGAGGCGGCAAGGGAGGCAGAAGTCGCCTGAAGAGCAGACGGGCGGGATAAATTGAGCGTGTCACGAAAAATATACGTAATAGAGCGAATGAAGGAATAGATCGCATCAAAAATACAAAATATTAGACCCACGCTGGCGGGCAACGTCAAAAGCAAGAGGGTATTTTTCAAAGGAAAAAATACCCTCTTCATTTTCCGATACCACCACTTTAGTTTCTATTGCGTTCGATCGTACTAATACACATAAGTGTAACTCATCAAATTTTACCTAGCATCACAGGTAAGTATTACACTTCAGTGAAGCGGAATACGTACCGAGTGGTTAGACACTATTACTGCTGGATGTGATATGTCCTTTGATTAACTGCACTACATCTGCTCGATTTTAATTACTTTTAATCTATCAGTTAAGTTGAAAAAATATTAAATCACTTAAACACTAAACCGAAACTTAAACAACGGGCATCACTTCTGCCTCGCGGAATAAAACTTAAGAGTTAACACCTAAACGAACCGCGGACTATCTATAACGACGTAGGCACCTGCCTCACGAGGGGTATCACTATAACGACCTCGGACTTCCTTGAAGTCCCAGCTTAAGTATTCGCCGCTACTCCGGTCACTCCGAATTTTCCCGCGGCGTCGTCTTCTCACGAGAGCGGGCCGCTCTTCCGTCTCTTTCCTCGCGAACGTGCCCGTGCACGGCTGATGCAATCGTTGTTGACTTTTTCGTAAATCCGCTCGGTTGCATGTTTTGATTAAACATCCGCGAATTGGAGTTTTTTGCTGTAAATATAAACTTAAAACATTCGAACTTGCGTTCGATTTAATAACTGAGGTATTGTTTTTGCCTCCATAATCAAAACAATACCTTCTTTGATTATGATCCACTTTTCATATTTTCATAACATGAGTGGTGGATGGAATTTCAAGTTTCAACACTTGCGATGTTGAAACAAATTGACAAGAGAAATGATTTCATCATCTTGTCCATGCATATTAATGACAAGTTTTTCCAAAGATGTTTTTTCCATTTAGGATTTTTCTTAATCCTTCTTTGGAAGAGAATGGAAATTAATTGTAACCGCCTAAAATCAGGTCGGCTCATAAAACCCCCACTGATCGAGTTTTTAATTAATGCAATTCATTAAAAACATGATGAAAGTATTTGGCATGGGTTACAAAAAAAAAAATTTGAAGGAACCTGATTTTTGGATAATTTGGAAATGAAAGATCTTTTGCCTCTGTACCCTACTACTCTATTCCCTAGCTACTACTGTTCTATCCATACTATTCCGTACTCCTTCTCCTTCTCCTTTCCTGAGAGCCGTCCGCCCCCTTTCGTTCGCTCCTCTATCCACTCCTGTCTATCCTCCTTCCTTGGTATTATCCGTCCCATTAACACGAAGAATATTTGTTGTTTCAGGATCTTTCTTGGTTGACCTAAGTCCTGAATTCTGTTGAGATATATCCTAGATGTTACAGCTTTTAATCTTTATGCTCGGATATAACACCGATCATTTGTTGCACGTAGTCCTAAGACTTGATCTGGTGTTTCTCTACACTTATAATCCTGCCGATAAATTTGGGATTCTTCCTGTTCCCTGAAGACATAAACCCGTTTTCATCGATCCTGCTCTTCAGGTCTATCCCATTGCAAGTGGTGTAAAGTGTGTGTATATAATGACTTATCCGGCTTCTCCTAGCTGATAGAATAGTCTTATCTCCTTAAACATCTTTCTTGATTGATGATGAAAGACTGCTTTTCTCTTCCGTTTTATTCAACTGCTATATTAATTTCTGATTCAGTCAAATATATATTTACTGAATCCGTTCTAGATTCATCTCTCTCCATCCGTCTTTTATCTCCGCCGTCCGTTCGGTGAGTACTGATCCTTTTATCGTTCTCCTACTGTCTGACCCTAGTCTTAGTTCCTAACTTTATATCCCTATCTTTACGCTCTGAATATTTTAAATTGTATGTTACTTTACTTTTAATTTTAGTGTATTTTATTTATATTATAATAATTTTTTTTTTTTTTTTTTTTTTTTTTTTTTTTTTTTTTTTTTTTTTCAAATGATTAATTAATGTAATAAACTTTAAATAAAATTTTTTTTTTTTTTTTTCTATTCTCTACTCTCTCCTATTGTCAACTTCTTCCCAATTTGATACCTTTTTCATGTTTTCCCATTTAAGCATATATGTCTTTAATATTTATTAATAATGAAAACAATTTTAATTTTAATATTTCCATTTTCTTACTCAAAATATAGAGTCAAGAAAAATATTTTTCTCACAAATATATAATTTTGAGAATTCATGATAATTCACCCCTCTTGTCAATAATTAAGCCAAAAAATCTTATACCAAATTAAAAGTAAAAATATTGGAAATATGAAAAAAAAAAAAAAAAGGTCTACAGCAATGCAAGTATTTAATACCGAAAAGGATAACCCAAAATTACACTTGCATTACCGTATAGCAGCAATCTACACTCACCATACCATCATTCTGTTTTACCTTCCTTCTATTCACCATTCTGGTTTATCTTCCTTCTCGTCTTCTGTGGATCGCCTGGTAAATTGCTGTTGACCTAAAACCCCCCCTGATTTGAGGTTTTAGGCAGGATTAATCTGTAAATATACTCATTTTGTTTTCTATTAAATAATTGTATAATAAAATGTAGAATAATCCCAAAAATAATTATGTACTATTAAAATTAAACTCTATCATACTACATAGTTATATATCTAAAAAAAAATATGCTGACAGATGTGTGTAAATCCATAATTTTTTTTTTTTTTTTCACACGTCTTTTACTCGGAGCCCAATCGTGTTATTTGTGACACAATAATTTGTGCATTCATGTTTTCTGTCTGTGTTCAGACTCCTTTTCCAAAAGTCCTTTCCTTGAAGGCACAAATAGTTCTCTATTGACTTTGGTAATTGGAAAAGTTTGACATTTTCTTTGAAATGTATTGAACACATTCCTTTACAGATTGTGTATTTGCACAATTCCTGTAAGGTAATTGGTTTAGACTCTAAACCACCTAAATATTCCATTTTTACCTCACTTCTGCCCCAAACTGTTGAAATTATTGGGTATAGTGTCTTATTTTGGAGACCCTCGAAGGCTTCTCCAAAGTATTGGCCATTGGCTAAAAAGCTCAGTGTGCCTTTATCCATATCCAGTATCACTTTAATAGTCTCGAACTTTATTTTGAATTTTTCAAAAGATTTTCGTTCTCTACCATTTTGTTTTTTTCGGGTACGTGTCAATGATTGAATCATGAAGCGTCATGCCCCTGTTTATGTCAAAGCCCCAAGAATTGCTATCTAGTCCTAATAGACTTTGATAACCCATGCATTGTAAGGTTGCATCAGACGTTGCTATTCCAACGTATGCATGTGTCCCCCTCTGTTCACTAGGCCATGTTATTTCCCATACATGGAGACCTTTTGTGAACCCAACTTTACCTCTTATGCAATCAGTATTGTTTCTTGCATAAGTTCGATGGGCTGTGAGACCATTAGTTTCTACAAATATGTTTTCAGAACAGTCTTCCTTATTCCAGGAATGTCTTATCTGTTCTTCCAGAGATACTGTTGGTCTTTCCAACAAAATTTTTAATCTTTGTGGTATCTCATAATTTTCGTGTCTTTTCGGTCTTTCCATATTTGTAATTTGAGGCGTTACCCTATGTTTTAGTCCTCTTCGTTTGTTTAAATGTTTCTTGGCATACATTTTACGTAGTGTCAAAAGTATTTGTTGACTACTACAAACAGGATTTAAATTCTTATTTTTTTTTTTCTATATATATTTACCTCAATTTCCTAGGCTATAGGCCTGTTCGTATCTCATTTGCTCTGTCTGCAAAAAGAAATGAGTAAAATAAATTCTTAATACATTGCTGTATATAATATAATTAACAATTCGTATACTCAATAACTACCATTCTGGGTCACTACTCCCTTGTTATTTCATTCAAATCACAGTCATTCTAGGTAGTGTTCCCTTGTCCAATAATTCACTATCCATTCAAACATAAAAAATCGTAAAAAAAAAAAAAAAATTCAGTTTATCGACAATGTTCAATTTTACTATTGTCGAACGGTAAATACGATCTCATTTAACATTTCCCATGGGATACTGATTGTAACGAGGGAAACTTTTATCCGCTCTAGGTCAATATTTCATTTCTTCTATTTTCATTTGAAAGGCCCTTCTTTCAAATAATGTGGGGTCTCTTCCGATTTAATTAATCAAAGTTTTACTCTTTCGCGTTATTTATGGGAGGTATGTTTCCTCTTCCCCTTTTAATTCTTTTATAGTGCTCATCTATTTGACATTATTACGTGCAGACATTTTTGACAATCTTTGACAAGACATTTACTTATCCTGGATTTCCAGCTCTTCGGTTCATTCAAATGCTTTTTTGTTGCTATTGGCGAACGCATTATGTTATAATTAGCTGTAGGTTGTCGCTCTGTATCAACTTTTTCTACCACCGAATTCTGACTGGTGGTCTTCTAGTTTGTGTTTTTATAATTGTCTTATTTTCTGATATCCCCTGGATATCGCTTTCATTTGTTATTCCTGTTGAGGTTTGAAATATATCTGGTTCCATATATTCTTCTTCTAATTTTTGAATTGCTGGTAAATTCGCTTGTGGATTTAATTCACGCATGAGCATGATTTCTCCATTATGTTCTAAATTTGGATTGGCGAAAATATCTTTCCTCCTTTTAAGCATCTCAGCGTCTGAATTCGGTTCCCGTGGGTCGATCAATGGCCCTAAATGGGTAATCTTTTGTCCTCTCAACGGTATCTTTGGAGGTGATGAACGAGGTTTTTTCAGAATTGAAACCTTTGGATTCCTTTGTTTAAAAGGTTTCGACTTCCTTTCCTTGGAATATGAAGAGACGTACTTTTTGTTTTGTGGGCAAGAAATCTGCCCTTTAAAGCAACAAATAAAAAGTACTATCAACGTTGCCAACATAATTATTGCTCCAGTCCCTATACTAGCTATAGTCCAGCCTGATGAAAGTGGAGAATAAATTAAATTTTCTAGGAAGGGTCTTTGCTTTTTGAGAACTTCAACATCGATTCCTAAATCAAAAAGCTTCTTTCGATCATAGAATGAAACTTTAGAGAAATTTCCACTCAATGTTGGGATCAAATGCATTGTACTTTCTTCCCACGTAAAATTCATTATTTTGTAGTTCATTGTGTTTACTAATGCTTTGTTATCCGATACTGTAGTATCTGAATACCAAATTTTTGTGTTATTTGTTTGAATCCTCATGTTTGGGGTTAGCCTCATTCGACCTGTACCCCTAACAATCAATTTTGTTTTATTTTCTCCATGGAAAATATTTACTTCAACTTCTTGTGGGGTTACATACTCCCAAACATTTGACTCCTCGGTTTCAAACCAAGCGTCGTGATTGACTCTCAGAAGTTTAATCTTACAATTTTCTGTTGAATTTCTGAATCTGAGATTCAATAGGCACTCGTTTTCTGAAGTTAAATTTTCCTCCTTCAGTTTTAATTCACAAATTCTAAAATTCATGTATATTTTGCAGTTTTCGTATTGAGTTTCCGTTAATAGGAATCCCCAATAGTTATCAATTTCCTCAATTATTATATTCCGATCCAAATTAATGGTCATGATAATAGTTCCATTTATTTGTGGAATAAAACTTCCCTTAAATGCTTTGAATTTCCTCTTTGAAACTAACGGTATCTTCAGGTCAATTGACAACATTTGGTTGTTCTCCGTTTTAAAGGATACATCCGTTATTCTCAAAATCTCTGACAATATTCCGCTATTTTGTCTTCTTGGAAATTCGAGGCCCCCTTTGATCTTACTTTCAGCCTCTTTTAATATTTGCAACAAAATTGCTGGCTCTAGTAATTGAATAAACCATGTTATACTATTGTCTTTATTAAGCAAGACTTGTAGTATAATATTCTGTTGTTTATTTAAGTCATTTATTAAAGATTGAATTCTAAATCCAATTTCAATTAATTCCGACTCAAGTTGTAGTGCCTTTTTATATGTACTAGCGAAACTTAAGTCGTCTTGGACCAGTTTCCCTAATGTGTTGAACGTATTCATCACGTTTTTCATCTTATCATCTATATGCAACATTGAGCTGTCTACAAATTTGTACATAGCATCAATTGTCGCAGTTTGATGATCTAGTGATAAGACCAAGGATTCCTCGTTCCTTCTTAATTTGTCCAGATTTATATCCACCCGAATTCTATCATCAGAATCCATACCTCCAATGGCTGTTATAAAACCACGAGTTCTTCGGGATGGAAAAAATTCTTTTATGAACTTATTCATATCCATGCTTTTGTTGAATGCCATTTCTAAATCACTCAGCATGACATTACAATGTGTATTTTTTATTATTTTTTGTAATAATACACAAGTATAATTATAATCTGCCTTAGATTTTAATAAGGCCTTCCCTCCTTCTTCTAATCCTAATACCGGGAATCTTACCTTCAACACGTATGTGCCCATTCTTATCAACGGCTCGTGTTGTTCCTCTAAAATGAATCCACCATTCGTTAACCAGAATAGGTTAACTAGAAGAAAAATGCTCCTGTAATCGAGGAGAAAAGAAAATATTTTGATATTGGCTGATTTTTTTTTTTTTTTTTTTTTTTTTTTTTTTTTTTTTTTTTTTTTGTTTGCAAAAAGCCTGACCAATTCTGGTCAGGGATCATAGGCCATTAGACGTAGACATTTATTCATTGAGAGACATTTTTATGTAATAGACTTAAATATTATGTACGTAATAATAATTTTTTTTTTTTGATAATATACTAATATTTTTGTAAAACTTTCTTTGTTAATCTTTATGTTAACAAATGTAATATCACATCCTTTATTGATTAATAATTCGTCTTTCGTTGTGGGTTTTACCCCTTTTTTTTTTTTTTTTTCTGTGTTTGTTATTTCCACTTCGTTCGCAAAAATCAGTAGGGCTGACGATCAGTCGCCGAGCTGTACCGTGATGAATCACAATCCGGACGGTACCAATATCCGGACACCTTCATCAATACTTCTCAATTAGATGGTAATTTATGCAATTTATGAGATGCAATGTTATACAGGAGCTTTTTTTTTATATGTGAAAGATCGTTCAAACATCATAAATACCATAGTAAGCCGTGAGATAAAATTTAGATAAATCGAAACATAAACGCACTGTCAAACGGCGTCCTTTTCCTATTTGCACTGTCCGGATTTACAACCAAAATGTTGATGTGTTTTAAATCCGGACACCCCAAAAATAAAACGAAGAGGTAGTGAACTTTGAGTGTTTTTATGCTTCATTCAATGTTTTTTTTTTTTTTTTTTTTTTTTTTTTTTTTTTTTTTTTTTTCATTTCATTCTTTTAATTATGGTATTTTCTTAGGCGATTATTGTGGATCTTCTCTAGTTTGTTGCCGTTTTTGATTACCGTGGTTTGCTCACTGGGCAAATCTACGATTTCATAAGGGCCTCTCCAATAGCTCTGGAGTTTCTGCCCTACTCCCATGGGGTTGGCATGTACTAAGACCAGATCTCCCCACATAGGTTGCCAATCGTTTGCTTTTCTGTCATAGAGCTCTTTGCGCTTTTCTTTTGACAGAATTAGGTTTTCTTTAGCTTTTGAGTGAATGTTTTTGAAAACAGACCTCATCTCTTTTGAGTAGCTTTCGTAATTTAGACCATTTTCCCTTTGGTTATATATGGATGCTGGTAATCTAGCTAATCGTCCATATACAAGTTCGAACGGAGAGTACTTTGTCGAAGAGTTAATCGTCGTGTTGTACTCGAACGTAAAGTATGGCAGATGTTGGTCCCATACATGTGGGTTGCCTACTACGTACTGACGCAGGTATGTTTTTAATTCACGATTTGATCTCTCAACTAAATTGGCTTGAGGATGATACGCGCTTGTGTTGATTTTCTTTATTTTCAAAATTTTACAAATATGTTTGAACACCTCACTCATAAAATTTGAACCTTGATCTGATACTAATTCAGCAGGTGTTCCAAATTTACAAATGTAATGTTCTATAAATGTCCTGGCGACTGTTTCTGATTCTTGATTCTCCATTGGTGCTACTACCAAGAATCTGGTTAGGTCGTCTTGCATGACAAGTCCATATTTATTACCAAAATCGGATTCTGGTAAGACAACTATGTCTATAAAAACCTTCTCAAATGGTTCTGATGACGTAGTTGTTATCTTCATTGGGATTTTGTTATGGCTCCAAATCTTGTTCTTCTGACATGAGTCACATTGTTTTACATAATTCTCAATGTCTCTTCTCATGTTAGGCCATACAAAAAGTGTGCCTATTCGTTGATGCATTCGTTTTGCTCCTACGTGTCCACCAAGAGGCGCATCGTGGAATTCATGCAAAACTGTTTGAATTTCGTCCTTGTTTACTATAGTTCGTTCACTGTCTGCGTTGTATAAAATGATGTTGATATCCAATTTCCACGCAATATATTTTACTATTTGTAAAATCTGATATTGCTTTATCTTTCTAAACGAGATCATGTGAATTGTCTTTGCGTTTAGAATGAAATCCGGGCAGTTATTGAAATATGTTAACATTAAATCAATAAAATTGTCAAAATTCATTAGGGAGTTGTTCTTCCCTTCGAGTAATATTCCTGCTACCTTATTTGAAGGATGTGTCAAAAGGTTATCTTTGACCCAATCTTTGATACCGTGAGGGTAATCATATAAAGATGTTAACTCATTGAAAGCAGTTTTGCTATTTAGGATGACAAATCTTGCGTCGCATGATTTTTCATCTTTAATAGTTTTTGTAATAACCACTTTTGATTCATCAATCAATTCCTGTTTCAGAGCGATTTTGAAGTCCTCCGCTGATAGATATGTTGCGTCTTTTAAGGCGTCATTTGTGTCGTTTAAGGTAACTTTTTCGTTGTCCGAAATGTCAGAGTTTAATATCTTGGAGATTTCATCTTCAGGGACATCATCGGAATTCTCATCATCATTTATGAGTAAATCCTGTTGTCGTTTTTGTTGACGAGTCAACACAGCGACCGTATTTTCGTTAGTGTCGTTGGCCTTTTCAACATTTTCATGTTGAAGTCTTGACAAAAAGTCGGCTACTATATTTTCTCGTCCTTGTTTATATCGTATGTCCATTTCCAGACCTTGCAATTTCAATCTCAACCTAGTTAAGGTGTGAGATGTTTCTTTCAGATTCCACAGAGAAACTAAAGGTCTGTGATCTGTATAAACGATGAATTTTTGATTATATATATAGTGCTTGAATCGATTTACTGCCCAAACAATGGCAAGTAATTCCTTCTCGATTACGTGATACCTTATTTCGGCCCCTACTAAGCCTCTACTAGCGTAGGCTATGGGTCGATTTGGTGTTTTTTCATTTGAGAGGACTGCTCCAATTGCGTAGTCACTCGCATCCGTAGTTAACACAAAGGTATCGTTATACTTTGGTCTTACCAAAAGAGTATCCGATGTTAGAAAATTTCTCAATTTCTCAAATGCACTTTGGCATTCGTCTGACCATTTGAAACGAACATTTTTCTTTAATAAATCATTCAAAGGTTTTCGAGTTTCCGCTATTTTTGGGATGAATTTTCCATAAAAATTCACTGTTCCCAAGAATGAGCGCACTCCTTTTACTGTCTTTGGAACTGGCATATCCCTTACAGCTTCAATATTATCTTTCATAGGACGTATACCGTGTTCGTCAATAGTGTGTCCTAAATAATTTATCTTTGTTTTTAATATTTGACATTTTGAGGTTTCCACTTTCAAGTTATGTCTTCTCAGAGCTCTCAACACTCTGATCAGATTTTCGTTGTGTTCTTTTATGCTTCTTCCGTATATTAAAATGTCGTCAAGATAGACCCGAGCCCTTATGTCTGGCAATTCATATAGCACTGAGTTCATTAATTTTTGAAAAGTTGATGGGCTATTTCTTAGTCCCATGGGCATTCTCGTATATTCATAATGTCCATTCGGGGTTGAGAATGCTGTTTTCGCCGCATCTCTTGGATCAATCGGAACTTGATAAAATCCTGATTTCAAATCCAATGTAGAAAAATATTTACTATCCCCTATAGTATCTAACATCTCATCTATTAGGGGAATGGGGTAAACAAATGGTTTAGTAACCAAATTGAGAGCTCTAAAGTCTACTACAATTCTGTACTTTTTGTTCCCTTCCGCATCTAAATCCTTCTTAGGTATGCACAAAACTGGTGCATTCCATGGACTTTTGCTAGGCCTTATTATGCCTTGGCGATGCATTTCGTCTATTTCTTCATTAATTTGTTTTTTTGTAGATTCTGGGAATCTATACTGCCTCTTATTTATAGGGACATTGGTTGTTGTCTCTATCTCGTGCATTGCTGCATCTGTGATAGTCAACTTATCCCCTTTTAGGAAGAATATATCACTATATTCTGCCATTATATTTTCCATTTCAAAAAATGTATTTTTTTCGAGATGTTGGAGTTTCAGGCTATCCAAAACCTTTTTCACTCTTTCTCCTCCTCTTGCTTGTGTAATTCCTTTGTTCTCCAATAAGCTATAATCTTGATTGGAATCCAAATCTTCCATTTTAAATTCGTTATCGGGTTCTGTAATTGGTTCCTCTTCGTTCGCGGAAGATATTTCGAAGTAATCTTCATCTCCATTGTCGGCAGAGCCTATTTCAGGTTTTAAACTATTAAAGTAGCTTGAATTATTTTCTCCATGATCATCTGAACTTTCTAAATATTCACTGGTGTAATCATCTTCGAAGTATTCATCTTCAGATTCACTGTTAGATAATATAGCTTCATCCTGATAATTTGCTATGAATATTTGTTCGGGTTTTCTAGAATTATTATTGGTAATCTTCGATACTTTAATATCAACCTTGTCTTTATCTTCAATTGATTTCTTTGGAATGTTCAATTTGAAGATAACATATTTAAAGTTACCTCCAATCGAATCAATATGGCTTTTCATGAATTTTGCTCCAAGTATTGCTGGAATTGATAATTCGTCAATCACGTAGAATTTTGTCGGGATTACATGTTCTAATATCTTTAGGTTTATCCAAGTAGAGCCAATGGAATTCAATGCTTCACTATTGGTCACTCCCTTGATTTCTGATCTGTCGGATTTATCTATATATACAGCACCGACTTTTCTAGCTCTTCTTAATGATATTATATTTGGTTGAGCACCTGTATCTAGTAGATAATCAGTATACTCATTCGATCTTTCGAGTGTATTTAGTATTAGACTAAACCTCTGATCGTGGGTCTCTTTTATTGGAAACTTAATTTCTGTTGTTTTATTTATAGTCTCTTTGTTTTTTAGTTTTTGTGTTCTTGGTTTTGATGATGTAAAAAGGCAGCTTTTAAATTGGGATTCCGTCAACCTTTGGTTTATTGAATCCCTCCTTTTTAGTTTTTTGACCCATCTCTTCTGTAATCCCTGTTATTACCATATTGGCCTTGGTGGTTCCTAGGTTGGTTTCCCTGAAAGGGTCTTCCTTCGTAGGAATTTCTACCATTGTTTCTGTTGTTATTATTGGTATCATTGTTTCGGTCATTATTCCTATAATTTGAATTATGACCGTTTTGATAATTACCGCGGTTATCATTTCTGTTAAAGCCATTATTTTGGCCATTTCCTCGGTAATCGTTATTCTGTGGTCTAAAATCGGTATTGTTCCCCCGGAAACTATTACTGTTCCTGTAATTGGAATGGTTATTATCATTTCTTTGATAATTATTATTATTCCTGTTTCCGTGGTAATTACTACCATTATTTTGGTAGTTTGTATTATTACCATTATTTCTGTAATTATTGCTACTACCATTGTTTTGGTAGTTGTTCTGGTAACTTTGATTTTGATTATTTGCCTGAGGATTGTGTCCTCTGTTCTGGTTTCGGTAATTGTTATTATTGTTTCTTCTGAAGTTGTTATTTAAATAAGCAACTCCTTGAGTGTTATTGTTCATGTTGTTATAATTTTTTCTGTGAGGAGAATTTGGTGAGTTCTCCGGTTTCGTCCTTCTGTGGATATCCTGGAGTTCTTCTTCCTCCTCACATTCTTTTTGTAGCCATTCGAGCAAGTCCATAAAGGATTTATCTCGTTGAGACTTTCCTGCCGAAATCAAAGTGTGATTTCTCAGGCCCCCTAGGAAGTGTTTCCTTAGGTGTGTTGACACATATGAATCATTTCCCTCCTGTCCTGGGATATCTCTCACACTTTCGTAAATTTTTGTGGCTCGTGTTTTATACTCCTCAAATGATTCTGAATAACCCTGGTGTAGGGTTTCGATTTCTTTGAAGATTGCCCCGATGTTCTTTTCAGGCTGGAAAAGTTTTTCCATTTTTAATTTAACTTCGGGCCATTTCTCGGCCCTTATATCATTGAGCCGTTTGAGTGCATCCCCTCTGAGCTTTGTGTACACCATATTCAATAATGGGGTGTGACTAGCTGCTGCCGGGATGTCTGTTGCAAAATAATCAACTTGTAGTAGGAAGGGATCTAGTTCTTCCGCCTTTCCACTGAATATTGGAATGATCGCAGCTGCATCGATCATCATTTTTGTTGTTTCTGCTGGCATTTTGGTTTTTTTCTTCTTTAGTAATCTATTGAAGAAAAAACTATCTTTGTAATATTTATTTTTAAGCCTCTCTAAAGTTTCAATGAAACTTGTGTTATCGAAATCAAAATCCTCTGTATGGTTTTTATTTTCCGGATTTGTTTCGCTTTCCAGACTAATATGATCTGGAAATTTGAAGCGGCTTGAAGCGTCTTCTTGTAATATAAATGAAGACGATATCGGATAGTCCTCTCCTGATGCCTTTTCTCCCTCTCTATCTATCTGATTCTTGTCTTGTAGAAAGCTCTTTACTTCACCTGATATATTAAATGATGAAGTAAAGGGTAACGCTTCCCAAATTTGCGAATCCTCGAGGGATATCGAGTGGTTTAATCCTTGTGTAGGAATTACCACTTCGATATAATAGTCTGAGTTTCGTCTTTGCCTCTTATTTTCTTTTTCTGGGATTATCGAAGTTCCCTCTAATATTCTAATGGATTGCTCTACTTTGGTTTTTACAAACTCAAAGTCATCTGTGAGCTTGTTCCAATCTTTGTCCTTTAGTCTTTTATCATATTTAAGGACTAAAGATTCGAATTCTTCTAGGTGATCCCTCAGGAGTTCTTTTTTCGTTAGAATTCCTTGAAGTGATCTTGCCCTATTTTTGCTTTTGAGTAGATTTTTATATTCCCGTTCAACGTATTCCTTGATCTCCTCTAATCTGGTCATTTAATCCTGCTTCCAGCAGCATATTATTTGACCTTAAAAAGAGAAAGGAGATATTTGTAGGGATACCGAGAGTTTTTTCCAATTTTAGATTGTTTGGGTCTTTTTGCTCTATTCTCCCCTTTTCATACTTATGGGATTAAGTAATTTTAATGTATTTGTGGTACTAAATTTAGTCCAGTATCGGCTGAACGTGCTAACTGCCTTCAATCGTGCATGTCTTTATATGTCTTGGTATTGGGTATAGAACCTTTTTGTTCTATGTGTAGTCTTTTCATACCACGGCTTTGTTTAAATTGTGTGCGACGTGCTTCGCTTCGTTCGAATTGTGTTCCCCTTGCGGCTCTGCGTGAATTGCTTAGTATGCAATTCTTAAGTCGTTTTGGTCGCTACTCCTGGAGTACCACTTGCATAGTGAGTGTTGCATGATGGGACTTTGCTCCGATGAGTATGTGTCAAATTTGTAATTTTATTGCTAATATTTTATTATCTTTTCTAGTGGAATTCCCCTATTATTATTATTTATAAACCCGTCGGGGCTCTAGACGAACTAAACAACACCAATAGTCTTGCAATTTCTTCTATCTGTTCTCAAATTATGCATTTGTGAAGAAACATTTCCCTTTAATATATAAAGATAATTATATTATATTTTTTTTTTTTTTTTTTTTTTTTTTTCTTTCCCTCTAAGCGTAGTTCCTAATTATGCCTTGACCACTCTTTATTGCCGTTTGTGTTTCAACCGTGAAAATTAATTTTGGACTTTTATTTTTTTCATTACTGGCTCAATGTGCCATTTGTTTGACGGTCAAGGTCTCGCGTAGCTACTAAGCTTTGCAATTATTGACGTAGGTCATGATGAAGCTTTAGTTTTCTTCTTCCCACTTTTGTTCGCAATAATCGCATACTCATATGCGTTCCGCGATTATTGCTGTATCGGAGACGTGATTAATCCTATACAATTGGCGATGCCTGTCATCAGTGGATTAATATTTGTGTCATCATCTATCTTGTCATCTTGTCACTTGTCATCTTTTGTGATATTTAGCTGTAAAAGTTAAATTCATGTAATGATGTGAAATAACAAAAATTTGATCATGTATTAGTAAACTAAAAGAGAGAGAGAAAAAAAAAACGTTCCTGTTTCGAACCTTAGATCCTCTGATCTTTGGTTTCGCTGTTTACTTTGAGTCCAGTTGTGAGGAACTCGAATGAAAAGGTATTTTATTGATGTTATTTTATGTGATCAACTCACGTGTTTGACCCACTGTGAGTTGATATATTTTTAGGTTTCCATTCCAATTGGAAAATTTTCGATGGACTTGATTCACTGGTATGTGTGAAACCGTGTCAATCGACTAATAAAAATGCAATTATGCATTATTGATTGTCGTCATTCTTAATTTGTTTCGGTATGGGCAGTACGGGTCGGTACCCCTGGTTTTTTAGTTTGATTTGTTCATTAAATTAAAAAAAAATTCTGAGGTTATCTTAGTGGCGTGTGACTAGCCACGGATTAGAATGTAGTGTCGTAGTAGTGGAATATTCTGTGCCAGAAAGTGGAATATTCTGTGCCAGAATAGTGTGGTGAACAGTCCGCTATGGCGGTGAGGTTGGATGGGTAAGTAATTGTATTTTTCTATGATTATGAACCAAGAATAGAATTAGGGTCTTCCAACTAGGGCCTTAAAGCGGGAGGTTAATTTATTTGTGCTGGTTACCACTTGGGTTGATCTTACCTTATTTTCATTTTTTTTTGTAGGTTGAATCCTGTTGCTGGTTCCAGTGCCCTGTGAGCTGCTCCCTGTCCGTGGGATCTATTGCGATTGGATTTCGAAAACTTGAATTCGCGTAACACTGGTCAACAGTCGATCTCGGATTGTTATTATTGTTCCTCTAACACTTTCACTGTTTCTTCTTCTAATCCTTTTTATTTGTTCTTTTAGGTTTCGACCATCTTCGAGGAGGAGCCCTTAGAAATATTGGACTTGCACGTTTCGTGGCATTCACTTTCGTTGATTTGGGTCTGTTTTTCCGATACGTCAAAGTCACTTAAGCACGTAAGTTTTTTCTACTTTTTCACTACTGGCCCAGCCAGAAAACGGCGCACCTGAGCCTATCTTTTCAGGCTCTTTTGCGCTGTCACCAATGAAGCGGAATACGTACCGAGTGGTTAGACACTATTACTGCTGGATGTGATATGTCCTTTGATTAACTGCACTACATCTGCTCGATTTTAATTACTTTTAATCTATCAGTTAAGTTGAAAAAATATTAAATCACTTAAACACTAAACCGAAACTTAAACAACGGGCATCACTTCTGCCTCGCGGAATAAAACTTAAGAGTTAACACCTAAACGAACCGCGGACTATCTATAACGACGTAGGCACCTGCCTCACGAGGGGTATCACTATAACGACCTCGGACTTCCTTGAAGTCCCAGCTTAAGTATTCGCCGCTACTCCGGTCACTCCGAATTTTCCCGCGGCGTCGTCTTCTCACGAGAGCGGGCCGCTCTTCCGTCTCTTTCCTCGCGAACGTGCCCGTGCACGGCTGATGCAATCGTTGTTGACTTTTTCGTAAATCCGCTCGGTTGCATGTTTTGATTAAACATCCGCGAATTGGAGTTTTTTGCTGTAAATATAAACTTAAAACATTCGAACTTGCGTTCGATTTAATAACTGAGGTATTGTTTTTGCCTCCATAATCAAAACAATACCTTCTTTGATTATGATCCACTTTTCATATTTTCATAACATGAGTGGTGGATGGAATTTCAAGTTTCAACACTTGCGATGTTGAAACAAATTGACAAGAGAAATGATTTCATCATCTTGTCCATGCATATTAATGACAAGTTTTTCCAAAGATGTTTTTTCCATTTAGGATTTTTCTTAATCCTTCTTTGGAAGAGAATGGAAATTAATTGTAACCGCCTAAAATCAGGTCGGCTCATCAGGTAACTTCCGGCGCAAATCTTTAATTTTTGTTAGCTTTCTTTACTATTGAAGGAAAGACGACTTTCTACTGCTATAGTCAAATATCGAATGCCACTTTATTTCTACTCAAAATTATATTACCCTAAACCTACAGTTCACTTCATGCTGTATAAGATTATAACACATAAGACCTTTCCATTTGCTGGTCAAAACATCTCTCTTTATTTTATCCTTTAGTTTTTCAATCGGAGTACAAAATACTTAATCTAGTTACATTGATGGGAGGAGTCTAAACGCATACTTATTGGAACCGGCTCTGCGCAGCCAGTCGGACTACGCATACCAAAACAAAACAAACATCGGTCGCGTGCCGCTCCATATAAGCATGCCCGCGCGACCGAGATAGGTAGCGTCATCGATCGTACAAGTGGATCGGTGACGAACGAAATTGATCAAAGCGGAATCTAAAAGAATGATCATGACGGTTAGTGGATATTGGTTACGGTTCGAAATATAATTAGTGCATGCGTAGGCAATAAGCACTTCTGTGGGAAATTATGGATTTTGGACAGTGCATGCGGAGTGCACTTGGGTTTATTGCCGTGGCTTAAAGTGATGAGCATTGCGTACATGGAAATTGATACTAAGAACAATCGATTTCGATTGTGGGAATGGATTCGTTGGAATGTTGGTTTGGTATCAGGGAAATCTGACTATGGGAAGATGTTTACGCAATGAAACTGGATATTTGGATAAGTGTTTGGGACGGTTATAAAGTTTTGAGTTATAGACTCATAAACTTAGGAAATGGAAAATTGTTTATTTTCAGGATTTATTATTTAATTTATGGGATCGTTAATTAGGAAAGGGAAAGTTATTAGTGGGTTTATTTTAATTACATGACATCACCCTCCTTTTAGTGATCAAACTTTATGTAATAAAGTTGATCATCCAAGGGGTTAAAAGATAAGAAATACATCGTGTTTAAACTCCCTTACAAAAGTTAATGGATATTACATATTTTTTCCTTAAATGTAGTCTAACCGAATTTCACAGCATTCGGAGAGAAGCTCCGAACACTTTACCTACTTTCTTGGCAATGATTTTTTGATTTCTTAATATGTTTTTTTTTAAAGTTAGGCTCGGTGGGTCACTACTTAACCTAAAAGAAAATATGTTATAATTTGATATAATATGAAAAATATAATATAAATGTAAATATGAAAATTCTCTTTTTTTTTGTACATATAACCATAAAGTCTTATGGAATGTTATTTGTAAATGTATATATAAGGTTTGGTAAATATATTTGATATAATATTTGAAAATAAAAGAAAAATTTGATCTTGTAATTATGCTTTGATAAGTCTATTTTTGTGAGTCTGAATTTTATTTTTAGAATGTATATGCTCTGTTATGCAATTTGGTTCTTCAATATTTATGACTCTATATGGGCCTGTATAAAATGAGTCTAGTTTTTTCCTGTTTTCATTGTTGATATAAACTAGGTCATTGATTTTAATGTTAATTGGGTTTGTGTGCAAATTTGAATTTTCTACTCTATTGGTTTTGTCTTGTATAAGTTTTTGTCTAGCAATTTGATTTGATTTTTGAAGTTTGTACTGTAATTCTTTATTGTATAAGTCGAAGTTGTAGACTGGGTCGATTTTGTCAGTGTATTGTTCTTGTGGTAATTTTGCTTTTGTTCCGAAAACTAATTCATATGGTGTATATCCATGATTACTATGGGGTGTTGTATTGTAGTTAAAAGCATAAAAATGTATCCAATCATCCCAATCAGACTGGTGCTCGGAAATGAAGGATCGTAGGTATTCGTTTAAACATCTATGATTCCTTTCAAGAGAACCTATTGTCTGAGGGTGATAAGCTGTGGAAAAAGTTTGTTTAACTTGTAGTAATTTACAAATTTGTTCTAGCACTTCATTTCTATATTCCGTGCCTTGGTCGGATTTTAGCTCTAAAAATTTTCCGTAGATTAAAATAAAATTTTCAACTAAGGATTTGGCTATTACATTAGCCTCCTTTGTTGGAACTGGTATCAGTATTACATATTTGGTTAATTCACATTGTA
This sequence comes from Wyeomyia smithii, assembly GCF_029784165.1. NCBI lineage: Eukaryota > Metazoa > Arthropoda > Insecta > Diptera > Culicidae > Wyeomyia > Wyeomyia smithii. The sequence continues at coordinate 271,971,598 of NC_073696.1, read as the reverse complement.
TAGATACAATGTATCTATTATTTTGGTTCGATTTGGTAAGTGGTCCTACCGTATCGATAGCTATCACTTCAAAAGGTTTTGATGGTGTTGTAGTAACTACCATTTTTTCTTTGGTGTGTTTATACACTTTGTTTCTTTTGCATGCTTCGCAATTCTTAATAAAATTTATTATTGTTTTTTTCATATTTTTCCAAACATAGATTTCTCTTAATTATAGTCTGTGCTGTCCAACATGTCCTGTTGTTGGTAACACGTGAAAATTTTTTATGATTTTTTGTATTTCACCTGGTTCACTAATGAACTTTGGTAAATTGTATATTATAATTTGGAAATCTTTTAATTTCTCATTCGCGATTTTCTTCAATAATTCTGTGGGTACCCATTTAAGTAGCATGTCTTGACTACATAGCGCAATTTTCGTAATATTCATATTTCTCATTTCTTCATTTAATTTCAATAATGCAATTTCTAAAAATTGATTTAGAGTTCTGTGAATTGCAAACTGACTTATCAGTTGTTTCACTTGCGTGTATTGTGCGCTTTTAAAAATTGTAAATATAACATAATTATTTTCTAACGTCACCCTAAGTTTAATTAATTGTTTCGTTTCAGTCGGGTTGTCTGTTGTATAGATAGCTAGGTGATCAGTCTTGCTACCGTTGTCAGTTTTTTTGTCTATCTTGTCATTGTCGTTTGTCGTTTTTAAATTAAGTTCCTTATTTTTAGTCATAGATCTTGTATTAACAACAAAGGTGCTTGATGATTTTAACTCATCAGAGGTAATATATATACGTGATAACGCATCAGCAGTTACATTGGCTTTACCTTCTATGTACTCAATTGTGAAATCAAACTCTTCTAAATCCAATCTCATTCTAGTTAACTTAGATGTTGGATTCCTCATATTGAACAGAAAAACCAATGGTCTATGATCTGTTCTGATGGTAATTTTTTTTCCAAATAAATAAGGTTTAAAATAATTAACTGCCCAATGAATAGCAGTCAATTCTTTTAATATTGTTGATTTATTGCGTTCACTCGGCGTGAAGCTCTTACTTGTGAAGGCAATGGGTAAATCGTTGCCATTAAAATTTTGTGACAAGACTGCTCCGGATCCTACATCAGAGGCGTCTGTCGTTAATATAGAAGGTTTTGAAAAATCTGGGTATTGTAAAATTTTTGGAGATATTAAATATCTCTTAAGCTGTTCAAATGCTCTTTGGCAATCATCAGACCATAAAAATTGCTGTCTCTTTTTCAATAGCTGGTTTAATGGAAAAGCTATGGTTGCAAAATTTGGTACAAATTTTCTGTAATAGTTGCAAAACGCTACGAAACGTCTAACATCATCTGCGTTTTGTGGTAATGGATAATTTTTAATGGTCTCGTACTTTGAACTATCAGGCAATATGCCTTTATCTGTTATCATGTGTCCTAGGTAAGTTACTTCGGTGTGAAAAAATTTACATTTTTCTAAATTTAATTTTCAATTATATTTTCTTAACCTGTTAAAAACTATTTCAAGGTTGGTCAAGTGGTGCTGTATCGAACATCCTACTACAATGATATCATCAATGTACACAAAAGCATTTTCTGGTGTAAGTCCTGCTAGTGCGATTGTCATCATTCTTTGAAAACTGTTTGGGCTAATGTTTAAACCAAACGGTAGTCTTGTAAATTGATAGTGTCCAGATTGGGTTGAAAAAGCTGTACATGTCTTTGGTTTCTGTTTATGATATAACCGGTTCCTCTTCCTCTGTTTCTAAAATTTCTTTGGTAATTAGTAGAGTTATTGTTATTATAATTTCTGTTAGTATTCTGACTATTTTTGGCTATGAATGTACTATTCGGAGCGACCACTTTGTCGTTCTCGTTTACCTTTATTATCGCTTCATTTATTGAAGTGAAAGTTCCAGCTTTCAAAATAATCTTAGTATCATTATTTTGAATGCCTTCAATTAAAGCGTGAACACCAGCTTTTGTTGTCATTTTATTAGCAATATCTGCTGGTATGTTTTGTGGAAGATATGTGTTGTGTAACTTTTCACACAGAGTTTCAATTTCTGTGCAGAATTTATTTACATCGCCTCGATGCTTAGTAGCATTTAATTTTGAAACGATGTTGTCAGGAGTAGTAGTGTCTTACACTTTGCTTTAACTACTCTGACAATGTCGTTTATTGTGTTAATTGTTTCTGGTAAAGCATTTCGCGCTTTACCCGAAATCCGTGTCTTAATGAACTTTATAGCCATTTCAGTTTGGCTTTTAGGAATCATCTCTTGCAATAGTTCAAGAGAGTCAATAAATGCCGCTAGTCCATCTGCATTGCCGTCATAGGGCTGCACGATGGATGTCGCCTGTTTGACATCAAACGTTAATTCAGGTGTCGTCGACATTTTTGGTAAGTCACTTGTTAAATTTTGATTTGTTTGAAGTTTTCTACGTAGTATTAGTTTTGTATTTCCTAAAATTTTCTTATACTTTGTATAAGTTATTAAACCTAACGTAGCGTTCTCAAGAACTTCGTTGAGCTCGTTTAACAATTTTAGCTTTTTGTGTATGGTTTCGTTAGAAAGCTTAGTGTTAACAGCCTTCCTACAATAAAGGTTCAGTTCCTGTAAACGTCTAGTTTCTTTAATCGTCCATAACTCGTCGTCACTCATAATAGTATAACTTCAGTCATTTGTTTATTTGTACTCTTGTACTATTTGGTATTGGTTTATTAAATTTAGATAGTTCGTTGATTTTGATTTATAAAAAAAATATAATTATAATATATTGTTACATTTTATAGGACATGTATATATTTTTTGTATTGGTTGTACTTATCTTAACTATGTTTAGTTTGGTAGGTTTAGCATCTTCCACGTCTTGATGAATTCCTGTGTAAGGTCCTCTGCGACCTCTATCCCTCTTTCAAACCTAGTAAGTTTGAATTCCAGCTTTCCTCTAACTTTGAAGGTGAGTAATATTTCGATTTCTCGTTCTCCACATTTTGCGTATCTTTTCTGGACAAATGGGGTGATTTCCTTTATCGCCCGCTCCCACATTTGGAAGTATTCCACACACTCTTCGAAGTCGTCCAGAATATGTTTCGTCGTTTTCACTTAAATTGTTTTTTTTTTCTTTCATTAGGTTTTAATATTTTCTTTAGGCATTTATGTCATTTAAGCTTTTGGCTATCTTAACTGCACGTCTATTTATCCGTTTGTTTAAGAGTTCGTATGCAGTTATTATTAGTTGTATTATATTAATCAGTAAGACTGGCCATATTAAAACTTCGTGAGATTGCAGCGCTTCGCTGTGTAACTCTTGATTATGATTTATTTTTTCTTGTGGGTCCCCGTTGTGGGATGTTTCCACTTTAGAATAGGTTTTACCCATATTGGTATTATTATGATTTATTTTTGTTCAAAAAAAAAAAATTTCACATTTCACTATAGTTTTTTTTTTTTAACGTACGTATGTGTTTCACTGAAATTCTTCGATTATTTCGCTACGTTTTACTGAATTTCTTCAATTGTTTCGCTATGTTTCACTGAAGTTTTTCGATTGTTTCGCTAAAATTCTTCACTATTATTCATCGAATCCAATATCTCGCGCCCATCACTATTTTAACTTCTAAAATTTTTATCCCGGTTCGCTAAGTCCGGTTTTGTAAGCAGTTATTTCACAACCATCGGTGATTTCTCACTATCATTTATTGAGTTCAATGTTTCGCGCCCATCACAATTTTAACTTCTAAAATTTTTATCCCGGTTCGCTAAGTCCGGTCGCCATATAAGATTATAACACATAAGACCTTTCCATTTGCTGGTCAAAACATCTCTCTTTATTTTATCCTTTAGTTTTTCAATCGGAGTACAAAATACTTAATCTAGTTACATTGATGGGAGGAGTCTAAACGCATACTTATTGGAACCGGCTCTGCGCAGCCAGTCGGACTACGCATACCAAAACAAAACAAACATCGGTCGCGTGCCGCTCCATATAAGCATGCCCGCGCGACCGAGATAGGTAGCGTCATCGATCGTACAAGTGGATCGGTGACGAACGAAATTGATCGAAGCGGAATCTAAAAGAATGATCATGACGGTTAGTGGATATTGGTTACGGTTCGAAATATAATTAGTGCATGCGTAGGCAATAAGCACTTCTGTGGGAAATTATGGATTTTGGATAGTGCATGCGGAGTGCACTTGGGTTTATTGCCGTGGCTTAAAGTGATGAGGATTGCGTCTATGGAAATTGATACGAAGAACAATCGATTTCGATCGTGGGAATGGATTCGTTGGAATGTTGGTTTTGTATCAGGGAAATCTGACTATGGGAAGATGGATATTTGGATAAGTGTTTGGGACGGTTATAAAGTTTTGAGTTATAGACTCATAAACTTAGGAAATGGAAAATTGTTTATTTTCAGGATTTATTATTTAATTTATGGGATCGTTAATTAGGAAAGGGAAAGTTATTAGTGGGTTTATTTTAATTACATGACACCGGTATCTAGCTTTTGATATTACGTTGTAATACCTGAATACATTTTCTTAGAAATTTTCTGAACCCTTTTCTTACTCCGTGTCCGCTCCGTACACTTTTCCTCACTAATCTGCGATATTCATTCGCCAACGCATTTATTTGCCCAGGAAAAACTTTATCTCAATGACACTTGGAGCAAGCCTAAAACCGAGTGTAACAGTTAAGTAATGTGAATTGCTTAAGTTGCTCTGCACCTTCTCTTTACAGCGTCCAACAGCCGTTGTATCGTATTCAATTCCAACGGCAAGCCTTGTCGCGCTTTACCTGTTAAGCGCATTCGTATGAAATTTATTGCCGTTGCAGTTTCGTTTGTGGGTGTCAACTTCGCTAGCATGTTAACAGCGTCAATGAATGAACTTAGTGCATCAGCATTACCGTCGTAAATCGGTATAAGTGCTAATGCCTGTTTAAGGTCAAATGTTGGTGTATTGTCGGTCGTCATGGTTGTTTGTTTATGTTTAGTTTGCTGCTTGCTTTGGTTGGTAAAATGTATACTGCTTATCGTAGTTTTACTTATGCCCGCTAAAGTGTTATGGTTCGTTCTGTGCGGGGGCGAATGAGCCTTATTATGCTGTAACTTAGATTCTAATATTTTTAAGATTTCATAATTAATTTGCCTTGTAGCTCTTACGTATTCATGAAATTTAATGTCTGGTATTTTGTCTTGATTTTCTAGTAGATAATATTCTACACTTTGTGTTAATGCGTTACACAATGTAATTTTATCTATTATTAGTTCTGAACTTAATTTTGTATTTATTGCTTTTTTGCAATATGTTAATAATAGTTTTAAATCCTCGAATTTACCGTGTCGGGTGTCTCTTTCGATTTACATCTTTTCTGAACGTCGAGAATTAATTCCTTTATTGTTTTTAGTCGGTCGGTAGGCCTTGTCTTGCCCTTCCAACCAATCTGATTTTCAAGAGATTGATAGCCGTTGCCACCTGGTCTGCTGGAGTTAACTCAGCTAATAGGTTGGCAGCGTCAACGAACGAACTGAGTGCGTCAGCACTTCCGTCGAACGTTGGTACAAGCGCAGTCGCTTGCTTTATGTGGAACGTTTCGTTGTTCGTCATGTTCGTTTGCCTTAATGGGTTAGTTATTTGTTGCCCTTTACTGTTTAGTCCGCTGCTGCCCGGGAGTGGGTCCTTGTGTTTTTCACCGTTTTCCGTCCTTGTGTTTTTCACAATTACGTTAAATTGTTTGTCGGGGATATTGTCGTTGTTTTCGTTAAAAAATTCTTCTATTTCTTTGGTTAATACTTTGCAGAGATTTCTTTCAATCTCTAATAATTCGTCAGTAAGTTTTGTGTTTATCGCCTTTTTTAAATGTTGGTGTAAATTTTATAAATCTTCGTATGCCTTTAACATTTAGGCCTCTTTGTATTCTATAAAAATATAAGTAAATAGGCGTTTTGTGTGTTCAACTTGGATAATGTTTGTATATGTATATAGGCGTTAAATTTATGTTAAATTTGCGTAATGTATATATGTATATATAAAATAAAATTTTTTTTTCGTGTATATATGTGAACATTTATCAAGTTTTTGTATTTTTCTTGCTGCCTTTTCCTTTGGATTCGCTCCATATTGTCGATGTATCACTGCTGCTCTGCTCTGTTTTGTTGCTGCCGCGGGTTGACGCTGCTGCCGGTGCTACCACTGCTGTGGGTCTATGCTGCTATTCGTTTTTCTGCCGTCTGTTTTTCTCTCTTTTTTTTCGCACTGTTTATCTCTTATGGGCGAGATAGTTGCCCTTATTTTCTGTATTGTTTTTTTTTTCTTACACAGTTGAGGAGCTTATCGCTTGTAAGCGTGCCTCTGTCTTTACTGATTTCACTATATAATTTTTGATTGCACTACGTAGCAACTTGAATAGGATTGTCAGTATTAAAATTAATGCGATCAGGCACAGCGCGCCAGCAGCGTATTTGTTTTCTACAGCTCCATTTACGCTGCTGCTGGCGGCGTTTGTTATTATTTCATCGGCACTGAAGCCCATCTTTGTTATTTGTTTATTTGGAGTTTTAAACTGTTTTATAACTTTGTAGTGTTTTTATTAATTTTTTTTTTTAAACAACACTTTTATTATTTTTGAACTATTCTTCGTTATTATTTCTCCCAAACAGAATTATTAACTTTTGTTCTGTTCTTAAAAGTGTAGCTTGGTTCAATCTGCGTTTTTTGATTAGTTCTATCACACGCACACTTTTGATACTTTATTTATGTCCACGGATTCCGCACTTGATTCACTTTCTCTTAATTCATACAAATCCGGTAAATATTTGTTAACGCGCTGATGGATTTCTTCGTACTGTGTTTGCATCTTATTTTTCTTTACCTGGTTTATTATTTTATTATAGTTTATTAATTTTCGTTTAATTGTGTCCACCGGCGGCGCCCCTGTTCGTACAAGGCTTTTTTCTGTGCCTTTGTCATACGAGCCGGTGTCTTTTTAAT